>NC_070582.1:17714393-18031434 GCF_027409825.1 Scomber japonicus
AAATGGATCAAAATATTTAATGCATGTAATTAGATTATACTACTTGAATCGATCCAGTTTTCAGTCCTTCTCTCTGTTTCCTTCAAAGCCTTTTAGAACAATCCATAACAAACATACAGGAACGATCCATGCCTCAACTTTCCCAGAGGACTGACTGACCAGTTTTTCATAGAGGGACAGACTGACATCAGTCACTCTGAGAGCAGGTTGCAGATGTACTTTCAAGCTTGACATGTGGTGTGTGTGTTTTCTGCAGAACACCGCTGATTTCTCCCTCGTCAAGAGCAATACTGGTGAGATTGTCACAGAGGACGGACGAAGCCGCTGTCCCTTCAACCCTGAATACAAGTCCACTGCCATCATGGCTGGTAGGTCCCAGAATAGCTGTCAGCTGTCAATGAAATCAAGCTTAGTTTAAATGCTATAGACACCAGTCTGGGAATCAGCAAAGTAACAAGATACAGGTGGTTGATATGGAGACAAATTGGGGCATAACCTCTGGATTTCATTACAGTGTATGACGCAGACGCCCATTCCCTCATGGTAAACACTGTGATTATGCTGGTCTTCCTTATTGTGTTGCAGATGGAGAGCTGTATGCTGGTACAGTCAGTAATTTCCAAGGAAATGAGCCCATCATTTACAAGAGTCTAAGCCAAGGAACTGCTCTAAAAACAGAAAACTCACTGAACTGGCTTCAAGGTCAAGTATTAACAATTTCCTCATATAAAATCATGACTATTATGAGATAAATCACATTTTTAAACTGTCAGTATGCTGTATAAGAAGTCCAGAATTTGACACCATCAGAATTGAATCATTTTTTTTGTGTTGACGTAACAGGGAATTTGGACGTCTTTCCCTAGATGCCAGAATTTCATATCCTGTAGGTTGACAGTATTGTTCATGCTGCGTTTCTTTCAGACCCGGCCTTTGTCGGCTCTGCCTACATACAGGAGAGCCTGCCCAAGGGCAACCTAGTGGGCGATGACGATAAGATTTACTTCTTCTTCAGCGAAGCGGGAAAGGAGTTTGATTTCTTTGACAACACCATTGTGTCACGCATCGCTCGCGTGTGTAAGGTGAGTGATGCTTGAAGGCAGATAGTCAATCTAAAGGGGCCTTTGTACCCTTCAGCAACGCATCCTGACATCCTGTACTGGAATCTATCATACCAGGAAAAGGGGTTTGTTTGTGTATGTGTGTTTGTGTGCAGCACACGCTCCTATACATCATACGTGAAGTCTTCTGAAAGCTGCTTATAGTTTAAATTTATTGAGTATAGCTCACAGACCTTCTGGGCAGTGACGCAGGAAACACATTCCTCTATGTTTGATTCTTTTTCTCCAGATCCTCTCCTCCCTCTTTTCTTATCATGTTTCACCAAATATTTGTGTTGAGGCAGGACTCAGTAGCCAACTGGAAATGGTTCAGGATTACTGTAGCTCTAGATCCATGCACAGAAATGGATTATCACCTGAAGTACTTCAGCTCAGGGCTTTTAAACTAAAATGCAGACCCCACAAAGTAATTTTAATATTTCTTCAAGTTCCTCTCAGTTCTGCAGACCAGACTGCTGCTCGTATCCGTGAAAAGAGAATCATGTTTATTGCTGTCCCGGGAGAATGAGAAAGAGTGGCTGACAGTTTGGCGTTCACCTCAGAGAAAACATGACAAGTTAGAGCTGTCATTTGAGGACAGCAAAGACATTTTTTAAATATTTCAAACTTGTCATGAGACACCATCTAAAATACAGTATGTGTTTTTTTTTTAAATGTGGTTAATCACAACTTTTTAGGAATCTGCTCCACATGGAGAGCCAGTATTTGTTTTATTTTCAAGCCTTGACCATCTCCAGGTGTGTGTCCTGACAGTCACCTTGCTGTCAGATAAAGGCGAGACACCAGCACCAGTATGTGCGTCAGATATAAACCCCAAGGTGTTTGAAGGCCCAGCTGTGATTCACAGGACTGTTAAACAGCCAGACACCGCCCACAGCGTTGCAGTTTTTCATTTTCCTGTAATTGTTTGCTCAGTTTTTCCATACAACCAATTAAAAACACAAGTCCAGTTAACAGAATTAAATAAATATTTGATAACATGTTCATAATGGCTTTCGTCACTGAGGACAGAAATTCGTAAAAATGTGTTTTAGAGTTGGTATATAAAGTATAAAATGTTAAACATGAACTAAGATTTCAAATCAGATGATCGCTTAGATGTAGGGTTTCACTTTCTTTTAGTTTTACAGTGATTCATTGTCAAATAAATGATATCTCTAAGTCTGATCTTATCGCTCTAAATCCCTTTTAACTCTGACTGTGGTCTTCTTTTTGTTGTTTTTCAGGTGTTTAGTACACAGCTTTCACTTCATTGAGGCTAACTATGAAATGATAAACAATGTTTTTCTTGGAAGAAACAAAACAAAACATGTTCTCATTTGCAGGACTGTTCTGTTTGCCAGAGAGAAGCCATTACTGGCTGCCATGTTCAGGGCTTTTTGAACAGCCCTTGAAAGGGATGCTTTTACAAGGGATTAATGAATGGGATGCATTTACTTCAATTATTCAGAAGTCAGTTTAAGCACAGAATGGCATTAAATTATAAACCAAAGGTTCAGCGAGGAGGTCTGCAGAATATACTGTATGTTGCTCATTATCTGCTCGAGTTACTACAATAAGTAATTGCTTCAAAAGCACAGTATTGGTCATGTGTCATTTCCTCTAATTAATGTAATACTAAAATGACTCAATTGAAGCTTCATGTTAAAGGGTTTTATGTAGTTTAGCTCATTGCTCATTTCTCTCTGGTCCTTTGCTCTGCTCATTTTAAAAACTACTTATTTCTTCTACCAGCCAACTTTCATCTTGTTAGACCTGTGCCTGTGAAAAAACTTGGATAATTGTAAATTATCCAAAAACTCTGTAGGTCATGTTTAACGGTTATACATGAGATACTGTAAATCACCTTCACACTGAGGTTTAAAGATGTGGTTGCTCTCCAATTTGCACAGATATCCTATCGCACAATCTCTGTCGCCAAATTAGCGTGCCTGTCAAGTAGGTCTCGTGCCACACATCACTTTGAAGGCTAGCGCCAAAGGCACCGAATCACAGCAAGAGTGTCAAGTGAGGAGGGATTGTCGGGGAGCAATGCCTATTTTTCTTTTTGATTTAAAAGCATTTGCCCTCCTCAAAGCCCTGAGTGTTTTTTATCTAAGCCAGTTGTGATGATGTATATTGTTTTCGTGACCTAGAAGTCTGCTGCCTCAGGGTAAAGTATATCTGTGTTACAGGCACAATTGATTTAGCTCATTATGCTGTTACGATAGAAGGTTAATGTCTTTCAATTATGTCAATTCAAACAGATTCACCTTTTGGCACAGTGCTGTCTTTGTTGTTTTAGGCACACAGGTAAATAAATAAAACAGAATTATTTGCCTAAAATGATACAGCATACCATTCAGTGTATATTATAGTTTTAAAAGTATGCTGTGGTAATGTGCCACATGGTGCACATTATCATTTCATGCCTTTTACAAGCCTGTTAGATCTCATCAAATCACATGTGTGTATCAGTCCATTTGTGCAGCAGCGATGTAAACAGTCACCACTACAGACAGGTGTCAGTCTTATATTCTTGCGCCCTCTACTGGCCATATGTTAAACAACTCTAACCAACACATATTACCTTTGTCGCAGGGTGACTTGGGAGGCGAGAGGGTCCTGCAGAAGAAATGGACGACCTTCCTGAAGGCTCAACTCTTGTGCTCTCTGCCTGATGATGGCTTCCCTTTCAATATAATCCAAGACATGTTTGTGCTGACACCAAGCCCCGGGGACTGGAAAAACACTGTGTTTTATGGAGTCTTCACATCTCAGTGGTGAGGACTAACTTTTATCACGACGACACAACACGAAACAAATGTAGTGGCATCTGAAAAATATGTTGTTCAGGTTTGACACATGGAAGAAATAGAAAGTCTTTTTTTCTAAGGTATTATAATTTACAATTACACACATATTACGCTTGTTGGGTAAATATCTCTATAATTGTCCTTTTTAATGTCAAATAACAGTAAGACCAAATAAGATCAAATTTACAGAAAGTTGATCAAATGTAAGCTTTATTTTCTATACTCAACATTTTTCGTTTGGTTTATAGCAGCATAAGGTTTGTCTGGAGGAAGTTAGACTCATTTAAATTTGAAATGTATTACTTTTATTTTAGAAGGGACCGTGTGCAAAAAACATTAATCTCAAACAAGAGAATAAATGTTTTGCAACAGGCAAACACGAACACAGTATTTCTACACTCCTGGTCCTGAGGGCAAGATTACAGCTAATTGTCTACACAGAGTTGGTCAGGTGTTTGGTGTAAAACCTCTTTAATGTTACAAAGAACTTTTTTCAGGGTTTATATAAGATCAGAATAAAATAATCGATCAATCAGTGTTGTTAAGATGCTTGTTAATGTTTTGAAGGTATAAGGGTGCTTCAGGAAGCTCTGCAGTGTGTTCCTTCACTATGGACCAGGTGGAGAAAGCGTTCAATGGCCGATACCGTGAGGTCAACAGAGAAACCCAGCAGTGGTACACATACAACCATCCGGTCCCAGAGCCTCGACCCGGAGCGGTGAGTACCTGCCTGCTGCCATCTGCTGGAGAACCAGTAAACATACCTCAGTATTCAACATGTCATCTGCATGAGGAGTCTCATATGTTCCTGTCTGCTCATCAGTCTGACGATCAAGGCTTAAGCAGATATCTGTCGGGCTGGCGTCATTCCCCACCTCTCTTCCGAAACATGATTCTTATCAAACTTCTGTAGTTTTCATTTCCTGGCAGTCTTATCTCAGTTGAATCGGGAGGGGTAGGGGTGGTGTCATTATCTAGAGTTTGAGTGAATGCATGTAAATACACGACTTATGTTGCCTTCACAGTGTATCACAAACGCCGCCAGAGAGCAGGGGATCTCATCCTCACTCCACATGCCGGACAAGGTGCTGAATTTTGTGAAAGACCGCTTCCTGATGGATAGTGTGATCCGCAGCCAGCCGCTTCTGCTGAAACGTAATGTTCGCTACACGCAGATCGCTGTCCATCGTGTCCGAACAGCACACAAGGCGTATAATGTACTTTTCATTGGCACAGGTAGATGACGACACACACATTCACCCTCATCAATCATGTGTTGCATTTCTTCATATCTACAGAGAATTAAATCAAGTTTAAACTGTGTCTTCTCCAGATGATGGGAGACTTCATAAAGCCATTAATGTTAACAACAAGATGCACATCATTGAGGAGATGGTGGTCTTCCGTGACTCCCAGCCAGTGCAGCACATTGAACTGGACTCTGAAAAGGTACAGTGATGCGCAGAGGGTAAAGATGCTCGATATTGGCTTTTCTGCCAGTATCCCCACTGGATGCATACATAAATGCAACATGGCTTTCCAAATGTAACCACTGTCTGTGCAAAATAACAACTTCAATTTAAGTTATGGAAAAAAAGTGCCAATATGGCTGCCATATTTATTATACTGCTTTGCAGTCATTGCAAATTGCAAATTTACTATCTGTAGGACACACTTGGAAAAAGTTCCAAACCACAGACATAATGTCATGCACCGAGCGAGCAAGCTTGTTAGCACAGTTAGCGACCCACGAGTCTAGCATGTTGTTGTTGTTGTTGTTGTTGTTGTTATACATCATCAAGCACACGCCAGTAAACGTCCCATGCTGCATTCATGCAGGCTCGGAAATGCTGAAGCCTACAGAACAAACATCGGTTATAAAAACCGATACCGATACTTCCCAATATTACATTTTTAAGTTAATATCGGCCGATAATATCGCAAGGCCGAGATTATCGGACATCCATAGCAGAGGGAGAACAAAAACACTTTTACAGAGCTTTCTTATGGTGGGGAGCAATAACGAGCTCACTCAATGCATTTATTGTCAGTTTAGAGACTCTATGAGCCATGAAGACTCACAGCCTGAAGGAGAGCTCATGTTAAATTAGCTCATTACCACTATGCAACTTTCTCTCAGGGAAATGCAAACATCTGGGGTTGTAACAGCTGGAACTGTATCACTTCCTGAATCCCGGCTTTTTTTGCTACCCTATTTAGATTTTTACATAAAGAAAAGTGTGATAAGAACTAAAATGCTATGTGTACTGTATTTAGATCAGGGTCAGACATGGAAGATTCTGGATGAAAATAGTAACCCAGTAACTGTATTTGGGGCACTTCCTTCCTGTCCCCTGCTTTGTCATCTCTCCTCCACAGGGTCAGCTTTATGTTTCCTCCTTCTCTGAACTGGTGGAGGTCCCAGTAGCTAACTGCACTAATTATCAGAGCTGTGGGGAGTGCGTCCTCTCCAGGGATCCCTACTGCGCCTGGAACGGGAGGCAATGTGTTGATGTCAGACAGGCTCCACCAAGCAAGTATGTTATCCCTCTGCACTATAATCTACAAACTGTTTTGCAGCTAAAGCTTTTAGTCTGACAGTTCTGTAATATGTAAATATAAGATGGTAAAAGCATACATTTGAAAAGCCCACTTTCTAATTAAATATATGTGTTTTCAGTGCGTGGCAGCAGGATGTAGATGAAGCAGACACATCAGCTATTTGCAACAAGACAGTGCCTAGCCCACGGTTTGCTAAACCTCCACCTACACGTAAGTGAACTCTTCTCTTCACTGTCGTAGATTTACAGCAGCACTCTGCAGCAGATTTTCGTATGCTTTGCATTTCAATTTGAGTCTTGATTAAATTGTGTTCATTGTGTCAAATCATTATTATTCTGAATCCTGCACCAGATACGGTGGTGCAGCCTATTTCATGCAACATCTGACTCTGTCTCTGCTGTGTCTGTCCACAGAAATGTCTTCATGCCAGGTGATTATTATCCCAGCCAACACATTCAAAGTGCTGCCCTGCAAGCTGCGCTCTAATTTGGCTGAAAGGAGGTGGAAGTTCAGCGAGAGTGCAGGTCACTTCCATTACCCCAGCCCAGAGGGGGAGCTGGTAGTGGTAGCTCAGGCTGACAAACAGGAAACCTACGAGTGCTGGTCAGTGGAGGAAGGCTTCATGCAGCTGCTGGCAAACTACTGTGTGAGGGGCGAAGCCAAGCAAGAGAGCACCACCCTGACAGGCCGCTCGCATACGCCGCAGATCTCCCAGGATGGGTTCATCATCCTGCCTGGCAAAGCTCGCTCACCGCAGATCAACACCAAGACCTACTGGAATGAGCTCATCGTGGTGTGTGCCCTCCTGGCATTTTCTCTAGTAGTCTTCTCTCTATTTGTGGTCTACAGGAACCGCGACCACATGAAGTCCATGCTCAAGGAGGGCGAGTGCCCCAACATACAGCAAAAGAAGCCCAGAATAGGAGGGAAACCGGCAGAGAACTTGCCGCTCAACGGCAACACAGTCACAACATCAGCATCAGATCACAAGGGCTACCAGACCCTTAACGACAACTACATCTGCAGCACTCCACCGCACGAGTGCTCATCGCCTGACAACAGCAAGAGCTTCTCAGAGTCGGAGAAGAGGCCTCTGAACTTGAAGGAGAGCCATGTAGAGATATCACCCACATGCCCGCGGCCACGAGTGAGACTGGGCTCTGAGATTAAAGACTCTATAGTGTGAGTCCGCCTTCATAATTATGTGGAGTGACTTGAGTTAAACTGAAAAGAAAGAGTGCACTTGCTGAGAAAGACAAACCCTGATAAGAAGGGAGACTGAGGAACATCAGACTCTTCATGGAGGGACATTTCATTACACAGATTTTGCACTTTGTCTTATTTTGTTCTCTTCCTGTGGTCCATGTACATTTCTTTTTGTTTTCCTGTCACTGCCCCTCATTCAAGTGCATTCGAGGCACACTGAAGAAGTTCCAGTTTGCCTTCAGACGTTTTTTTGCGTTTTCGCGTACGGCTCAGAGATCGAATGTAACAAGTGTACAGCAGAGGTGGTGTCACAACATGATTCAATGATTGAATTTCATCGCATTGCCACTCGGTCCGTCCATAAAATCTGACGGTAATGCTTTGAAAGGCAGACTTTCAAACATGTTCTCACTAACAGCTCACACAGTGTTTGCTGTTTTTTTTTGTTTTTCTGTCATGTGGTAAGAGCCTGACCTTTACTGAGGCTATGCACTATGTACTGTACTGTAGCAAGGTAAACACTCACACCAGACTAGACTTTAACAAGTTGGTAGGCAGGCAAGAGAGGATAAAAAAAAAAGAAAAAGTCCTGTCACAGTTTCTTAGATAGCCAGTGTGCATTCACATAAGTATACTCATCATTTGGGCTAAAATATAACAAGTTTAGATGCTGAATTCAGAGAAGAAGAGTTGTGCCGAGAGTAGTTGGTCAAAAAAGATTTAAGTAGAAGAAAAAAAAGTGATCACCTCAGCGGAAATGTTGTAGAAACTCTCACCACCTCAATCACTACACACCAAAAATAGATTATTATATACAGTAGTCACAAATGAAGACTGACAGAAATGTTTTTAGTATTGGTATTATTAGTCGATACAAATCTTTCTCTGTGGAAGCCTGACTTTCAGCAGGGGTTGTTGTCTTTTTCACTAAATGTGATAAAGGGAGGAAGAAAAGCCCATTCCAGGTATTTTCATGCTGTTCTTCATGAGATAGGCAGTCTATGCAAAGCAAATAATGTGAAGTGAGGTAAACACCAAGAAAACCTCACCTCGAGACTGAGTAAGCACAAAGGTGTTGGCGCTGTTAATTACTTTAAGATCAGTCGCACTGCAAACACACACCCAAGCACACACACATACACACTCTCATTACACTAACTGTAAGTATGCAAGAGATTTTTAGCCATTCTGGTGGAACAGGAAGATAACGAAACTCTGAACGACTGGCATCACAGAAACAGACGATAAGAGACAAGGGTCCAGTATAATAATAATAATATAATTCTTTGCCTGCTGGTTTATCTTAACAGGGTAAATGATTATAAATATTTTATAATTATGTGGCTAAAAGTGTCTTTTACAGACATTTTTTCATAATCATTCTTTAATGTTTGAAATAGCTTTTCACTGTTCACAAAGGGAAATAACAATAAATATAAATACACCTGTTCATAATCTAATTTTAAATAACGCACATCTGTACAGCCTTGACTTTATTTTTTTTTAAAATTTTTGTTTATGAATGGAAAAAAACGTTCCCTCTGCTTGCTTAAATGGTTTTAAAAAGGCAACCATAAGAGCAATAACTTTCATTCTCATCCAGTAATAAACATACAAATTATGCCTTTAATCGCCTTATTCACAATGTAGTAATTATAAACCATGATCCAACAGCTATGTGAGTGCAAGCTCTCTCAGCAGTGTGTCCGTGTAACTAAAACTAACTACAATATTGTTTAAGTCTCATTTGGCTTTAGTATTAAAACGCAGCCATCATAATTAAATAAAGGTTTCACAAAACAGAAGTATGGTGTGGCACACTGCTCGACGCAGAACGTGTGAGATTTGCACAAGATGTTGAAAAGCCTTAGTTTAATGCAGGTCACAGATTTGATAACAATTCTGCCTTTTTGGGAAAATGAATAATGCCTTCTGAAATAATAATCAAGAGATGTGCCTCTTGGGAATAATAAACTAACCAGGTCATAGTGCTGTGGAGTACAGTGCTATACTGTAAGTATGATGGGACTGGCCAATGCTTGGAAACAAGAGTGAATACATGTAAATTGATTCTGTCAGAGTTGTACAGTATGTGCTCATGAGTTGTTTTTTAAAATGTTTTTTTTTTCTTACAGTGGCTCAGTCAGGGACTAAATTGTATTCTTTAAAGTGTAGCACATTCAAAAAAACACTGACTGATTTTGATATATTAAAAGCTAGATAAGCATAGTATTATGATACATTTGTTATAAATGGCACTGCAAAACTGGCTCTGTGTGAATTTCAAAGACCAGTTGGCTATAATCAATCATGCAGTATGAAACGACTCATGCTTTGACTGTTATTAAAAAAAAGAAACAAGTGGCAGCTTTTGGGTGAAGTGGCTGTCATCAGAACAATATTTAAATTTGCAAAGTGCAGAACAAATACAAAGTGGCAGTGATTTAGTAAAAAAAATATATATGTGCAGGTACTGAACATGCTTTTTTATTTGAGTACAAGCCTAAACTACTCTATGGTTCATAATACTCTGAATGCCACAGTGAACGTATGGTTTCGTGCGCTCTCTAAATGAACCACTATAGTCGGGCCTTCTATTTGTGACAGTACAAGTTGCTCAGACATGTATTGTAAGTAAAAAAGAGTTTTTAATGTAAATTTGTTTTGTAAATTCAGCTGCCAATGTAAAACAATATTGTGAATTGTATTTTTTTGTATAATACATCACTACTGTTTTTTTTTCTTTCCTTTTTTGTATTGTATATAAAAAGCACTTTATTTTAATTTTTCAAATAAAGATCAAACTGGTACTTTTTTATTTGAATGGCTCCTGTTTTGAACATCATCCTCCAGTGCTATGAATGAAAGTGCTTGGCCTCTCAGTGTTGGGACAGTTTTAATCGCTTGGGGTGGCGACAGAAAGTCACACTGCATACCAAGGGGAACAAAGAGGAGTGTCTGATAAAACTCTCACATGCTCTACACACCTTAATGGTAAACATAGCCGAGCGCTTCGTATAGTGTTACACCTCCACTGCACACATGGATGACAAGCTACCTCGGGATGAAGCCAAATAATCATAAACTTGGGCTCCTGCAGCAGTGACTGGTGAGTCCAGGTAGGAAGTGACCTATTGGGTCCATTGATTCGGAGTATACCTGCCCACACTGGGACCTGGACCAATCGCCGGCTTCTGCATACCTCCGCGGTATATTAATTGAGACAAAACAACCTGTTCAATCGGTGGGAGAAGCTGGGTTACATTTTAACTGTGTGCGCCAACGATTTTAAATGCTTTGTACGTGTTTTACACACAGATATGGACCGACCCAGCCTTCAGAGACTGTTTTCTACTTGTGATGTGAACAAGTCCGGTAAGATTGAGTATGAGGACTTTAAGGTGGTCTGTCGGGAGCTCAACGTCCCCGAAATCGACATCAAAACTCTTTTCGACAAGTTGGACGCGGGCGGCGACGGATACATCGACTACACCACGTTTTCTTCAAAGTTCCAGGAGGTTTCAGAGACTATGGACCTGGCGGCTTTTGGCGCTGGGTCAGCTCCGAACCAAAACCGTGGCTGGGAAGAGTTTTCGGGCAGGCTGGCTGAGGAGTCTCTTTTCCCTGAAAGGTAAAGTCACGCCCGCCCGGTTCCTCCGTGAGACGAGTGTTTATTTACAACTGACAACTTTGATAGATACTTCTCGTGACGCACAGATAAAGTGACAAGGATTAACAACGCTTCACGCACACAGGCGTATCGGTGACGTCACAGCCTGCACAGGTTAACTTTACTGCTGTGTTTTTTATTGAAGGGAATAATTAAGCTGTTTTTGCTCTAAAGTTGCTGGGAAATATACGAGAAACAAAAGTACTAACTAATAGGCTACTAAAATGAAACTCAAGGTCCTCTTACTACCCTTTTTGAGGAGCTTCAGGCGCCTCTCATGGTCTTCCACGGCTACTGAGATTTGCTCTGTTGTTATGGAGACGTCACAGGTGGTCGTATATTGGCTGTTTCCATGACAACTGACCCAATTCCATCGTTTATGATGTCCGTGAGAAGCTATAGGCCGACAGAGTTCCATACAAATGTAGTAAGTGGACTTTGAGCCAGTATTTCATGCTTTGCCAAACTACTGTTTTGATTAATCAGTATAAACTATAGTCTCAAAGTTGAATTAATGCTTCTCCAAAACACTTTCAATAAAAATTAATGATAATTTTCATGAAGGTAGGATTAAATGCAAGGTTGATTAGACTGCAGGAGTGTTAGGCCTACCTAATAAGCTTGCACCTGAGTGTGTAAGTCAAGTCGACTTTAAAGGACCAATATGTAATTCACTGTACTAACTCACGAAATCACTGTGATAAGTTATCAGAGATTAAGTAAACATGCTAAGTTGAAATACAGGCTTCTCCAGATGCTAATACTACAGCCCGTATGATATATGACATTTCCATTCCAGTGCATCTCTTTTTGTTGAACCTTTTGTGGTTCAGTCATCTGCTCATTCAACCTGATCATGGCTCTGACACGTAGGCCTAGATGTATCATGTTACATGCCACCACTCCGAAATGCGGTTGTAAGAGGTTGTGATCATTTCACCTATTTCTGTGAGATCAGATTGACGCCCATTTCAAAACCCCAGGTTGCCAGATATGAAACTTTGGCACACAAACACAGCTTGCTGCAGCCATGAAAGCAAGCAAGCAAACACACTGGATCAACTGAGGTAGATACAACTTGACCTAAAAAAGCCACCGTGAGTCTTAAGTCTGGGGAGGAGGGGGCAGGGGGAGACAACTCTCCAGCTTTTTGAATTTGGGCCGCAGTACCCATTTTAAATGCCTGCTGTCAGTGTTACATACATACATTTCTCCTTCAATAAGTACAGTACCAATGATAAGAGGTGCTTAAAAATTAAAGCTTGCTATCATCAGATGCTGAAATGCCAATAAAAATGAATCGCATACATTATTTTTGTATGGGAGTGTATTTATGACAGGTGATGAGTGATCACAAAACTTAAGTTTTTACAGATCTACAAGTTGAACATTTCAGAGTGGCAGATTGTTAAAGTTTATAATTGGAAAATCTGGATTTATGTTTGCATAATCCAGTCATATTAACATCTTAATCTATTTCTTAATAATTTTAATAAAGGGTAATTCATGTAATTTACAGTATATTTTCAGTGATGTCTATAAAATGATACGTAAACGTCATGCACATCCACTTGTAGTACAATGCTGAGTCAAAATGTGATGCTGATAACACTTTGTAGAGTTTAATCACAATATTTGTGTATTCTGTGTTGCCACTGTCTGACTATCTCCAAATTTAGTGATGTATTTAACTCTACAAAATATGATGTAATATAAACCTTCAATTTGGTTTAGTTGCATCAAAACTTGTATTAACTTAGGCAACTAATGTAGTGAAATAGATGTTTAGTGAAAGTATGAATTTTTTTTTTCTAAACACACACACCGTACAGTGTATCATGTTGCAGGAGCTGAAAAGTTAATTTTTAACAGTTGCTATGAAACTACCAGATTTTTTAAAAGCCACTTTCCAGGCCTTTGATATTGGAAAAATAGAAAATGGCATTGACATGTTTATTGATGGTAGAAGCGTGACTATTTGTTATCCTTCCACAGCCTCAGGGAGCAGCTGGCCGATCTTTACCAGGCCATTCACTCACACACAAACATGACGGTACTGCAGCAGTATGAGGAAATCATCAACTCTCTGATCAATCAGAGCCTGGACAACAGACTCGAATGTGAACAGCTGGAGACAAGCTTGAAGCGGTAAGAACAAAAGTTTAAAAAAAAATACAATAAAAATCTGTCCAGTGAAGCAGAAACAAACAGGTTAAAATCTCACAGGCCAAAGGTCAAGCAAGAAATCACATCATATGAGCTAATAATGATGGAGGCGCTGGGTTTGTGGGGCTACAGTATTAGCAGCCTGTATTAACACTTAATGTGAAATCATTATTATTATTATTATTATTATTATTATTATTATTGTTATTAAATCATGACTGTCCTCACTGAAATCAAACTGTATGAAGAGTTTGATTAAAGAGCGGTGGTGAACTGCTGCCCTCTTGTGGCTGAACATCATAAAGACAGTGGCTACATGCAGGACCTTTTTAGTGTCAATGTACCAACTCAGCTGCATCAACTGGGTCAGGGATAGACTGCTCGACTTCGAACTATATTCACTTTTCCTTTCTTCCCACTTGAGGAGCTGAACAACAACAACAGGGGCTGATTAACACCCAACTGATATTTTAGTCATATTCAGTCAGTTTGTTCACAAAAAGTAAAAATCCAGCAGACACACTTTATTTTGAGTCGTGTTTCTGGCGACCTGACAAATGTGAATCTAATTTTCACTCTAGTTCTATTTTAGTCTCAAACAACTCTCAAGAAAATGTGTCTTTCAGCTGCTAAGTGTTCAGTTTTCTTTTACCAGCTAATCACTAACTCTGTCTCCATCATTTGGTGTTGTGCAGCTAGTAGGCAGAGAGTTTATCAGAGCTTTTCTGCTAAAGCCATTGTCTGTTGAAGTTGTGGGAATGCAGTAATAGTTTACTAAAAACAATAAGTTGGTTGTTTTTTGAGTAGTATGAGCAACCCTTAACACAAATATTGATTTAAATTCAACTGTCATGGGCTCATCTGGCGTTATTGCATTTTAATGTGCCACCTGTCAGCTGGTTCACTCGTTACTGCACTGACATAGACACTGAAAAATATTAAAAAATCTTAGGGACTTTTTGAATGTGTCCGTTTCAATGGTGTGCACAGAGTTAATCCTAACTACACCCTGGTCTTTGTCTCAGGTGCCAGATTCTTCTTTTAAAAGGGGAAAAATATTTCAAGTTCTTTTAAATAAGATCTAAATACTAGGGGTGTGACGATATACTCAGCTCACGAGACGAGACGAGATATTGGGTTCACGAGGACGAGACAAGATTTTAATTATATTTTTAAGAAAACTTCAATGAGGAAATACATGACTGTTCTTTTATTTGAAATTCACAAAATGGAAAATGAATTGAAATGTTTTAACTAATCATCTTGTAATGAATCACTTTAGTTCTACTTTCTAAATATATAATTATCATATGCAGTATGCAGCACTATAAAAGGTTTCCCCATATAGATATTTTATAGATGGATCATTTTGGTATTCATGGAAATAACAACCATAAATACAAAAGTTAGATACAATCACAAATACAAAAAAAGTAAATTATAAAGAGTAGAAACAATTCTAATATATAAATATAAATTAAATAAAGTATCCAATTATCAAAAGATCACATCCCTACTAAATACTGTTTTTTCAAGAGGATTAATCTGCCAATTATTTTTTTCCATCAATTGTTTTCTGTAGTGTCAGAATTGTTCCATATTTTCTAAAGAAAACCATACAATGTACACATTTAACCAGCAAATATAGATTTTTTTCAACAATGATCAAATTAGATGCCAATAAATATCCTGTCGACTGAATAATTGATTAATTGACTAATCATAGCAGCTCTACATTGGCCGTGACATATTCAGGCTGAACAAAAGCACTGTAAGTGTTGCAGGTTGTATTCTAAAGACTTCACAAGTTGTGAATCAACACGTCTTTTAGTAATTAGTTTTAAATTTGTGATATCAACATTGTCTCTCAGCTCTACACCTGTGCAGAGATTGTGTGTCTAAGCTGTTGTTGCTTTCTGGTTCAGTAACAGCAAGGCGTGAGAAAGGTGACATTCCATGTTCAAGGAAGTAGGAAGACTTACAGTAAATGTGCTGCCCTGCCTGTTTTCCTTTTTAATCCCTTTTTAAACTGGATATTCAGATCTGAAGTTTCATTTCCTACTGAATTAACTTCCCCTTTAAAATCACCCATTTAAACCATGACCTAAATTGAAACATGTATGTGAGGTCTAACAAATCTTACTCACAAAGATCAGTGTCCACTTGTGGAATCTACTTTTTAAAGGCTGTCCCTCCCTCCGCTCTGGTTGGTCTGTGTGTTGTCTGACATGAGCAGATCAGCCACAACTACAACACGTTACAAGTTAAATCAGCCAAGTAGACTCAGGAAGTGGATTCGTATTGTAACACTTTCTATATTAAACATTTGGACGACGGTTGGAGAATCTGCTTTTTGTTCAGCAGTGGTGAGGCTACTGACACAAACTTGAGCGCATATTTCCATTCAAACAGAACTGAGGAGATGAACAACAGTCACCTGGCAGAGCTGGAGGACGACATACAGCAGCAAATAGCCAGAACAGAGGAGAGGGTGAGAGCTGAGGTGAGTGTGACACCTGCAGTATTTATAGTGGACAACTGGTTCTGTGATTCACTCCAACATTTATACTAAATCCAAATTAAATATATCAAATTGGCTACATTTAATGAATGATCAAAGCACAGAGAAATAGGCTTAAAATGAACATTATCTCACAGTGAAGTGAAAGTACCTGCACATTCTTTAGCCTAGTTGTTATGAGCTACCTGCATACTTGTGTTGCAGCACACAGCGGCAGGTTACACGTCTCACAAAGAGGCTCTGTAACGCCAGATGAAAGCCTCTCTTCAGGGCCTGGCCAGTGAGCAGCACCCCTAACTGCTTTGGTTTGATGTTTGTAGGAGCGCAAGAAAATGGAGGGAGTGCTGTCTACCATGCAGAGGAAGCATGAGAATGAGGTGGCAGACCTGCATGCTACTGTGGACAGACTATTAAAGGTAGATTTCCTCGCACAGCATGTAAACTAAATTTCTTCTTCCTGTTCATCCGAAGGGAACCGATTTTATCGACTGGGTATGTTATTTCCTTAGAACATGAAATAGAAAGGAGTGACATACTACAAAAGCTTCTGGAAAGGAAAGGAAAGGTTTATTATCTAGGAAAAACCCTGCTGCACCAGACAAACAGAGGAAGTGTTTTCCAGATTTCTCACATTTTTTTGAGTTTGGGCCAAAGAGCTTTTATGACATGTTTAAGATCTAACATTTTGCATCTAAATTCACATACTTGATACCAACAATGTGCCAAAATCCAGCTGAGAAATAATCAGTCATAGTAATAGGATGTGTCTCAAATGTGTCTCAGGTTACCCCTTGTGATCAGATTTTTGCCTCTGCACTCACTCATCATATGCAGAAAAATCTGATTACAGCTAAACTGAAAACCACACAACTGTGCTTCATTCTGCTGTTTGCATAATGAATAAAAGTGCACAGGAAAATTCAAAATGGAAACTGGAATAAATTCTAGTCTATTGCTTTTATACGTACACAAGTAAAACCAAGACAGAACCTAACATTGAAACAAACATCTGAAAAGAGTTTACTTTTTGTTAATAAAACTATACAGTGCCAATATCTTTATTTCTAAACCTTAACCATTTTCTTCATTTTCTGTTAAACTCATCTTCTTTCACACTTAAAGAAATAAGTCATTTTTTTTTTCCATCACAGATATTTCCTGTACTATTTCTAACTGCTGTTTATGTCTGGGTGGGTCTGTTTCAAGCCATTTTCTTGTAATGGCCTTCCTGCTAGCATTGATGAGACTCTTGACCAAGTAATTATCTTCCTTCACACATTACCTCCAGCTTGTTGGTTGCCTGTTTTTTAATGTTAGCTGTTATAAAGAAACAAATTAGACTTTTCCAATTAAATCTTCCCCATTTATGTGAATTTGTGGATGTCTGTAATGTTACATCCACATAATGCCAATGCTTCTGAAATCAGGAAGTTCAATTCCTTTCCCACTTAAATTCTGCATCAAATTAGGTTTTTAACTTGACATAACTATTAAACTGTGATAATGTTTTGAAATAATCCTCTTTTTGATAATATGCATTGACCGTCACCTTAACCACTGGATTCTTTTCTTCTGGTGTCTCCCTTTTTTTTCTTTATTTTGCTGAAATATTCTCTCTAACAGTTTTTGATTCTAAGTGCAAATCTGTTCTTCAAATCTTGTAAACTTCTCAGGTCTCTTCTCAATGGTACAACATGCAGTAATACCTTTTTTTTTTAATCTACTCTATGAATGCTGAATCATACTTCCCTGATAAAAATTCACTATCCAAAGCTTTCCATTTTAACACCTTTTTTCTATTTAGGTTGTCGAGGATATTTATGTAAATATTTTTTTGTTGGATCGATCATACTTGTGATACTGTGTGTGTCCACAAAGCACTTTTTCTTCCTGTTTGGATGTGATAGCCAAGGACATACAGTAGGGTCCAAAAGTCTGGGAGCACTTTCCAATTTAAGTGAATAGGAAAGTGGTCTCAGACTTTTGGACCCTACTGTGAGTCTCAATCTCTTTCCGTCTAGCTATAAAGTTATCATCATACCAGTCAATTAGTGGTCAAAGTTGGGCTGCATCTTAAAATCTGGAAATGCCATTGCACCTTTATCCTTTGGAAACTGGAGCGTAGTGTATTGGACTCCGTATTTCTGTATTTTATATAATAAATCCAAATTAACCCCCTCCAAGGCCTTTTCTGCATCAAGGCTGGTCACGGCTGCATGTATAATTTCCTTTTGTTCCTATATATTACATGTAGAGTTTGTCTAATATTGTCTTCTTTGTCAGCTGTTATAAATCCACTCTGGTCTTCATCAGTTAAATCTGGCATGAATATTTCAAATGTTGGAAATAATTGAAGTTCATAACGGATTGTTCACATTTAAAATTGATCATCCAGGAGAAGTGGGTTCAGCTCATTCTGAAATATTTTGTACTATTATGACAGGAAACTGTCACTGCCTGGGGCATTGTTTGTTTTTAACCTTCTCTATCTCCTCCAGTGATATTTCTGCTGTGATTGTCTTATTGTGCATCTATCTAATACAAGGCAGATCGTAGATCTATTGTACCTGAATACATCTTCATTGATTCCTCATCTACTGTAGAGGTTAGGGTTTATAATACTCCTGGAAAATGTGTTTTATTTCTTTTGGCTCACTCTTTAATTTATTTGTACGAGAATAAATGGTGTTGTCAGCCTGTTGTTTGCATAGCCTCCGAGCAAGTCATTTTGTGGATTTAGGGCCCAGCTTATAATATGCCTGTTTACAAATCTTGTTATTTTTCTCTACCTCTTGACCTAAAATCTCATTCATTTGTCCCCCCAGATCTTTTATTTGGTTATGACTCTTGTGTTCCTCATTATTTTTGTTTTTCTTTTCTAAGATTAATTTTCTTTCTGTTCTGCTCATCTTAATATGTGTGCGACTGACCAACTCGTATTACAGCCAGAGTGTTGTTGGATATACCTCACAATGTCATTCTTAAGAACACTTCCAATTTAATGTCATTAACATTTAATTGCTTAACTATGTCCTTCCTCCTTCTGTCGGGAGTATAGTCTCTAGAGGATGAAAATTCATCCAGACATTAACAAAAGCCTATTTCAATGGTAGTGTTGAATAGTTTTTTTTTAAATTGGTTCTTAGTCTTCTTTTTGCTTGTTGTATCCACATTTGGATTCAGTACCACATTCAGACCCCCTCCAAATATACACATTCCCTCTTCCATTGCAATCAGATCAAGTAAAAAATGCTGATCACAAACAGGAGCTTCATAGATATTCGCTAATGTCAGGATTGTTATTTTTCAAATTGTCAATTACTATGAGATTTCCCTTCTTTGTGTTTGATTTCGTTTTAGTTTTCAAATTTACCTGAGATCGATATCAAGATTACTAAGCCTCTTTTATGGCTACAAGTATGTCAGCTAGAATTTGTAAATCTTTTTAGTTTCTCAAAAGTAATATTATTCTTCAGATTCATCAATCAATCATCTATCAGATTACCCAAACCATTAACATTAAAAGACCTTGATGTGATTGATTTCCTAGATTTAGCAAATAACCCACTAGGAGTCCCTCCACTCCACCCATTCTAATTCTAATCTTTTAATTCTAGTCTCCCCATCAGTCAGATTTATCTAACATGGAAGGTTGTAGCAAATATACACATGTGTTAATAATTACCATTAATAATGAACATTAATAATTAATTAAAGCTGCAAGCAGTGATGACCGGGCCCAAGCTCCCCTGCCACGAATGAGCGAGACTTGCCGCAACGCATCTTCTAAGTCAAATGGAAACAAAAAGCGCCAAAGTCACAAACTCAATTCAAAATGGCCGACTTCCTTTTGGAGTTGGGTCCAAGAGACTTTTTTGTGCGTCTTTACATGATACATATGTGTACCGAATTTCGTTTCTCTACGTCAATCTCTACGTTGAGGGACTCAATTTCTTTAATTTTCTAGGGGGTGCTATTGAGCCATTTTACGATGCCCATTACACCCAAACCGAATCCCTAATCAGAAAGTTTTTAACATCTTTTCATCTCCAATGTCTCAAGATGTTTCTGAGTGAATTTGAAGTCGGTCAGATTAAAACAAATTCGTTAAAGTACGAGGCGTGGAAAACGCCAAAATCCCACATATTTTTGAAAATGGCCGACTTCCTGTTGGAGTGATGTCATGGGTCCCACTGACTTTTTGTGCGTCTGGACATGATGCATATATATACACCAAATTTCGTTCATGTATGTCAATCTTCCACATTTTTATATTTGTTAGGGGGCACTATTGAGCCATTTTGCGACGGCCATTTTGGCGAACCATAAAATATCAAATTTTTCGCCGGGACTGATATGCGTGGAAATTTTCGTGAGTTTTGGGGCACATTTAGGCTGTCAAAAAGGCGTTTGTTTTGTATAATAATAATCAACACAATTACAATAGGGCCTTCGCACTGTTTAGTGCTTGGGCCCTAATTAACAATTACTACCGGTAATTATTAACTATAAACCTAATCTAAAACCTCAAATACTGACATATTGTGAACAGCCCCAACAGAGAGATTAATAAAGCTGTAGCATTCACTTCCTGCATGTGGCACAATTCTCAAATTGCAGAAGCTATTGCTTTTCTTGCCTGTAGATGGCACACATTGACAGTAAAGCTACACCTTTGAATTGGTTGGCCTACAGTATATTGGCTTATTGCAGATACTGTATAATCAGTATTGGTGTGTATGTTGGCTGATAACAATAGAAACAAACCACAGTACAGAAATGAAATGACCTCAAACAATAAAATGTGTCCTGAGAGCAGTGAAATATATTGTAAAATCCCCAAATTCAACAAAATTAAGGAATTTTCATTAAATGTTATCAAGTTATCAAACTGTATCAAAAGTCCAGTATTGGTTGGGCTAACAGTGTTTCTTTCTATATGTTTTTTTTTAATGAAAACACATCGCCTTATCACATCTAAAACTGTGTAACAAAGTGTTCATGTGAATGTCTATTCTCCAGGGCCTTGAGGAATCTAAAACCAACCATTCAAAGGAGGAGATGGCTAGACTGAACAAACAAACCAGCAATCTCTCACATGTAGGTTATTATTTTGGTATTAATTGTTTTTAAAAAGTTTAGATGCCTGCTGTGTAGGATTGTTCAAGTTATTTAACGTCTCTCCTCAGGAGAACGAGCAGCTGCGTGGCTCTTTGCTACAAGCCCAGACAAACATCGCCATCCTGCACTCAGAGCTGGACAAGCTGAAGAACATGTACACAGATCAGAAAGCTCAATATGAAAGGTGAGGCACTGTTTTAAAGGTGAGCTCACATCTGATGATCCAACATACAGTTAACATGTGTTTCATGACAGAGAAACAGAGGATTTAAAGGGGATGGTGATGGAATACCAGTCTTACTCCAGTCAGATCCAGATTCTGCAGTGAGTATGTCGTCCAACTGATAATGTTGTTCTAGTACGGACATTTAGTGAATGATGTTGGTGTCTTAATAACTTTTCTTGAGAGTCTTCCATTCTTGATTTTTGTATACCTTACTGTCAGAGAAGTCAAAATGCCAAAATATCAACTTTTTCCAGGAATTACAAAAAGTCATATTTTCTATTGACAGCATACATTTCTAGATAATAACCTTAATTTGTTTTAACCAACTTGAATAAGCAGAAGAACAGCATTTAATGTATTTGGTGTACAGTGCTCACTGTATGAAGTTTACTGTCAAGTAGAAAAAATGTGATACTTGGACTTCATTTGTCAACTTGTCCAATATTTCTTTATTGTACCACTCATCTGTTGAATGATAATACATAGTTGCACATGTATCTGACCTTTGTCTTGTATGTGTACCATGTAAACACTGTTAGGGAGATGAACAAAAAGCTGTATGACAGTAATGACGGGCTTCGGTCTGAGTTGGCTAATGAAGTGGTTGCAGCTAAAAGGAGGGTGAGTGCTTTGGTGATGACAAATTTCTTCATACTCACTGGCTCTACAACAGTTAGAAGCTGACATTAAATTGTTTTCAATAGTTCAAGAAGTGTAAAAAAAAAAAGGAAAAAAAGTTTAATGCATGATATCCTTAATCTGCCCCAAAGCTGTCTCCCCAAAATGAAATCCCGGCTCGCAGGATGAAACCCCTCCGACAAAGCACACTCAAGCACGGCAGGTATATAAAGTTTTTTACACACCTCTGTGAATCTGTGGATTGATCTCGGTGAATTAAATTGTCACAGCTAACACCAGCTTGAATGTATGTGTGCGTGTCTGTGCTTTGGTGCAGCTCAGAGCAGGTTTCCAGCAAGTTGAACTACTCTCATGTGGCAACTTGGGCTGATAAGTACCTGGACAGTGGAGTGTCCCTGCAGATGGACACAGCCGAGAGCCCAGGCAGCGATTACGACAGTGAAGATAGTAGAAGCTCAGTGGAAACGGTTCACCACAGTTACTCTTATGTCCCGTCTGATGTTGAGGTCAGAACAAATATCTGGTCAAATAGTGGATCAAATAAAAAAACAGCGACCAGCTGAGCTGTAGAAGTTTAAACTATTATTTTCTTGTATTTTTTTCTTCAGATATCAGAAATCAAATCTGAGGCCACGGTGTCAGTAGCTCCGAGCAAAGCAAGTTCAATTGCATCATCCCTACGAAGACGTTTATCTGCCTTTTCCACAAAGGTAAAATGACCTCCAGCAGGTATTTATTTGATGATATAGAAGTTAAAAGACAGCTTTAGATTTCTATATTAAAACTAGACTGAATGTGTTTTGAAAGTGTGAAGTATATATACTATATATAACCATTGTTTAAACAATACTTCAGTAACTATATTTCATATGTAACTTTGACATCGAAAAGCTTTTTCCAACCAGTTTTATTGTTTTACCCTGTTGACCTCCGAAAACTCAAGGTTCACTTACTAGATTTTTCTGAAGCTTTCAACCACAGTCTTCATGAGTGGAGGGAGTTTGTCAAGTTGTCATGGAGATAGATTACACGATGGCAACTGAGCAAAGTACAGTATAGATCATGTGTAACATGGGGTCATACGGGATAAAGTCTGTGAGATGTGGTGGAAAGCTCAGGGATAGAAAAAAAAAAACTAGTAAGACCTTGAGTTAACGCAGACACACACACACTCTCTCTTTTGGACCTTACTGTATATAATTTAATATCACAAACTAAAATAATTTCCACATGATTTTGTTTATACTTGTTGTTTTTTGATGCGTGTTTGAAGCCATTAGAAGCCGACATGGAAGATACTGAGGAACCTGCTCCGATGTACCGCCTCGTTTTAGCTGGAGACGCCGGAGCAGGAAAATCCAGCTTCCTGCTGAGACTGACACTCAACGAATTCAGAGGAGACATTCAGACGACTCTGGGTGGGCACCACCAAAAAAACATATCACTCTTAATAAAACACTGATTAACCATGTCTTGATTTTCAGACGTGTAAATCTGCTTTCTGGTTCTCAGGGGTGGATTTCCAAATGAAGAGGATGCTAGTAGACGGAGAGAAGACGAACCTGCAGATTTGGGACACAGCTGGACAGGAGAGGTACTGCACTGACTCTGCTTCTCAAGGAAGTAGAGAAGATTTTAGCAGATTCAATGCACCCACTTTTTACTGCCTTTGAGTTGTTACCCTCAGACAGGAGGTATCGGTACCCAGCCATCTCAAGAAATAGGACAAAACAGTAATTTATTCCACAAGTGATTAGCCACCTAAACAAACACCTGAAAAGTAATGGCAGACCTTAATTTCTCTCTGGGCCTCTGTTCAGCAGGTCTGGACAGTGACAACCCTTCAATCCCTCTTCTCTTACCAGAACATATTATATGTATTTATTGTATTTATTTTCTTTTAGTCTGAAGGCTTTTTATAGACTGATGCTATTTGTCTGTTAGTATGGTGATGTGAAGCCTGTCTTTTAACTTATAGTTAGGGGGTGTCTTGTTGTTGTGGCTTATGTGCCTGTACGGCCATGCCGGAGGCCAAAATGCTACTTTCCCTACGGGGACAATAAAGTTTATATCTATCTAGTGACAGGGAAAGTACACCATTAAAACTGTTGGCACCGTGTTCCTTTTTTTTAATTATGTAAGAATGCAGAAGATGCTTGTCTAAAAAGAGTGCTCTCTTTCCTCAATGTAGGTTCCGCAGTATTGCCAGGTCCTATTTCCGTAAAGCTCATGGAGTCCTGCTACTCTACGATGTTACTTCAGAAAGCAGTTTCCTTAACGTCAGAGCGTGGGTGGATCAGATTCAGGTAATTATGGAAATACTGACTGACTGACAAAAAATCCCCTCTCCAATAAATAAAGTGAACAATGTCCTTTGTTTTTCTAAAGGATTTAACAGAGGAGAAAATCCCCATGTGTGTTATTGGAAACAAGGTGGACCTCCGAGAGCAGCTTCCAGAGGGAAGCTGTGTGAGTACTATGCATGGAGAGAAGTTGGCCAAGGTACGTAACTTTTCATTCCACCTGACGGGAAAATGTTTATACAGTGACGCCTGGCCTCCCAGGTATCAAAATAAACTGACTGCAGTCAGGCATGTCGATACTTTGCTTGCAGGCATACGGTGCCTTGTTCTGTGAGACGAGTGCCAAAGAGGGAACCAACATCGTCGAGGCTGTGCTTCATCTAGCGAGGTAGGAGGCTGGAGAGAAAAAGAGAGTTTTGAATTTAAAAGTGTTATTCCTTCACAAACCATGGCAACACTTACTTTTTTCCTTTCCCACAGAGAAGTAAAGAAAAATGTCAAACTGAGGCGGCAGTCAGATTCAGCGGTCCAACTGAGTTCAACAAACCCAAAGAAGACTCTAAACAGCTGCTGTGGGCTGTAGACTGATGCACGTAGATATGACACTGTAGGACGGAGCAATGAAGGACACCAAGTGATTTTTATTTCATGAAGGATGTTACACTTGCAAAAACATTAATTTACATGTTTTAAAGCTTTGATATATTTAACCCCCAAGCCTTGAATATATGTTTATAAATGTTAATTTTCTGATCAAAATGAAGGTTTCTATTGCTGGGAAATTGCACATGTACAAATAACACATTTAATGCGATTATATATTGCCTTAACTGCACATTGTATTGCTTATATTCTTAGATTTTGTATTTATTTGGTAGTAAATGTGATTTTATTAAATAAATTAGGCAAATCAATGCCTGAATTCTAGTTAAATAACTTTTAAATAAAAAAACTGAAGGGTTTAAGTTTTTAAAGTATGTTTTTTTAAGTATGGAGGTCAAACCTGTGACAGAGGAGCAGAGAAAGAAGCATATTGAAACATTTTATTAAGCATCAGTGTAAGCAATTTTACATTGCAGTTTCAATACCTTCATTTATTGAGCACTGATCAAATCGTTTAGTGTTATTCATTTTCTAAAGTTACTCTTTGTAGTTTAGTTTCCAGCTCCACTTTTTTATTTGAGTATCTGTAATACGAGAACATTTTTCCAGGACTCATTTTTTATGACAAAAAGAAATGCAATCCCTTTTCCAAATAAAACACCAAATGGACTCCACTTAAAATATGAGTGAATGGGACTTCTGTCTTATCGATCAGCAGGAATCTGCTAGCATTATCAATTCACTCGATACTGTATATATAAATATCCTCATTTTATATAAAAACTGCACACCAGTCAGTGAAACATCATTCTACCATGTGAAGCTCACATAAATACATCTTTTGGATCAGTGCTGCTGCAGCTTTTAAGCATTTTGCACAAGATACCGTCTCCTCTTTACGGTAAAAAACTCTTTTCAACTGAACTGACTAAACCAGGCTAGAGAGCAGGCTCTGGCGACGATGATGAGGACGAGGAGGATGGTTGTTATGAGGATTTAGAAAGTGCTCGCTGCAGAGGATCAGTTTCTTGCAGTCAGAATGACTGACGTCACTAAGCTTCCCAAGGCCACCACCAGAGCACCAAGTATGAGCTTCCAGGACATTCCCTAAAACACCACAACACAAGGTACATTTAAAACATAATCATAGTCATTGAAATAGAATACATTAACATTTTTAGCTGGTGATATTTCTGTTAGGGCTTACAGGTGGCTTCTTTTTAGAGGGAATCAGGAAAGGTGCAATATTGTCTCCAAGCACCTCTGCAGGTTTAGGTCTCCACTCCTGGGTTTCTTTGCCTCCTGATTGTCTTTTGACAAGTTTGGACAACTCAACGTGGATTGCCTTAAAAACAAGAGAGAAGGAAAACATCTTGTTAAACAGCTATGCTCCATACAGCTAATTATTGGAAGGGGGAGGGTTAGGGTTAGGGTTAGGGTTGTCATTTTCTTTGTGGAAAAAGTCAAGTTGTAGTGTTGAAAATGTCCAGCAGGTGAGAGCAGAGGTCTGAAACTTAAAGCCTTACGGGATAGGCTCAAATGACTGATGGCCAAAGTTTGTTTAAATATGAGACATCTACAACTCATGATAATCTTCCCTTTAGCCTTTACATATATTTTGAATTCAAGCTCAATCTCACACACAGGTGGCTTTAAAACATGCAGCAGAATATTTACAGAGGTTGTTCCTCGTCATTAAATGCATAGAAATATTATACAGTATGCTATATTTTGCAGTTCTAAACTACATAGTGTGTTTCGTCTTTTTATGTCATGATCAACAGACTGATGCACAATAACTTTCTCACAGTACAGCTAAACCAGGTTTCTCCTCAGTATTTTATCCAGCACTGAGACTAGGCTGTAATTACCAACGCAGCAGATATTTTCGTTTTGTCTAGACAAGACCAGACATATTTGTGACTGTGGCAGTGTGCCTTATAGGTCAGGTCATTGTAATACTGGCAACACTGTGCTGTAAACAGCTGGTAGAAATGCACTCCTCACACTTTACAACCTTTGCTAATTCAAATCCAGTGAGTGACAGCAGGCTTTAAGCAACTAAAATAACTTTAAACTAAGATTATTGTTCAGTTTTTGTCACGATAAAGCATTTGTGTAGAGTAGTTATCTTAATTATACAGTATAGAGTCTATAAAGTAGCTGGAAAGGATGACTCAGTCTTCTTCTTACCATCTACTTTTGGAGCTTGGGGCTTCAGATAGACAATATTTAGCTCGTGTAAGTGTTATTTTATTTAACCAAGTTTGCTGGACAGTTCTGGGCAGTGTGGTCACATCTGTAGATGGCCAGATGTGAAGTTTGTCAGATCCTCTGCGGAGGATTTGGCAGATTAGACTAACCACACAAACAAGACCAAACAGGCCATCTCTTTCCTGGAGGCTCATGTAAGGACAACTTTGTTTTGTACTTTCATATTGAACATCAGGTTTGTTGTTTTTTTTTTTTTCATGATAAGCCGGTGATGCACACAGACTCCAAAAATATTTGTGGTAACTGAAAAGATGCAATGAAAGCAGGCGGTTGTATGATACAGGCTGGTGAAGATGAGAACACTGGGAACACTGTGACCTTTAGTTGAGGTGCAAAAACAACATTCATTTTTTCATCTGTCCTTTCTATCTGATGATTTATGTTGTTCAAGATTCTGAGTTGACAAGAATTTCAGTTTGAGCATTAATTGAAAACCTTTTCTGCAACGTTTTTATATTTTCTGAATATACTTCTGAAGCTTGGAACAGTAGATACAAATAAGTGATACTTTATTTGAGTTGTGGACTATTTCTTTTTTGTTTATTCATGAACTGAATCCGACATAATGTGCTAACTAACATGAATTGGTGCAAAATGTTGATGTGCACATTTGGATTTTTCAGTTAAGTCCGTGTAAAGTAAGAATAAATATGTGTTCTGAGTTTGACATGCCACAGAAAAGTGTGTTGTTAACCACCCTGCCAAATTTGAATGATTAAAAAAATCACCAAATATATGAAATTAGGCTTCAAAGTTCAAATCAGCCTCTTTCTCTGCTCCCAAACGCTGTGGGTCGTGCCCACCGAGTTTGCTGAAACCCCGCCCCCTACCTAGTGTCACCTGTTAATCAAAGTCACCACCTCTACCAGAAACGGGAGGTATTATTGTTTTATTATTCAGTCACCATCATTTTGTACTTTAATATCAGAAAGCTCATTTTAAACCGACCTTCCTCACATGACAGGCTCACCCACATAATCTCACCTTGGTGGCTGGCTCCAGTTTCAAGGCCTTTTTTAGCACCTCCATTGCCTCTTTGTATTCGGCCATGTCTGACAGGAGCTGAAAGAGATTACAGCGAGAACAGAACTGCAGGAGCCATAAATCAAAACAAGCAGAGAGCAGATAGCAATAATGTAGCTGCTATTTATTCCTCAAAAATAATTAAATCTAATCCCATATTAAACAAATTCCTTTTCCTTCCAGGAACTCTCCCTTCAATAATCATTTATGGTTTGATAAAGATCAAATGAGATGCTCAACCTCGCAGTCACACTGATGTCTCTCAGTAATAACACCACAGGATGGACCCTCACCTTTCCCACCCTGAAAAGTGCCTTGACGTTGTTTGGCTCGAGGGCCAGAACGTCCCGGCTGGTCTGCAGCGCTTCCTCAAACTGCTCCAGTTTGAGCTGAGAGGCGGCCAGGTTGTTTAAACACTTCACCCGGTATTCGCACATCTCCTCCTCCTCTGCCTCAGTGCCGTCATCGTTCCCATCTGTACAGACACATGTGAAGTTGAGTCTTATTATTGGTGACACAAACACACTGAGGATACAAAGAAGCTAAGAGGTTTGGATTAGTTACAGTGTTTAACCCTGGAGAGCAGTTTTAGGAAATATTGCAAAATATTAATGAATAGTTGGACTTGCAAGGAGAAACTCCCAGTTCATGCTCCTTTTAGTTTTTCTTTTCTTTAAAAAAAAAAATCAGTTGGATAATATATTGCTGTCCCTGCTGTAATAATGGCACGGTTTCATCATTAAATCCAAACATGTCCAGCTGCAGTGACCCAAGTAACGAAACACTGGTTAGTGCAGGGGAATTTTCTTACTTGGCCCTAAGAATGCCGGGTATAAATTTGAGCTAATCAGGGACCACATCTGTCTTTTTATTACATGTCACATCTTAAATTTATGGTTGAATTTCAGTCGCCAATTTTATTTGGATTCAAAGTTGGCTTCTTTAAACCAGATTTGTTTTGAATGGATGTATCATATTCACACTCATGTAGCTCTGTTTTGGTCTCCACCAGCTCCTGAAGTAAAATCAGGCTCAGGTATGAAAATGCTGGGCAGGGAAGTTAACGGTGAGTTTGAGTTTTTGGCTTTTGAGGCTGAAATTACATTGATGAGAGCGATGTAAGTCAACCGAAACAGAAAAATGTGAGATGTAAAAACCAAAAGAACGACTACGTTTATATGCACATAATATTCCACTATTATTCTAAATATGACAATATTGCAAATTTGATGCAGATCATTTAAACAGCCTACTCCATTTGGATATCCCAAATTTAGGCCTTCCAAATGCAGCATTTTCTGAATAAGACATGAAGGACATGCTGATATTATTCAGGTTTTAGGAGTATGTATGTTTTGGTCATACATACAGCGTATTAACAATATTCATCTCAATTGGGGTTTTTTAAACTATTTTAGACACATGGCCTTCTCGGCCATTTACCCCTGAGCAGGAAGGTTGATATATGCTGGACCAGCAAGGTAAATAGAGGAGAGGAATGAGAGGAGAGTGGAGAGCTGTTCAGGGCGAGCTGGTAAAACAGAGCGTGCCTTCTCCACAACAGGGACAGAGAGGATTGGTTATTATCCTGACATGCAGCCACAGACTGACTCGGTGTGATGCACCAAGAACATCAGTGTTGTAAACATCATGGGACAACCTTGGTACTGGATGTGCCTGTAACTTTAAATTTGTAATATCAGCCATATCAACATCACTTATAAATATGAGGCAGCAGCTCACTAATGTTTTTCACCTCGCTGGTTTACTTCACCGCCTGCAGAGATCTTGTGACTCCTGTTCCCACTGGAGCAAAGGAAAACCCTGAAAACCTTCTGCATGTAAACAGGAATATTAGTGGAATATTCATTTTCATTAGCCATGTAAACAGATTAGTAGGAGTATTATCTTTTTTCGGGACAAGGGTAAAAAAAAAACAATATTTTGTGCTGTAAACCAAATCATTGAGTTTTGTGATGAGGAACTAAGGGAAGCTGCATAGTGGATGATAATTCTCTGTGTGTTAATCCTTCGAAGTGATCACTCTCATAAACACGTGATTATTTGATTCATTGTTGATACAATAATATTGATGCAGCTTAAGCTCCAAATCTCCAAATTTCTCAAATCCAGTGTGATAATGTTTATCTATCACACAAATTTACACTTTTCTCACTTAAAATTTTTGAACCAAAACAAAATATGAACCTTAATATTGAGCATGAAAGTTAATTCTTGGACCTTGGAAATAGCAAGAACTCAAAGTCCTCTTACTTGCATGGTTAAACAGCTCATTTCTAATGCTTGTGTTTGCTCATGATTACAGGTTAATCGATTAGAGTGATTTATAATCTCCATTTGTCATGAATTCTATTTGTGAAATGGGCCCAAAATGACACAAAAAGAGTAACGTGTTAGCGTCTCTGCATTATCATTATTATTATTTCCTGGTGGTCTTCTCATCCACTAATTTATGTCCTGATAAACTCAGTGCCACGGTGAGTTCACTCACCGGTCCACCATCATTGATACATTATGAAGCAGTCCATGTTTTTCCCTTCACTGACTAGTTCATTCAAACTGTCCTCTCAGGTCCACCCTGCCTTGTCAATGATTAAAGCGATTAAGGAGGTTGAAATTATATGAAAGTTGATTAGCTTTGATTATGCAAAAGAATTAAGCAAAAACATTTATGGTGGCACTCTGCTAGGATAGATGTGCCTCTGCATCGTGATGCTGTGATTATTGTGGTGGCAGAGTGGAGCAGAGCTCTGTGAACTCTTATGTCATTCAGATTGATGTGGAAATGTTGAGGTGGTCTGTTTTCATGTGTTTGTGTCTGTACACTTTTACTTTTTGCTGTCTTTCCATTGTCATCCTTTTCCTGGGGTAGGTAATACACACATATCTATTACTGTGACACATTCTTGGTACAGCCGATAGTGTGGAAATATTTTCTATGAATAATTTCAGATTTTGATGCTGGGTTACCTCTGCTGTGTGTGGTTAGCACATCCAGAGCCATACAATAGGCTCTTGCAGCCATGCTGTATTCCTCCCTCTGGAAATGAAAGTTTCCTCGCTCTCGTTTCTGGTTGCCAATGCGGATGCGGTCGGCAACGGGGAGAGTTAACGGATCCGGTTTGTCTCTGAAGTCCAGCAGCTGGAGCTGATAGAGTAGAGGAGCCCAGGCAGGGATATCAGGCTCCCTGCAAGGAAATAAACACACACATGATCAATATCATCACATGGCAAGGAGTAACTAAGAAAGTTGACTTTGTGTCAGATGTCTGGTGAAATCGCCCTGTGAACACTGTGATCTCTTACAGATTGTTTAAAATCAATAAATCATTCAGTTTTCCAGTGAAACTGTCAGCTTCAAGAACAGCAAACAAACATCATATCACCATCTTCATATAATATTGAGTTTGAGCTGATTGTATTGTAATATTATATATTGTTACACGTGTAACAGTAATATCAAAGCCAAACTTAAAGGTTGAATATGTAGAATATTTATTAAAAGCTTTTTTTTTTTTTTTAAATAATACACCCACAAGGCATTTTGAGGGGTACAGAATGAAAGTATTGCTCTTTTTTTTTTAAGTCCAATATTATTATACTGGTGGTACACACAACTACACAACTACAAAACAACAACAACAACCACAACATTTCAACAACAGAGATATATGACAGGTTGTCAATCTCGGACAGTTAAATCTGCTTTCATCAACACACCACAGATCTCCACGATCACTGCCAGCAAACAATCTGTAATCTACAATCTCAAACACACGAACACACTCGGCGCACCTCATGACCTTCTACCTGTTTCTTTACTATCTTAACTGCCTCCAAAAAGTTCAATTTATAAATATTTTCTGTATGTCTTCTGTGCTCTGTGGAAAAAACATCCTCTCAGAGAATGTAACTACCTGTCAGTGTGGACATGCAAGTGGGAAACTTTGTCATTAAGTCTTTGCACTGAGTTTACCTGATGTCTCGGTAAGACAGTGATACAAATAGTGACAATGACGGACAACTTCTGTATGACACAGTACAACATGTTTTAAATACAAGAAAATAAAGTGAGTGCATGATCATTGAGAACAGCTCAGTTTTAATACAGTGTGCAGTAATTATCTAAATCTAGAACTATTTATTTTAACTTTGCAAGATTATTTAACTCTTTGATACTTTTAATTTTTAATAGAATTTAAAATGAAATGTTTAATACAGAGCTGCAACCATTAGTTAATTAATCCATTAGTCAACAGATAGAAAATGAATCTTCCTTTCTGAATACTGATTAATCGTTTCAGTCATTTTTGGCTTTATTTATTTATTTTCATCAGTAACTGGCAGAGAGGCCGACAGGAAACAGGGACAGAGAGTGGAATGACCTGCAGCATAGGTTCCTGGCCCGATTCGAACCAGGGACGCTGCGATTACGTGCTCTGACCACTCGACCACCAGGGCGCTCTGTTGCAGTCATTTTTCAAGCAAAATTGCTTAATTTTTTTTTGGTTCCAGCTTCTCTAACTTGAATATTTGCTGTTTTTCTTTTTTCATAGACAGTTGAATATCAGACAAAACAAGCAAATTGAAGAAAACAATGAGCTCTAAAAATGTATTTATTTTTTAAATATTATACGATTCATCCAGATGATTATCTGTGTATGCAGCTCTCATGCAATGAGTTAATATATTAAATTAAGTTATTTCTGTCTTAAAAACAATCTGCTGTGCTTTTGTTAACTTGTAATATAACTCATTCATTACGCTGCATTATTTTTAAACATGTTGACATTCCTCCAGATAAGCTTGTTAGAATTGCACTGAAAGCTGGCATAACTTGCTAGGGTTGCCAAACATCTGCAACATTACAATTAATCTCACAGGCAGCCATGTGTCTTTTTCGAAACTTCAGAATTTGAATGTGAAACAGTACTAGCTTGTCTCTCACACTCAGACATTAGAGGTGGCCATATTGGTGCATCTGCTGCTGCGGTTTTATATAGTTTTTTAAAAAAAACCTCTGAAAGCCTTGAAGAGGTGAGCTTTTTGAAGTGAAGTAATGACTCATTTGAGCAAAAGATTTTCCAATTTGATCTGAAGTTGAGTTCCCATCAGAGCATCATATTAGCGGTGGCTAATAGAAATAGCTTCTTTAGGTTTTGTGTCAGAGCTACTTCTTTAGTATTTTGAATAAAAATGCAAACACCGTCATGAGAAAGCAACAGAAGATTGTGATATCAGAATACATAAACAAACTGAAGATGCATCGTGTTTTTGATATATTATAGTTTTTTTTCACAAGCTTTGACAGCTGCTCTCTGTGCCTCGATTGAATTTCACTGTATTCAACAACTCACACACCTTTAAAAAAGCAACACCTTCAAAGTCATCTGAGTGATTCTGGCTCATTTAAACAGACAAGAACGTAAAACTGGTATGAACCTGTGAGCTGTTGAGGGCTTCATCTTACTCAAGAGTCACTCAGAAGGAAAGTTAATTTGGTTTTCAATCATCTGGCTACTGTGAGCACACGGCACACAATGGTCCATTATCAGTTACTCTGCGGAGGCTCTGATTCCAAAGGAGTGTGTGTGTGTGTGTGTGCGAGACAGAGAGACAGAGAGACAGAGAGAGAGAGAGAGAGAGAGGGTAAATGACATTGACAGCTTGACTACATTTGAAAAAGCTAATGTTTAAGTGAGCTACATTATAGATACAAGTTTTAAAACTTTAAATAACAACTTACATGACCTAAATACAAAAAAGCTCATTCAAGAGAGATCAGAAACCAAGTTAGATACGAGGAAGTGCAGCTTCCCGCAGGCCTCACCAGCGACTGGGTGAGGCCTGCAAAGTGATCGTACTGCAAGTTGTTTTCAGGTCATGAATTATTCAAACTGGTTGTGTCAATGACACAATTTATGTCTGTCTAACAGAATTAGTTGTATCCTCAGTTACTGGGAGGTTATGTCAGCAGGTGGGATCAGATTACCCTTTCACCTCTCCTCTCTGGAGACCACATCCACTGTCACAGGACACACAGGAGTGTGAAATCTGCAGCTAGAGCTGAGGCCTCAGAAACCTGAGCCTGATCCCTGCGCTCTGGGCTGGAGGGAGTAGCGTTCAGAAACGTTATCATTCAGGGTTGGGAATAAGTAGACACAGGTCTTTTAAAAGCCAGCCTGAACTATTCTTGACAGCAGCGTTTAGTCCTGTCTACTTGTTTTTGCATACCGCTGCATGTTTACGAGGATCAGAGAACGACCTGCCAAGTTGTGTAACAGGCGTTTAAGGAGCAGCAGAGAAGAAGACAGTTGATACATGTGTGAATGTACAGCACATGGCTGGGGTTGCACTGGGTAATGTTAGTTTTTCAGGCCTCATACTGTACATCTGAGCATTAGAGATGGATCCTGCTTTTCCTGCTAATGTCATGCGTTTTGCCAGCATACTAAAAATGTGACACCATCACCAAATGATTCGCTGCACAGCTTTTACAGTGCATGAACACACTGCAGCTTGTCCTTGCAACTTTCTCTATTCCTATCTGAAAATATTGCACAATATTCTGAAGGCTGAATATTATATAACAGTGCACAACGTATAAAAATAATACACACAGTCTCCCGCCTAATGTGCCCTAGTAGAGCCTGGTTCCAGATTTAATGGACTTCACAGAATCCATCTCTGTTTGTATACTACTGAATCAACGCTGGGGCACACTGGAAGTCTATCAGAGCAAAAGACTGTTCTGCACCGTTTACGCTTACTTTGAAACGAGCTTAAAGCAAGCTTGATTTCTTTATCAGTGCGGACACAGTGGAATGAGAAACCAGCCTTGGAGTCATTTGAGTCATTTGTTATGTCACAGTTCACAGATAATGTCTCAGATACCAATTGTGAAGCAAAGTCTGAAATGTCTGCCTCGCTCACTCATTTACTATTTCCTGTCCAGTGGAAGAGGAAGTATTCGGACACTTTAGTAAACAACACCACACAGTACTCAATGCAGAAAAATTGCCCCTGTGATTGTTATACTATTATATTACTGATGTAGTGGCTCGAGGTGTTTAGATTTATTTTATGTAGCCTATTGTTGTATAGCTTTGTCTAAAACAATGCATCAGATTTCATAAACTCATCAAATGTTAAATCTGAATTTGTACAATAACTATTGTTATCAGCTAGATGTAAAGAGGGAAAAAGTAATATATTTGCCTTTTATCAACAAGAGAAAAACTTGAACAATTTACATCCATATCAGCACCTCAGGCAGCAGGTCAAACTGTTTACTACGTCTTATTGAAAAGAGGAAGGAAACAGGATATTTTATCATGCCGCAGTTGTCTCAATCAGATGTCATCATAGTGAGCTGAACAGGGTTTGGTTTGTAAATAAATCCCTCGCTTGCTGTGTTATTTTATATTGATTTTTGTTTTCATTCGGGGGGAACATGCCCATGAACACGCACTGCACATGACTCACGCAGATCGGGACACATAAGATGAGACGTGATGAATCACTTCTTATTAATCGATGCAGGTACAGCTGCCTCAGTGTTAACTGTACAAACTGAATGTGTCACGTCAAAACTTAATGAATCCCACATGAAGTGTGAACCTACACACTCACACACTTACTGACTGCCAACAGCCTGACAAGAAGCAGCCTTTCACTCAGGATTCAACAGGTGACCTTTGAGACATAATGTCAATATCAGCTTATATGTTCAAGCAGTAAGAGCCTGCTGTGCTCTCACTGGGGATTTATGCTCAAAACACTGACGAATAATGTGAACTGAGAGCTGAGTCTCCATTGTTGTCATCATGAGCATTAAACATAATCGGCATGACTGGCGAGCCGTCGAGTGTAATCTGAGAATGCAGTGCGTTGACAGATCTATAAGGTCTACGGTGTCATGTGGGTCACTGGTGATTAGAGCCACAGCAGTGTGCTGCTGCGCTGAGCTCGGCCAATGAGCCCCCGGGGTCTTATTAGTGCAAACAGGAAGCAGAAGCTGGTCAGTGGGGTTAAGATCCCTACGCAAGATCCCAGTGAAACATGAAGCTGAGTTAAGCCCAGGTCCACGTCCTGAAGCCTAACTGTCAGTCTGTCTCTGCTGCTTGTGAAGAGACTCAAACGATCAAGTGATCAAGTGTACAAACCTGATGTGTAGCTTTTAAGACTTCCATAAGCTCACTGCTGGAAGGTCATGACATTTAAACAGCTTAAATGACATACTTTTGTTGTGTTACATATTTGGAGTGGTTTGTTGATTGTTTATATTAAAGAGTAACATCTTAAAAATGTTCTACATTTTAAATTCGCTATAACAATGATTCATTCAATTTTACATAGAAATGAACGCCCAGTACATTCAAGTCCATTCATGCTAAACAAGTTCATACAATGCTGATTAAGACTATCAATGCCAGTAAACCAAAGTTTTTTAATCTGGTGCCGGTGGCAACTTTCCTATGCTGGTGCAACAGTAGTGATGCATTTTACATTAAATAGATTGGTTTGTGATTGGTTTGTGACTGTCAGTGTGGCCCAACCACGTCACACTGCCAGGGCAGGGACTGGGTCACATAAAAAGTCAGGAGTCTGCAGTGATGATGTTGACAGTGTTTGTGTAATTACTCTCACTGCCAGAAGGGGGAGACAAAAGCTCCACACTGCAGGTTTAATATTGGATTTTTTATTTAGATACCAATGATGGTGACTTAATTTGAAGCCATTTTTAGTTTGTTGTCACCTATTTTGTTCTTTTCACCAAGTTGAAGACGTCAGTGAATATTTTTCAGATTTAGCAGCTCGTAAGCACGATCTGAACAAAATAATGTGAGCTTATTGCTAACATTGGCATGCTAACATCACAACTAACTACAATGTTAAAATGCTGATGTTTATACCATTTACCAGATTGACTGTCTTTCTTTAGTGTATTAGCATGCTAAGACTTGCTAATTAATACAAAGTACAGCTGAGACTGAGGGGAATATCATTATCATTTCCTGGCCCTCTTAATGAGAAGTCATTAAGATGAATCTTCTGGACAACATCAATGTTTGTTCCAAAAGACTGATATTTCAGTGTGGACCAGAGTTGAGGTCAGACTGACAGAGACTGTCATCGCTGGAGTCGTGCCTCTAGCGTGGCTAAGAATGGGCTCATTGGTCAGAGAAGGTCGAGAAACTCTGAATGACCCTGCAATAATAACAAAAAAGTGTCCTGAGTTGTAAAAAGTTCTGTTCATCAATGCATAAAGTTCCTTACTTTCAAGCCATCTTGCAGAGAAATGACCCTGCTAGTTGCCAGCTGACCCGAACCAGAGTAAAGGTCAGTGAGAAAAGACACAGAGGGATTTTTTGGTCTTCAGCAGCAGAACAGACCCTGAGGGGGGGGGGTGAGTCTGAAGACTGAGCTGAGTCAAAGATGTGAGACATTTGATGAGACAGCAGATCTGACAGGTTCAGGCTTATGTATACAGACTTTGCCCACATTTGTAGTAAAGTTTACTGCTGGTCACTAAGGAAACCATGGCTAATAATAAACTCACAATAGTAATTAAAATGCCAGTATATGTCAGCATTAAACTATATTTTTTAAATGAGTTTCACTCATGAGTTTACTTGCTCATCTTCACTGCAACTACATCAGCAGCTTATGGTTGCCAGGAGCAGTTCATGCTTTTCATGATGATCGGAGACATATGCCGATTTCAGAGTTATTATGGTGTCAATCTCTTTTTTTTTTTTGCTGGTTTTCTGACTCTGGCACTAGAAGATGACACTACTGTTAATCATGTGAAAACCTCTGATTGGCTCTGTTGTTTCTCACACTGCAGGGAATAGACATCAATGAGCACAACCAAAAGAATCTGAGAGTCTTGAAACAAGTCAGACATAAACCTAGTATACAACAATCATTTTCAAGATCATAATTCATCTACATTTTTTGCCCTCAGCTGCCAAAAAACTCAAAAGCAAACTCAGTATATGAACAAGTAAAATTAAAGAAATGTCTTCAAAGGTATCATGTTTCACTGTGACCTCATGTCACAACTTTCAATCACAAATCCATAATAGAAATCAAACTAATCTACATTTTGTGAAGACACTTGCTGGTTGCCATTCAGAAGACCTTTTATTGTCTGACATTTGTATGACGCAGTTGTATTTCTCGTATTGTGAATGTAAACCGTGCATATTAAAAGGGTTTCCATTGTGCGTTTGTATGAGTGATGTGATAAGGAGCGTTGCTTTTCCCCCTCTTGTTTCATGGGAAGTTATGCAGTCATTATAGATGCATCCGATTCATGTGTTGCAGTTCAGCCAACTTCCTCATTAAGGTGCATGATAGTGCTGCTGACTCACCCTGTTATCTGTCGCGCGGACCCCTCGCTGCTCTGAATGAAAGGAAAAACTCCCTCAGAGGGAAAACAGTGGTCACTTTGACGTCACACTCTCCACTTTAAATGATGGAAAGGCCAGCAACGTAGCTACCTCATTCTTGTTTCTATGGTTACAGCCTCAGATAGTACACTAATATACTGTCATAAATGTGGTGTGCAGCTTATATGATAATACCAAAGCCAAGAGGATTTATGAGCTTGTTTATTTTTTTTACAGCGGTGAAAACAGGTCTTTTGCTGTTGTCACTCAGTGTTGTGTCTGTTTTGACTCTTGGATGGACACACAGCACCAGTACAGCCGTGCAAAGGAGCTTAGCTGTAATCCTGGCATTGGTGAGACGTCACAGCTGTTTTTCCTCGCCTGCTGCCACACCAGTTAATTTGCAGCAAAACAGCCTCCTATTACAGTCAGAGATCTAGAAACTAGCAGTGTACGGTCTTCCAGCTGCTTTCCTCTCCTATTTGTTTTTTATTTCCTCCTCCAGCAATGAGCCAATGAAACTGTGCCTCCAGGGATCATGGGCAACTACTACTTAGATCCTGGCCGTTGAGCTCCTCAGGTCCCCCTATAATCTACAGCAGACTCGAAGGGAGACACAGGGAGACAATGAATAAAAGAAAACAAACTCAGTAATTCAGCCTGACATACTGTACATGTGGCTAATTAAATTATAGTGAATGTGTTAAGCAAATAATTTTATGCTTATGGAGTGTTTAGACAGTATGTGAGTGAAATTTCAGCTTGCGTCATTGGCGTGTATTTGCCTCGTATTTGCCTCAAGCAGCCAAAATACTGTAAGATTTAATCTGAGTTAATTTACCAGCAATATATTTACAATGTTTATGCAGTTAAGTAGTAATATATTTGTGCTTTAGTATTTACATATTTAGAAATTCAGATAGTTATACCAGCATCTTTTGAAACAGTTAAAATAGTCTCTTGAATCTATTTCTCTGGTTTTACCTCATTACAGTTACATTTGTCTAGGTCTAAGTCGTTCCTGGCCTCTGATTGGTGGGGTTAGTCACCTGGTGGTGAGAGACAAGGAAGTGGGGTTGTTGTTGTATTCTCATGCCGGGAGCTACAGTAAAGTTCTGCCTAAAAGTCATCTTTCCCCATCCTGCATCATGAAGAGTATCCAAATACCACCTATCGAATCCTCACGTTACAATACCAACTGTGCATTAGCTGTACTATAAGCTAGCTAGCAACTGAGGCATTGACTCTGTCTCTGGGAGTTTCTGTTTTTTGGCAGGTTTTGTTCAGTTCAGCCGCTGACTGAACTCAGAACTCCAGACACTCCGATTTTTTTCTGTTATTTCCCAGATTCATAGTCTCAGGATACAAGCAAAATGGTTGCTCAAGTTGTCCAAGGCAAATTCCTTCATATTCACAAATTTGAGTTGACTTTGTATGTATCTGCACCATGTCTAAAATTGGCTTGACATTCAGTCTAAACACAGTGAGAATTTATATATTTCAGGCCCCCTGACTGACTACTGTCTAATATTCACTCAACTATTAGATCAGGTTTGATATAAATCAACTTCGGAGAAAAATATCTGTCTCTTACTAGATGTTCAACTTTATTCACAAATTACTGCATATTTGTATCTTTGCTGTCTCATGTGTGGGAGGTGGCTGCTATAGACTCAACGATACAGCTAATGTGCAGCTGAAGAGCAAAATTGACAAGCTAAAAGTGTCTAAAAGCTGCATAAAGATGGCTGCTAATTCCTATTGGTTTCAACGCTTCAGGTTACACTTTCACTTCACTTAATGTGAAAAAATAAATCAATTGATGGAGCCTAAAACAATAAATCATCACTTCTGAACATGTCCAACATGTGATGAATAATGTGAGCTCCACCTCGGACTCCACCTCGGACTCCTCCCTGCAGTGAATGAGTGAATAAACAAAAGAATGAAAGTTCAAAGCTGTTACTCAGAACAACAGCTTAACTCTAACTCACAGGTGAGAACAAGTTTCAGATTCCACCTTATGCAATAATCTGAAATCACTCAAACGTCTCAGTTTTGATGTGTGCAACCATCGAGATGAATTATTCCTCCAAAGAAAGAGTTCAAAGCTTTTGGTGTGAGTTAAGTGTGGATGAGAGCAATCTGTCTTACACAGAAATATATCACTAGGGGTCATTATCTAGTATATCAGCCACACTGTTATCTGTAGAAGAGATCTTATCTCAGGATTGACTCTAAGTCTATAATCAATCAATATGAACAAGCTAAAGCCTCAGGTGTGCACGGTGTGGTCAAGTGGCAATTTCTCATGCAGTCCCAGGGACCGAGTTTTAGTTTCAGCAGATTCTGACAAGATGAATGTGAAGCTGTAGTTAACGGCAATGACAGCTCAGTTCTTTCTTTGCACAGACGTTATGTCTACTGATTATATAAACCAAATCTCTGCCAGTTTTGGATTTCACTTTTGAACATCAAAGCTTTCTAAGTTACGACAAATTCTGAACGAGGAGCCAAAAATCCTGCTCTCTGAAAGATGAAAGCCTCCTCTTGCGTTACTGTTATACTTCACACACACGTCTGCCTACTTCAATGGACAGACTGTTGCAAGAATATTTTTTTTTGTTTAAATGAGCAAGTAAATTCATATTCAGATCAAAGTTTGTTTGTTTTTTTCTAAAATTGTGATTTGCGCATATAATATGGGTGGGACATTAATTATCATTCAACAAGGTTGCTGTTTGCCTCCCTCTGTGGTTATGAACATTTTAACGTTTGTGACCACAAGCTGCTCATTGCTTTATGTATGACATTCTGGCGGGGGAATAAATGTCATACAGAGATATTGATCAGAAATTAATTTCCCTTCTAAGTCCGAGCTGTCATACATGCATGTGCTGAAACCAGATAACTCTCTCTGAGAAAATGTCACCGTTTCTGGTATATCATTTTGCAAATTGAGCACACAACAAACGAACAACAGCTAGATGTGTTTATAGTAGATGTAACTTTAAAGCAGTTGCTGATGTGCACAGATGCACTTGGCCTTCACGTCTTTAATACTACACGTGTTAAAAGGGTAATTTACAAGCACATAATGCTTACATGTCGATTTTTCTGTAGTTGTGCAGTGTTTACCTCAAACAAAAACATCATGATTATCACTCACTGTCCACCTCCTATCATATCGCTGTCAGAGAGAAATACGAGTGCTTCAGTGAGTGTGTTCTTTAATCTAACCAAAGATCTGAGATCCAACACCTTTTCAGCAGCAGCCGGCTCTGCCTCCCCCTGTAGCACACTGTGAATCAATAGCAGCACACTGAATCCCTGACTTATTAGTCAGGTTGTCACAGAGGCGCAGCCTGCGTCTGCTGGCTGAGTCAAGCAAATGCAGTGGGCCATTAGCACGATCCTTTGGTCTCTCTCTGATGGCCCTGCAGAGGTATGAGACCTGAAGCATCTATCATGAGTCAAACAGCCTTTCTCAGGAGGAAGGGCTTGACTTTACTTGACCAGAGCCAGTGGCAATGGCAGGTCAATTTCATCAGAGAGAGCTCAGGAAGCAAACTCCGGCAGCCTATTTAGAAGGAATTTCTTCCTTTTTTGCTCATATTGGCAAACAGAGTTGTTTACTTGCACAGATCATGTAATGTTTTACAATATATGAGGTCACTTGTATTGTCCTTCATCATCTGGAACGACAATATTAAACATCACCACAGTGCAACTAATCCCATCAGTTCTATCAAACAACTGAGATTGTTTCATTTTTAATGAGATCTACAAAGTTAATCCCTAAAGCTTAAACACTGCACATCTGATTTTGATTTTGCAATAAGGATGTCAGCTGGAGTCTGTCAGTCATTAGCTTTGAGTGGAATATATTGAAAGTCCATTGTGTGTCTGCATGTGTGTGTGCCTGTGATAGACTGCTGCAGACGACTGATGACGGCACGCTGACGTCTCAACAAGATGACTCACGCTCTACATCCCCACTGACGGTACCTCTTCATCCCCTCATCAAACACGTATACACACAGACACACAAACTCAAACTCACACACACACACATCTGCACTTGTCACTCTGCAGCAGATCTCCTTCCTCCAGTTTCCCAGGCAGCACCTCGTCACCTCACATCGCTCCACAGCACAACTAGCACAAAGCTTATTTTCTCAGACATATGATTGTCTCTTCTCCTGCCAGATTATATGATACATTCAGCATGATAACCTGAATTGAATGTGTGTATTATATAGTCCAACCGATACTGGATTTTTGAAGCTGATACGGGTATTGGTTTTTTTTCACTACCCCTAACATAAATAAACATTTTAATAAGGTTTCCTTAAACAATGATTTTGGCAATTTTCTATATTTTTCTTAATCTCAACAAATCTCATGTGCAGAGCCAAACAAACAATGAACTCATCTCTGTTTACAGAGCTTTGTCATCAGTACATATGAGAACAAGAGCTTTTGGATTGCAACAGAGGTCTACAGCATAGAGGAATATGATATATCAGCCTTTGGATATATACACAATACTTGTAAGTAGGATCAATTATTGTTGGTTTGACTCTGCACATGAGATTTGTTGACAATAAGAAAATAGCTGAGCAAATCCTCCAAATGTGTTTTTTTCATAGTTAAGATGCAGAAATATACTGAGCAGGATGCTTTACTTCTTTGACACCAGAGTGACTACTCTTTGTTGGACAATCTATAAAATAGACACAAAAGCATTTCTGCACTTCAATTTCTTGACATTTATCGTCTGACATTTACACCAATACTGAAATATCAGCAATGAGCTAATATCGGCTGCTATAATCGGTCTGACCGATTTATCTGTCAGGCTCTAGTACGCACACAAGTGCCAGTGTGTCATCAGTAAGTAACAGCTTGGTCCTCCACTGTCCCATCTGCTTCCATTCTGCTGGAGTTACAAATGAGCAAAACGTATAAAGTGGGTTCATGAGTTGCCCGGCAACTCTGTGTGTGTTATCACCAGACAGTCTGTCTGAACTTACGCTACAGGAAAGTCGCATTCTTTTGCACTTTGAAACTTCTCTGCAGAATTGTAAAAATCCTAATAAGAAGTGACTTCTCTGACCAGTGGGACTGGGTGGTCCAGTGAGTCAAAGAATCCCAGAAACTGCCTCTGCGTTTGAGCCATGACAAGGGAGATTGAAAGCAGCTATGAATACAAAGTCATGGGTACGTAACACAGGAGAGTCAAGGGTGGCTTATGCCTGAAACAAACAAGTTTGCACAACGTCTTTGTGTTTATAGCTGTTCTGAAGGCGTAATGAAAATCGTGCCATCAAAGAGGGGGTGAGATTTGATAACTGTTCAAATACAGAGACACAGCTTACTGTACACGTTCAAATAGTCTTTTATACAGTTTTTAATCTAAGGCCTTCATAGTGTTTAACTTGCACACCTGGCCAATCGTTGTGTGAAGTAGTTGTTGAACTAACGATTTTGGAAATGTACATGAATTATCGAACGCAGCCCTTCCAAATTTCACCATCGAAAAGGAGTGGAGGGGGAAGGGATTTCAGACATAGTTGGACAATCTGACAAGCACTTTGATTGAGACACACAAGGTGAAGGTTTTGAAATAATCACACTGTTTTCATGTAGTGCTCTTATAGTTGAATCTAGAAACTAAACATTCAAGACAGATGCATCAAACTCATCACACAGAACAGAGCATGCTCGCCTGTAAATAAAAGCACATTAGGGTTTACTCTTGAAACCAGTTCTGTGCAGCCATCTATTCTTCTTCATGCTCTACTAATCTCCCTCTCCCTCTGTGATTGCATATTGTGCACAACCGGCATGGATGATTTAAAAAAGAGAGACTGGCATGGGTAAGAAAGGTGCTGGTAGTGCTGAAGTGCCATCTCACGTGTGTTCCTCCCATGTGTCCCTCTCGCACGCCACGCTCTGGAAAACAGACTCTGTCGCAACATCGTGGTTATACAACACAGCACAGCTAGTGGCATAGTAGACGAGAGGTGATGGCAGTGAAGCATGACTGTGTTGTCAGTGCTCCAGTGCAGACAGCATGTTTTGACACCAACTTGTTAGAGTTACACATCTATGATAATAAGACAGAAGTAATTGTATTTGGTCCCATCAACAGCACTGGCAATGCAGTTAGCCACTTAGTGCCACTGACATCAAACCTTCATGCCCATTATCAAATCAAATTTGAGGCTTTTGATTAATCTATCGCTGCACTATAATTTTTATTCCTGTCTTATCTGTCCATTTTAGCTTGCTTTTTCTTCACAATTTAACAATTTTTAATTGTATTCAAATGTATTTTTGTATTGTTTTGTGTTGCTTTTACTCTCTGTCTTGATGCCTTTGACGTTTTATGCAAAGCACTCTGAATTGCCTTATTGTTGAAATGTGCTACACTAACAAACTTGCCATGCCTTGACTTGCCCATGCCAGGAATCTTGGTGTCATCTTTGACTCGGCACTGAAGTTTGACAAACAGATCAACTCTGTGATTCAAGGTTGCTATTTTCAGCTGAGAATCATTGCCAAACTAAACTCCATCCTCTCTCAATTTTATGAAGACTGTTACCACTGCATTAATCTCCTTAAGGCTGGATTAATGCAACTCAATATACCTGGGTGTTGGCTATTCCTCCTTGTCACACCTGCAGCTGGTACAGAATGCTGTAGTGAGACTCCTAACTGGCACCAGAGAAAGAGACTGAGACAGCATTACACCTGTACCAGCATCCCTGAACTGCCTACCAGTCAAATAGAGGACTGAATACAAGTGTTTTTTTATGGGTTAGCACCCCTGTACATTTCAAACCTTCTCTGCCCCAATTCCAACTGTAGGCCTCTTAGATCCTCAGAGCAATTTATTTGAACTGTTTCATGATTGAGCCTTGTAAGTAGGGGAGATTGGGAATTTGGGGTTGCAGCTCCAAAGCTTTGGAAAAGTCTTCCGATTTCGATCAAGTGTTCCCACTCCATTGACACTTAAGATAAAACTCAAGACATACATTTTAAAAATAATTTTAGTATTTTTATGAATTGATCTTACAAGTTATTCTGTTTTCTGCTCTATATCTGTGCAAATATTTTGCCTTGCATTTTACCATTGCTATTGTTTGTGCCTTTTTACTACTAAGATTTACTACTCACTACTGTTGTGTCTTTTGCAATAATTTGTACAGTGCGTTAGTCAATTCTGGTTGTTTTTAAATATACAGATACATAAACTTGATTTGGTTTGATAGAGGTTCTGATATAAAGCCTATCAACATAACAAATAATACCTGTTGTGGGGTTTTGGTTTTTTTCATGATGGAAAACATCTTAAGAGGAAATCTGATCTATATTTTTAGAAACAAGCAGCTATTTTAAAAGCAAACAGGTATGATCAGGGTTAGGGTCACATAAATAAGATAAATATGTACTTGTGGACACACAAGATGCATTTCAATTTCATTTTTAAATCACACATTTTATATAATTTTGCCACAGATGACATTTATAACATCTATATCTTATTTTACATTTCCAAAGATATCAAAATGGAAGAAGATTGTTATAAATATCTGAATCACTATTTTAAAAACCCTGTTAACCCTGCAGTTATTCAGCACCTAATGGAGTTTCACTTATCAAAACATATTTATGACCCATGTGTGAGCATTCAAGATGTCTTATAGGACTTGCTAACAAAGTCCAAGGACTGCAGTGTAATGAACGGGACATTCCAAACTAGCAAAAAGGGTGGACACAAAACAATCTGCAAAAATAAATAAAAACTCCTGGAAAGTCATGTAAATTAATATTAAGCAACTGAATGAAACTGCACTAGACTAATAAAGCTACAACCACTGGTGGTCACGCAGCACAAAGCCTACTTAACTCCACTATCTGCTGTAAAAATATGCTATCTATCCAAAATTCAATAAAAGCACATTTTAGTTGAGGAGATTTACTGTCCTACTAAATACCCCCTTACCATGGAAAGCAGAAGTAGATATAACTGAGGGTAGTGCTATATTACAACCAAGGCTGTGTCGATGAGAGAGATAAGCCTGCTAGCAGTAGGGGAAAAAGGTAAACATCCAGGGAGATTAGATGAGGGACATGCACAGTTCAAACACTGGTCTGAGTGGCAAAATACTGCTGTGGCGCCAAAACAACCCATAATCTACTTTTCAGAGGTAAAACAAAGAGTCTATCCTGGTCAGATTTATTTCAACCACTTCTTTTTAGCTTTAGGTGAACTAATCGAAGCGTCAAACTAATGTGGCAGCAGTTGTGGCGAAAAGAAAAGCACATGCTGATTGAGAGCTGGCCTGATCTTATCTGGAGTGTACTACAGCTGTCAGTGCTTGCTGGCCTGCTGCTGGAGCATGAGGTCTGGGTGTGGTTTCTAGTTCTAGTGTCTGTGCCGGGAAAGAGACGCACAGTGCCTGAAAGCTACAGTAAAACTTGTTTAGGTCACGTGACTGCGCAGCCAAGAGTTCAGTTGTTTGTTTTGTTCACATCTGCTGCAGGAATCCTTCATCGACGACAAACAGTGAAAGAAAGAGACATGTTCATCAGGCTGGTGTCAGTTGCCAAAGACAGGTGATCATTTGCCCAACTCATTTTGTACGGAGTGGAAACACTAATTTGGAGAAGAATGGTTCAGATTGATCATTGTGCTTTCCACAGAGGAGCGTGTCAAAGGTCACATTATTCATTTCACACAGGTTGGTCTGCTGAGTGAGTCACAGCACCTTCAGCATAGAGAGGAACTCCACCTCACAGATTTTCTGAGTGGACATCATGCTTACTAATAGAGACACAGGGGAGGAGGTTGTGCGGGCATAAAAGTGACAGACACCAGCACAATTCTGTGGTGAGTGAGTCAGTGTACCTGTCTACTGGCAAGAACCGAGTGTAATGAAAAGCAGAACTGCCAGTTGAGGCCGTGTCATATTACACAGGGTGATAAAAAGATTGAGATTGGTTTGCAAGATGAGGAAGAACACACACACAAAAACTACAAATCGCATAACGTCTGTAATTAATAGTAGAGAGGAAGACCGACACTGAGACGAGGTCCATTTGTATGTCAATTTCTCACGTCTGTCAAAGGTGGCCCATAACTATCCTGGTACAAGTATCATTAGATGCCATTAATCTCATTTATGAGAAATGTCACTGTTACCTTTTTCAGTTTCATTCCTTGCTGGAACTAGGTGTGCCCCAGTGGCCACAGGCGAAAGGCTTCTGCACTTGCCAACTTCTTAACAGTGTCAACAAAGATTCCCCTTAAGCACATTCCAAAGAATAGGTTTTAAAAGGATCTATTAGTTCTGGGTAAACATTTGATATGATATGTCAAACATAACATCAGCACATGGACTCCAATCAAATATTTTATTTTCAATGTTTTTTAAAGTGGGAGGCAGGTCTCCCTAGGGGAGCTCCAAGTTTCAAGTAAGATAATGGAAGTGAATTTCAGCAATATCAGGCTATGTGGTTGAGTGTCTATGGGATCAAATAACAAAATCATGATCCAGAAGGCATCCAGGATTTGAGTGAAACTCAGCAAGTAAGCTAGGGGTGGTCTCAGACCTTGAAAACCTGTTTGATCTAAACCTTCAGTGTGGAACGTTTACATATAAATGAACATCAGTTGCAATCAAGCCCTTGACAAAATACATTCACACAATGCTGACTAGGTCCATCACTGCCAGATAATCTCTTTATATTCCACAGTATACAGAGTATTTAAATCTCAAGTCAGGTGGGACATCCCCACTCTGGCTGTTTGAATATACACCCACACACCTCCATAGGCTGAGCCGGCAAGCTTCCGGTTATCTGCTGAGATGAGTGGGGATTAAATATTTAATCATGTGGCTCCTCTAAGCTTTCCAAACGTTACTGGACCGAATGGCTGAAATTCTGACACTGAACTGAGTAATTTTTTGGGTGTTGTGTGACACTCAAATTTTATCTGCTGTTTTACAGCTGCAACAGTTGCAATGGAGTAGGCAACAGCAGCACCTATGACATAAGCATGTGTCAACAGTGTTTTGGTAATTACTCTCACTGATAGTAGAAGAAGACAGAAGTCTTGCTATCTACCTTTAACAAGTGGTTTCAATACCAGTTTGATCTTCTGCAGATCAAAACTGGGACCTGATGCCGTCATTTTGACCTAATGAAATTCCACTCTGGAGGAAAACACTGTCTGATATAATGATTACATAAAAACTAAATGTGCAGGCACTTATCTATGATGATTTATATTAACTGTACACCTCTAATCAAGGATTATTTTTCATTGTCTACATCCTGAAAGAAAATTATTGATTGTTTGTACATATTTTAAAAATGTATTCCTTTTTCAGCTCTTATAATACTTCTGAAGTGTGGTGGACTGATGGACAATGATGGAAATAAGTTCAGGAATTTATCATTCTGTCCCTTACAAAGTCTGATGTACTGTATTTTAAAAATATAATGTAATGTTGACAATAACCCAAATCAAACCAGAGAACCATGTGTTGCCCCATCTTTATGTATTTATACCTACACACTATTGTAAGCATGACACACTGGTCGCTATTTACCTGCATGCTCTGACAGCATGGCAGAAAGAACAAGAAAACAACACAAACAAGAAGATCAAATTAAACTACAAAACCTACTAACAGATGAAAGGTATTATGTAATAACCATCAGTCATCACAATAACAGTTACACTACTTTCTCATGAACCCAAGCTTCATTCGGCTCACTCCACCCTGCCACTACACAGCCAAATCAGTGAGACTGGTGTAATCAAGACTCCAGCAGCCAGCAGCCATCAGACCAACCTCCCCCGGGGTCAAAGTGAGGGAGATTCCTCCTTCACTTCACACAGTAGGACTTGTTTATTTTTCTCTCCTCATGATAGCCATCTGGTGTGTCTCCACAGTGTCTCTGCTGTTCCATTAAAGGGTATTTGTTTAGTATGTGATTATCTACTTGCATGTTGTGGTTCAAAGTCACTGCAGGTAATTTATTGGTTTGCAGTCACTGACAGTAATTCATTATCAGTGTTATTCCATGAGGGATACCTCTGGGTTTGGTCCTGGGTCCCCTGTTGTTGTCTCCAGAGATGCTACTTCTAAGAAAATTATTATTATTGTTGACAATACAAAATCAGTGTTCAGTGCTATGCAGACGACATTCAAATATATGTCCCACTAAAACCCAGCCACCAAGCTGAACTGATCACGATGACACACAACTTACTGAAATTAAATCTTGTCAGTAAGAAATTTTATTATTTGGACGTCAATCTACCAGTGATGTGGTAATTGAGAACCTGGATCACAAGTCTACATACACCAGACTACACGCCTTGATACTGTAATATTTGTGAATTTTGAACATTTTGTCAGAAAAATACATTCATGTTTTGCAATCAATTATTTTCCAAGTTTTATTGTTATATTGAATTACCGACAACAGGGCAGTGAACCTTCTGTATAATAATTTGATTTATGTTGCCTATATTTGTCCCATGTGTATACTTGTGTTCTTCTGGCTGTATATTATACATTTTTTCTTTTGCATAAAGCACTTTTCTACAAGCTTATTTAGTTTATGAATCACTACATAAATGAACTTCCAGTTGTGAACTGGAGTATTAATCGTAAATAGCACACAATCCCCTCATGGCATATTGATGAAACACTAGAGTGATTAACTGGCTGGCACTGTCCATCTGGACTATTAATTTAACTATGACACATCCCAGTGGTCTAATTAACTCCACCTCAATATGTGCCACATGGGTACTTCGAAGTTGTGCCGAAAGTAAAAGTACGCCAACACCATCGCTGCTGGCACAGGGGTTTTACCTCTGGTTTATATTGCTTGACAACCAGCCAACATAACCTTGGAGGGCACCATTTCAGACTGAAGAAGTTCTTAAATGCATCATGTAACTGGAAATACATGACTGTGTGGACATAGACTATATATAACAAAGACTTGTTTAACAGTGGTTTCTTATTTGGGAAGTTTAGCTTTATGCAGATAAAAATAAAGCAGCTGCTAGTGACACTTAACGTTGTTGACTTTAGGGTTGAGCAGGGCTGAAGAGACAGACTCTCGCTGGCCCCTCGAGGTTTTATGAGTGTTAAAGTTATGCCTGTCCAGAGATTAACAGATGCTGGCTTGCACTGCTCTCTGATAATGACTTGCTGACTGAAGGGATACAGTCCATGTCTCTGACTAAGTAGTACTGTATGTCTCAGTGGGGAATATTTTGACACTGTTCCTCGAAAAGTCCAGCGTGAAGGAGTATTTCGTCACATCTCATCTTTCAAATGCTCGGGGCTTTAATGTCTCACAGGAAAAACGTCATTGTTTCTTACAGTCAATTCAGTCACACCCAGCCTGTCAGTTTTAATTAATCATGGAGATGCTCCAGACTTTTCCAGTGGTTTCATTATCCCTCTATTTACCTTTTTCTGAAATGTCAGGTCTGATGACATCCAGCCAGCCCATCACCCACACACTGAGCTACAGACCACTCCAGTATGCTGTGGTGAATCATACAGTCTGACCAGCTTTGCACACTGCTCTGATAAATAACTGTGAAGTGCTCTTAGCGGCACTGTTTGCAACAGGCGACTGACAGAGCTCAATCAATGCATGCACCAGGAAAACACGAGGAGACTAATGAGATTTTCACTCATTGTGTTTCTGTCATTTTACGGCACAGACATGGGGAGGCTGTCAAATCTACTTTGACAGCAGACTACATGCAATCTGTCGGTGCTTGTGATTATTATCTTCCTTCCTTGTTGTCCCCTTACTTTTAAAAAAAAAAAATTTTATTAAATGCTTTCATAATAGACCTTAACAGGCATGTTTAGCAGACAAGCTTATCCAGAGAAACATACCATGAATGATCCGAGTGGGGTTCACTTTCTTGCTCAAGGCCCTTCAAAGATTGGAGACCTAATGATTTTTGTAACATGTTGTTTCATTACATAATTTCTTGATTTTCTCATTTGTCTTACCAAATCATCAGCAAATGTATTTAACTTCAGTGACTGGATAAAATCAGATTCAGGGCAACAAGCAACCTCAGTAACTTAATCATGTTTAAAGAGCTGGCACAGAGCTCTGATTGTCTACCTTATGGTACGGCTAAATTTGACTCCACAGCACACAACCCTAATCAGCTGCATCAAAACAATCATTAACTAACCTCCTGCTGCCTCCCCCTTTCTCTGCCTCTGTCTACACACAGAGGTCGAGACTCAAGACAACACCTCAGAGACTCCTCGCTCATGTCCCATTAACCCCTTAACAGAGCTCCATAATACAAACAGGACGTCACACCAACATGCAGAAAAACACAAAAATTAGTGCATCTGAGCATCATGTTGCCAGCAGTGTTCAGATATACTGGGGCATGTTTTAGTTTCACACTGAAAAAAATGGACTCAAATCATAAATGTAGCCCTGCATTCTGCACCTTGTAAGGCTTTTACTGCCACGTGATAATTCTGGGTGCATGGACATGTTTGTTTTTGTGAATTACTCCTCTGTACAGCTACTCTGTTAATGGTACACCATGTTCTACATAACCGTTCTGATATCACGGCTGAGCACATAACTACAAAAAAAAAAAAAAGGTAATCTCTTCATTTTAGGGATTTATCCAGCATGTTGTGCTTCAGTTGACAGTGTCTGATTGGAGAACTGCTGTCCACTCACAGAGCGGATATTGCTGTAAACTGAGTGTTTGAAATGATCTAATAGTGCTTAATTTGCTCTAATGGGTGTGGGCTTATTTAAACACTGGCATAGAGTTGATATTTTCAATTTCAGAATTAAATTAATGGTCACAATTTTGGAGCTTATGAAATACAGCAATATACAGCATATTACTCCCCGTCTAAAAAGCCAAGTACAACAGAAAGTAATTTTCTAATTAACCAGCTAAAACATTTAATTACATTATGAACATTTGCTATTACTTTTCGCCTCTCTCTCTCTCTCTCTCTCTCTCTCACCTCCCAACGCTTAAAAATAAGTATTTTTCTATCCATAAATTTTCATTGATTGACCATGGTGCATTATAGCCTCACTCTTACGTTATCTAAAGTATACATGAAACTGCCATTCATCAGTGACACACCAATCTCTTCTGTGTTTATACTGGCTCTTTAATGGTGTAAAGGTTACAACCCTAAGCCATTGGCTGTAATATGAGTGGTGTCCTCCCATAGGCTGGGAGGTTACAAACACACCATTGATAGGCTGCCTCTGAAAGCTGTTAGGAGGAAGCCATCTGCTCCTGTTTATGGTTCATTAACCTCGCTACCCTGGCTGCCCCCACAGCAACAGGTACAAGAGGTCAGAGACTCATATCACTTTTGTTAATAAACTGACCAGTGTATGTTTGTGCCTCTATATGCTCCTTAATTCAGATGTTTACTATTAAACAGCAATAACTAGAAAATCCTTACAAAATCCTTACCTTCCTAGAAGTCCATAGGCATACTGTGAATCTGCCAGCAGTAATGTGATCTCGCCCTTCTGCATGGATATGACACACTCCTCCAGGGCCTGCAGGTGTCAAAAATGTGTCAGAGGACTGACTGAGCACATTAAACCTTTTATTTTATGGATCTGTAATTTCAGGAATAATTTAGAGAGTAGAGAAGTGTTCAGTTGGAAGGTTCCTATTTAATTCATTCCAATTAACTTCTAGTACAACCAAGAAAGTCTTTCAGTCAGTGCAGCAGGTCAGCTAAACATGAACATATGCAAACTCTGCCAACACTTTTTTCCCCTAATAATGAACAAATATTTGCTTGGATTTAAAATGTTGCTTTGCTTTCAAAGAACATTCTTGTAATTAGTTCATAATTACACTTATTTCCAGATACTTCCAAAGAAATTATGGACGTCTAAAGCAAACTGTTATTCTGAAGCTTTTTAATGTCTTTTATTGACTCAAACATTAGTTAATGAATCTTTATCATCCATCTACCAGCTTTTTGCCTATTTTTAAAGTCTTGGATGTGTGGTGTACTTTAGAGCTGCCCTATTAGAGAGACTGAAGAGTTAAAAGCTTTTACCTGGTTTACATCTCCCTCTCCAATTACAAAAACAAGCTTGGAGTCCTTCTCCACCACAGTGCGGTCCTCAAGGACACACTGCATCTTCACAGTAACCTCCTGGCCCCAGGTGGGCTGCAGGGCACAACAGGCCTCGCACTCCAGCACCTTCTTTCTCAACAGCCGGTCATCTGCATGAGGCAAAGAGAGGTCATGCTGGTGGAAATTAGGTTAATCTGCTGGTAGTTGGCAAACAAGTGCTCAGAAACAGCCACAGACCTTCATCTCGGTCTAATTTTAGCCACTTCCTCTTTTGTGGTCTGGTAACAATTTGAAATATTAAGTGATAGTGAATTCAATGCATGAAGTTAGTGGTACTTGTGTCAATATTAGAGCTACCTACCAATACCATGTGTAAAATGTATCTCTAACTGTAATATCTTGTATAGTGATGCATCGTCAGGCCTACCTGTGATGTCCTGCCAATCTTCTTTCCCAAACAGCTCCTCAAAGGTCGAGGAAGTCCACTCCTCTGTTGCAAATTCGGGAAAGAGACTCTCTGATGAGCTGTCCCTCTCCAACACCTCATCATCTGTTGATGGATCTTGGAATCGCACCATCTTCCAGCTGTTTGTTTTTTTCAGTTTCCTCCGTTCTTTGCATCCTGTTTCTGCGGTTTCTTGCTCAGGATTGCTGGGGCTTTTTATCTCAGTGGTTTTACTTTCCTCTGCACAGCTCTCTGTCTCAGCTTGCTCCTTCTCACACGGCTCCTGGCAATCCTCTGCAGGCCCGCAGGGTAGCTCGGTAAGACCGCCCTTGTCAGCGAACTCAGAAGTGGCATCTCTTACCTCAGGCTCTGTAGGCTCCACTTCAGAGTTCTCATGGTCTTCAGAACATGGCTCTGCTTCCATTGCACCACACAGAGCAATGGACACCATCTGCATTAGTCTCCAAAAGGGATGATCCTTCTTGTCCAACCTATGCTCCACTTAGGTGCAGCCAGGTTAGTAGTTCTGTTGTGAACCAACGTCTCCCGCCTACGCTCTGTCAGAACACTGAAATATCTCCATGATGTAATATTTACAAAAATCCATGTTCTGTTTAATCAAATCCAAGTCCGAATGCATCCCTAAATCCTGACTTCTTCTTCAGTTTTCTTGTTTTTGAACGCCTCGTCCCGCTTGCAGCTGCAATTCTGTTGCACTTTGACTTTCTCTCTCTTCCGCTTGTGTCTGTCCAAGTCTGCGCAGTCTGTTGGTGTGGTAGCAACAAAAAAATGATCAATATAAAGAAACTGTGCAGCACAACGAAGCACTCTCAGCCAACAGGCTTGTGCAGTGGTAATCTGCAGGATTAGAAGAGAAAAACCTAATCTGCCAGAACGTCTGTAAGCTTCTTAATGACTTCACCGTCGTGCCCCATAACGCAGCTTCCATGAATGCAATCTACCAACAAGATTTCCAGACATACTAACTTAATTTGCTTTGAGCTACACTGGGAGATTTTTATTTTCACTTTTAAGAAGTGCTATAACACTGTAATAACCTGTGGGCTGTAACTGGATTAAAGATTATTTATAGTGTGTTTATGATATACAAGTGCTGGAGAATAAACATTTTATATCATGCGCATAATTCATTTAGGGGGTATTTAACACAATTTCAAATAGAAAGCGGTTTTAAGTCTATCTAACTTCTCAGTGAGGGTTCTTGTGTAACTGAGAAATGAAAGGATACCGCTTCAAAATGCACACAAGTGTCAAGATGTAAATATCTAACAAGGAAGAGTTTGTTCTTTTCATTGGTGCATATTTAATTCTGCAACTTTGTTAACCAGTAATTCAGCAGACTAGGGTGCACTGCACAAACATTTATGGTATGTTAGGACTTAAAATGAGGTACAATTAGGTTTGACATCACTTACTCCTAATATGATTTATCTTGTAATAAAGCACTGAAGCCATAAATTAACTGAAAGGCTCACTCAAAGAGATATGTGACCTAAAAAGCATTAACTTGAAACTTTAAGATGTTAGAAATCAATCATTCTCAGAAAAGGAGTGGCACAGAAAACATTCTGCAGTTGTTATATGGCGGCATCACTGATAAGTCTTCCAGTTCATATTTGATTAAAACAAAGCAGGGAAAAAAAACAACGCCACACAGAAGCATGTTTCTTTGAGGTAAACGTAAAGAGTAAAGAGGGAGAAACAGTTTATGGAGGCAACATCAATATTGCAAGAGAAGATGAGACTAATGCAACACTAATAACAGTCAGACATCAACATCCTGCTCTCCATATTGTAAGCAAACAGTGATTATTGACAGTGAGGCTGCTCTTTAATCTACAGCCAAAGCATGTTGTCAGTCTGGGTTTAAATTAATCCAAATCGCATATTTGTCATTTAATTTCTGTGACACAGAGAAATTATAAAGACAGTGTACTGTGGAAAAAAGGAAATTCCCTTTTTGATTTTTGTTTAGAGTTTCTTAGTTTACAATTTACAGTGATGGGATGAAAACAAATACATTTACTTACCAGTGCTGTGCCTAGGTACAATTTTGAGGTACTTTACCTGAGTATTTCTATTTAATGCTACTGTTACTGTTTACTTCTACTCCTCTAACTTTCAGAAGAAAATATGGTACTTTTTTAAATATTTTCATTCAACAAGATATGATAATCTTATAAAATATATGATGCATTATCATTAAAAATGACTATTATACAAACAGTGTACAAACATAAAATTAGCTCAACCTCGGCCAGCTACAACATTCAAATTCTGCTTAGATGTCTGAGTCAGAAATAATAATCCAATCTGATGTATTATATAATAATTAGAGCTGAATGATTAGTCAATGACCTGTCCAGGGTGTAGGCCGCCTCTCGCCCAGTGTCAGCTCTGATTGGCTCCAGCTCTGCCGTGACCCTCTAGAGGAAAAGCAGTAAAGAAAACAGATGAACAAAATGATTAGTCAAATAATTAGTCAAATGATTAGTCAAAATATTGATTAATCCAGTGATTAATCAATATTTTGATAATCAATTAATCGTTTTAGTCATAGTTCAAGCAATATGCTTGACATTTGCTGGTTTAGGTTTCCCAAAAGTGAAGATTTTTGGAAATTGTTATGAGCAACTTTCACATTTTTTGGACATTTTATGGAGAAAATGTTTAATCAGTAATGAAAATAGTAGCTGGTTGAAGCCTAAATAACAATATATAACAAAATAACTACTCTTGATACTTTCAGTATATTTTACTGATAATACTTTTGAAGTTTTACTTGAGTAAAGGATCTAAATTCTTCCACCACAGACTATTTGTTCAGTAATAAATTAAGCTCTTCGTAGATTGTGATCTGAATACAATTTCTATACAAACTTTCTCTGAACTACACAAATACATTCATCCGTGAATTTAAAGCCTGCTTTCTTGTGTGTGTGTATGTATGTGTGTGTGTGTGTGTGTGTGTGTGTGTGTGTGTGTGTGTGTGTGTGTGTGTGTGTGTGTGTGTGTGTGTGTGTGTGTGTGTGTGTGTACTGCAAAAATACACACAATGCACTGACCAAAATCCAGTTGGAGGAGGAGGAGTGCAGCTTGAGCCAAAGCCAGAGCAAAAAATAGATCAAAGACAAGATAAATACTAGCTGGAAACTGTGAGGGCACAAATGGCCAAAGAGTGTGACCTGGAAAGTGAAAGCAAAAAAAAAAAAAAAAAAAACTTTCCTTACTTCATACTTCAGGTGTGTGTGTGCACGGGTGTGTACGTGTGTGTGTGTACGTGTGTGTGTGTGTGTGTGTACGTGTGTATGTATGCGTGTGTTAACCCCGCCCACTCCTCCCTCTCCTCTGTGACGTCTCAGGGAGTATGTCGCCAATTGCCTTCAGTTGTAGAAATGGCAGCGCTGAGACAGGAGCATCGGTATGGGCTCTCCTGTGGCAAAATCAACAAAAACACCCCGAATCAAACTCTTTATCACGTCAAACTCACTGACACTGCCATCCGGACCCTCGAAGCCTACCAGAACCTGAAGGTAAGAGAAAAACATCGACTTGAACTTTGTCGCTTATGTGTGTGTTTGTGTGTTTTTCATCTATATTTTCTTTTCTCTCTCTCTCTCTCGCTCTCTCTCTCTCTTTTTCTCTCTTCTCAATCGCCTCTCAACTCCGGAACTGTAACAAAAATCCCAGTTAGGAAACGCAGGAAGGAAAAAAAAAGTAAATATAATAGTTTAACAGCTTTTTTATTTTTTTGACTTGTTCATAAATCTTCGAAGGAGAAGAATTAGTGGCAGCTAGGTTGTGTTGGTTTATTCTGGCTCTGTTACAGTAGGAGGAAGCTTGATTTATTGTGATCACAACAGGGCAATTCAATTGACTTTGTTAAATGAAGGGATTTCATTAAATTCTCCAGTAAACCCCGCGAGTGGAGTTAGTTATGAGCAAGAGGGGAAAAGACGTTGTTATTTTGACTTGTGCATGTTTACCAATGCGTAATCTCCCGAAAAACCCAAATGCATTAAAGTTCCCATATGACAGAGGTTTGTGATTATGCCCTGAGCTTTACAAGCCTGCTGTTTTCTCTATGTATACACCACATCTGAAATTCATTATTTAGATTATAGTCGAATACAGATGATTGTCAGTCATGATATTTTTAAAGCTGTTTTTTCGCCTGCTGGTTTAGCTCTCGGGAATAAATTAATGAACAACAAACTATCAAGCAAATTATTCGACTCCTCTGATTCGGGAGACTGTTTTATTGCTGTGGATGGCTTTTTATGGTCCATTAGATTACACCGAGATAATTTAGTCTATCCAAATGGTCCTTCCCAGAGCGACGCTTGATAAGACTGTTCGCCCCACAGTTATGACTGTAGCAGGAGGCTCGTTTCTACAGACTTTCTACAGAGCCGTCAAAACAAATACGTCTATGCGTGTACGCCACACAGTCCGAGACCATGGTAAAACTAGCCTTGGATGTGGGAAGGAAGCGGTGTTTTTTTTTAACGTTTGAGTCCGCGATTGTGTGTCAGGGCTTCGGTAAAGTTGTTGCTGGGCTCTTGTGTATTATTGTTTTTTGCCCTTTACGCGTCTGGAAGCCCGCCCAGCTCCGGAGCTCATTGGACAGTCTGACAGCTTCCTCCAGGCCACAGCAGGCAGGAGAGGTTACTGCCAAGTTTTCCAAGTCAAAGACCACCCCAGATAACACAGTTTTAGACTCCCACTGTGGTGTGTGTGATTGAAGATTTGTGTCCACAGGAATCCCAACCTGAGAAAGTTTATGTTATTAGGCTAGATGTTATTTATGAATTTCAAGTCTGTGTTGTAGGTGGGCAACCTCAACAGTCATCATTATATATCATATATAGGCTATAGCCTTTATGTCAAATTAGGGCTACAAATAAGGGTTATTTTATTATTGTATGCTGGGTTAGTTGTTTGGTTGAAAACAAATGACATGAAGTCATGAGAAATACCACATTTTAAGTTTCTCAAAAGCCTTGGTTTTGTACAAGCAGCAATCCAAAACCAAAAGACATTCTTTCTTTGTTTATTAGGATCCTCATTTATTAGGACCAGCATAAGCATTGGCTATTCTTCCTGGGGTCCACCACACAACACACCAGTCATACACACTTATACACGCTATGGTCTTATAAACACCACATCTCATCTCATCTCACCGAATTAACAATCAGCTACACTCAGAAGATAAACAAAATGGTCGTCCTTTCAACAGACATCAAGCCAAACACACAATTATAAATCAATCTCAATTTCTCAAGAATTCATTGCAATCTTGATTTTTCTTCTTCATACAAATAAATAGTAATTCCCATGAATCTTGGCTGAATGACCTTCTTAAATTATATATTTATCCAACCTGCGTTTTCAGCTTTCACCATTTTTCTTAGTTTACACACACACAAATTCAATTGTGTTTCCTGAAATATTTGGAGGCACTGATATAACTACATTTTGAACCGATCTTCAGTCTTCCCTTGAACAATAAGCACTGGCAATAAATTCCACCTCACCACGACTCTGTATATGACTGTTTTCTGTATCATACTTATTTTTGCTTTAGGTGTCATGAACCTTCTTTCTGATGCATATCTTATTTGATAATTGTGTTGAGCAAAGTGAGAGAATGACCTTTTATATATGATCTTTGGTGTATGTGTCAGCAGTCTGACTAAATTTAACAAACATGGGTGGACCTCTGACTGACAGTTAGCCAACTCACTGACTTTTTTTATCTCTTACATTGAAGCACTGGACCAAATCAAGTTGTGACAAGACTAATGCATTTCGAACTTGTCTTAATGACATCTGGTGGCATACATTTTAAAACTCTTTTCACAATGGACGCATTCCCATTTTGCTCAAAATATCATCAAGTTGTTCAGTCTTTATTTTAAAATACTTTGTTTATTAATATTAAACACCAATTTTTTGCTTGTTACCCTTTTTAACACTATCTTTAACACCTTATGTAAAATGTTAAGCGGCTTTCCAATTGATGAAGCAGCTGATTATTGTTGAGTCATCTGCATACATAGCCTTTTCTAAAACTAATGGAAGATAATTATTCACATGTGAGAAGTTGAAAGCAACACAATTTTTGTCACTTTTGATTAAAAATGACAAGAAAAAAATAGTTGTTGGTTATTTTTTTAATTGATTGAACAGTCAATTAATCACCATCAATTTTTAATAAGGACCTTTGTAAATGGTGGTAACAAATGGATTCATGAATAATTTCAGTCATTTACTAAAGCCTAAATACATGTTATATGTCATTAATAACAACTTATGGGTTACCAGGTTTCGAACAATCCTCTCTATTAATGTAATAATGCTGTTATATATATATGAATAAATCATTGATGAATACTAATGGCTTTCTCACTTCCTAAAACTAAACTACTACTTTTATTACTAGTATTAGTAAATGATGTATTAAAATTTGTAAAGCTATTAGTTGCAGCTTATAAAGCTCCATAAAGGGTGCCTTTTACTAAGTGTTACCAGTTAGTAGACTAATTGTTTCAGTTTTATGTCAGATTGTGTGTACAATAATCCAAAAATATAAATTGCAGGTATCCTCATGTTAATATTCTCTGCTTTTGATTCCTCATATATGCAATAAGGTCTGTTTTCCTTCTTAAAATGGCCAGGCCCAATTTTGACCATTTACCAGTTTTATTTAGCCCTAAGGCAGTGTTTGTAATATGTAACAAACATTTTGTGCTGTAAAATCTATTATTCCATTCAATATTAAAAGCCAGCTGTTGGTGAAGAAAATCAGAGCAATACTCCTTAATAGGGAAGACATTTCCTAAAACCATTAATAATAAATTAAAAACCTTGTCAATCACGGGCACAGCTGTACTTCACAGATAATAGTCTCCATTTATTAACCATGTATCATGTTGCCTCAAAGGCAGACTTTTTAAAAATCATTTTAATATTTCTTTATCAGTAGGGGGAAGAAGCAATGATATTTCAGATCTTAAACCAGGTACACTTTGGTCTCGGAGAACAGTGCCGCTTTTACAAACCACAGCATGGAGCCCTTATAAAACGTACCCTTTTAAAGAAATATAATTGGTTTCAGAAGGAGTTTTGTTTTTCCTCTGGGATCTCTCATAGCCTTTATTCATTTAATCATTTAAAAATCAGCTGAAACACTCACCACCCGGCTGCACACCAAACTGACTGGCATGAGCAAAGTGTTCTATAGGCTATAGATTGATTAATCGCACACATTCCTCTGACGATTAGGGTCAGAAACCCTTGAACTGTAGGCTTAATGATATTGAAATATGCCCATAATTCATCAGGGCAATGCCTGATGGGAAATGGCAATTATGGCAACGTTTTGGCGTTTAATGAGGAAAGTTTACCTAGCTTGTCTCGTCGAGCCAGATTGCTGTCATTTAGAGAAATCCACATAGTAGGGTTGAAACAATGGCGATATATTGGAATGTGATTCCTGAATCAGTGATCAGTTTCTTCTTTTTCTTTCTCTCCCATAGGCATCACTATCAAATCAGCCGGCGATTTGCTTCAAGGGGAGCCAGGGGGTAAGATGTTTTGCATACTCTCTCTAATGCCTCAGAAATTGAATGCTCTAATTAGTTCTGATTTGCAGTGGTGCACACTTGTGACAGTTCCTCTGCACATCTGATTTGGTTCTTAAGCATCCCATAAGCACTTTGATGCATCCCAAAGTGAGCTCAAAGAGGTCAGCCTTGTGACTTTTCAAATGTCGGAATGATTATTGTGTCACTAGTTTTACTTGCGCTGGATTGTTGTTTTTTGAAACATCAACACTGAAAGATCTTGTCCACATGGAGAATATGGCAGCTGTGAATGCGTGCCAAAAAGCCTGGTGTCATTGATTTGCTCACATATACTATTTTGCATCAGATATCTTGGACTGTATGTATATATAGAGGCAAGGAACATAATCTACAAAAACATTTGGTAATGAAAGCAAAAGGGCATTCCAGTGAAGCTGGTGTAAAGAAAGATGCCTGTGTCCGGCCAGATTAGCCCAGCCACTATTACACCCTCCCCAGCTCTGCCTGCTAGGCTACTACACATTTACCACACAATCGGCCCTGTCTAAAAGGAGCTGTTCTAATCCCTGCAAGAGCCGATTGCATTGACGAAAGTGACTTTGCTCTGTACACAAACGCTGGCCCTGTGTGCTCGAACGGGCCCTGGAAGCCCTAAGACAGGGTACGCTATACCCCCAGGCTGCTAGCCAGGTTACTGGGTCAGGCTTGCAACTGGGGAGGCTTTGTTCAGGGAGGGGGAGGAGGTAGGGGAGCTGGCGAACCCCAGGGAGCCCCATGTCTCCATGCCTGTTGTCTCTGTGCAGACATGAAATGTCTGAAATACAGGAGTAGTAGATTAGCGTTGGAATTTTTATCTGGCGAGCACTTAAAAACATGTGAAATGTGACCGAAACACAAATAATCTATGTAAACATGTAATGAAACATCTGTAAAAGGAACAGCAGATTAACCTGCTTATAAGAGTCTTTCTGTGAAGAAATGTTAAGTGAGTGCAATTTAAGTGTGCTTTAATCACTGAATAGGATTTGGTGATTATATCTCGGCTGGCACATTACATATTCAAATTGCTTTGCGGAATTCAAGCATGGGCTCCCTCCCCCTCCGACAATAGTCCCCGAGCTGGACGATTGGGCATTAATGAGGTAGCTGCAACCATTGGTGGGGGAGGCCAGATTAAGCCGTTAGTGGGGGGAGGTTGTTGGTGAACATGGCAGTCTGGCATACAACAGACCGAGAGGATAACCAGTATCTGTGTCTCCAGGTTGGAGGGTTTCAGCACAACAGATGTAGCTATTCCCCGACTCTTTCCCCTCCTGCATTTGCTAGATGAGTGTTTGTTGACGCTCATCCCTTCCCCAAAAGCAGCACGAGGTTCAAGAGGTCACATGTTGCGAGCGAGGAGGCTTGTGTCCGCTGACAGTTGCCAGCTGTAGAGCTCGATCACAGAAGCCACGACTGCTTCTTCTGATCTTTGTCCTCACAGACTCATGTCACATTTCCTGTAAAGGGGCACTTCCAAGGCCGCAAAAACCAGAGGAATTCTTCAAATCACTGTACTGGCGTCACTCCAGGGCTCAGCGGTATCAGGGGCCAGGGCTCCTATCAAGAAATAGCAAACTGAGGTTTTCAGCTGCCTTTCTCTCTGACCCTGCGGCATTTAGCTCTACTATTGTAAACTGTCTGCCAGGCTTATAATCATGCAATGAAAGAGACTGACTTTAAGATTGTGTGTCAAGGCAACTGTTAAACTTACAAACCACAAAATAAACCTCCTTATAAATCTTGACAACCTCTCTGTTTACTCTATCTAGGGTATAAACATACTTAACAATTAATGATATTTGTGGAAAGGTAACTAAATGGGTTTGATCAATAACTATCACCCGTAGCAGTGAAAGAAGACAGGAATGTGATGCAACTATATAGAAATAAGAGAGGCCGAGAGAAAATCTGTTAACATTTCACAAAAAAGCTTGAAGCTGAAAAGAAATTAGGTTCTGGATTACTTTGAAATCATCACAGAGGATTGAGGAATATATTCAGAGCTGGTCTGGGTTCCCATGGCCAGGAATTTCACATCCTAGTGCTTATTTTCCTTTAGGGCTGGCAACTTCACCTGCTTGTTGGCATGATCTGAACTCTGTATCTCATCTATTACACTGCAAAGTTGTTGCATAGCATTCAATATTACAATTGTACCATTGAATAAAGATTGCGTGAGAGTAATAATATATCAGTAAACATGGACATTACATTGAAGTACTGTATGTTGTGCTGTGTCAGGTGTGACATCTGTTTCATCCCCTCCTCAGTTCATAAATGTTGAAATGCAGTTGCCGGTGTAATTGTTTTTATTTATGGCCCTTTCTGTTTTTATGTGCACAGCTGTCACATAAAGGCAGCAGCGTTGGGATGAGGGGAAGGTAGAGGTGCTCTTAGAGATATTCTCATGACGACTGTGTGTGAATGCCTTGCTCCCCCTGCGCTCCCTCCCACCTGCCCTCTTGATTATTGTGCCATTTCACCCCATGCCTTGGCTGAATCCTTGGGAGGCATCAGGGCCTCTATCTCACACACGGCTGCTCTGACTCTACCCCCCGCCACCACACCGCTTTGCTTCGCCTCCCGCTCACACTGCAAATAAGCTTTTGCAGTGTGTGAGTGTGTATGTGTGCATGCACACATCATTTTTTCCCCTTTTTTTTAAGCTAATTAGAATAACAATAACAGGAATGTGGTTTGAGAGCCGTCCTCTCCCAGTTGCATAGCAGTGAGAGGGAGAGTTGTCCCACGTGTTTCTGAAAGGGCACACGCCGCTCCATTCATCCAGATGTGTTAAGCGAGGCAAAAGTCCCTGTGTTCTCTGCTTGTCTGAGGCAGTTGGCCTTAGGATATTTCGATTATACAATATATTTTAAGAAAAAGCCTGATGAGACCCTACAGTTAAAGGGGACTTTTCTTTAGCTAGCTCCTCTGTCATTTTTGTGCGCTATAGCTTTAAACAAGGGATTTCAAAGGATTCCATAGTGACGGGGGCAGTATTTTTAAGAGTGTTTTATGGCTACAAGAGTGCTGTAAAAGATCAGAAATCAATGGCACAGACTGGGCAGTGTCACTAAAGGTGGTGACAAACATATAACTAACTTGAATTTGCTAGAAAAAGAAACACAGCAGCACACAATGCCACAAACACAGTGGTGTGTTCTTGTTGTGGCTTTGTGTTGTTTATTTATATTCCAAGCTAATCCAAAATCTGGAAGTAACAGTGAAAAAACATCAACAACACTGCTGACTGCTGTCAAATATAAATATAAAAACTCCTCAATTGGTCATTAAGTTTGTAAGCAATCTGAGGCCTCAACTATCCATTTTAAGATGATGCATTATTGGATATTAGCATGGAGATAAAATGAAAGGCAGTGAACTGGGAAAGGAAATGTAGACGCTGTTTTAAAATAAAATACAGATTTGGTTATATTGCATACAGCATGGCCGCTCTTAATTACTAAAAATGCCTTGTTTGTATAAAGAGACAGGATAAATGTACAGTTAGTTTTCTTGTTCATCGCATTGTCATAAAGATCCTAAAGCATGCAATTACACACTTCTGAATTTTCTCACCTTTTTTTCTGAATAGTGACTTAATATCAGCAAAATCTGAAATATAAGTATTTGAGAATTAAGCTTCATTTGGCAGGCTGAGTATGTTCAAATCAGGAATCATTCTTCAAACATAAAAATGATTACAGGGAAGCCGCCATTTAAATTACTGATATATATTAAAATGACCCTGTGTAAAGCTGTTAATAATTAATCATCAAGTTATTTGGTATTGTAAAAATAGAACAAAGTTGACAATAAGGAAATCTTTTATCTGCAGTTGCCTCTGAGGAATCTTATCGGAAACTTTTTTTTCTTCTCGGATTTAAAAATGCTGCACAACAGGATATGAGGAAGACTCAAAGTAAACACGGGCAGTGTTTTTGTGTACAGTAGTGAGGAGTCTTTAAAGCTTGAACCCAAGTGCTTGAAACCAACACCAGAGAGTTATTGTTTGACCTACAGACTGAAGGCTTTAACAGGCTTATGTAATCCTTGATTGCTTTGTGGTGGAGGATATACACTACATAAAAATAAGTATTTTCACTTCATTTTGAAGCAGTTTTCTTATTATGTACCTAGATTTAAACATGGAATTTAGATTTTCTTCAAATTTATTTTACTTAAGCAACAAAGATAGCAACTCGCTGTCACATCAAAACTCCCTGTATTGTCTTGCACATAGCAGCATGCTATTTATGATTGACAATCAAACCACACAGAGTGTTATTTGCTTGCCTCTTCATTCCATGCAACCTGATTTTACATGACACATTGTGGTGCATGTTTTGGATTTTCCCTTCTTTCTCCAAGTTTCCCTTGCAAGTTAATCAGGTTTGGACATACTTTCCAACGCACAATCTGTGAATTGTTAAAGGATTACAGACTGCCGGCCTGCGTGGAGAGAAAAGTCCAGTAATGGGAGTATAGTGTGGTACTCCAAGTGGTTTGTGGGATTGCTCCAGTGAAACAGCTAGGTATCAACAAGGGAAAACACACATTACTGGTATCAGTGCATCTGAGGTCTAATAACCACATTGTAAAGGGAATTTCCCTACTTCCAAACAATGTTACCATCTAATTCAAATTAGTTGAGGCATATAGGAGGAGAAACCATTTACAGAAAAAAACTGTCTTAGTGTGTCTTTGTGGTTTAATTGTTTTTTTTTTAAAAATGCAGTTTTAGTTTACATATTGTGATGGGAGAAAACTGTGTGTAATATAATTGTGGGCTTTTAAACCGAGGCAGCACTGTTGTCTCCATCCCTCTGTGTATTAAGAGGAAGGCACCTACAGTAAAGAGGGGGTGGACTGTCGGGGGTGGGGAGATTGAGTGTGTTTGTTGAGGTTGACAGATTAGCCCCAGCATCTTGGAAAAAGACTGATTCTGCTTGGCATAACAGGCAATACCTTGGGGGATGCTCGACAGTTGCCCATCCCCATATCCCCACATAGTCCCGTCAGTCTCCACCCCCCTCCTCTTCTTTTGCTTTCCTGTCTCTACCAACCCCCCTCAATGAATAGATCATCAAGCACAGGAACCTCCACATCCACCCAGGCTCACTGAAAGCATGATTTAGACTCTAAGAGATGATGTCACACGTTTTGTTTTCAATAAATTAGTCACGGTGGAATCGTAGATCGGGCTGCTTGAGGACAGTGAATGGAAATAATTAATTTGACCCCTGCGTTTCTCTGAGACACTGTTTGCTAACATCAGTGCTTGTGTCATTGAAACACAGCTGACAATTGAATGTTATCTTCTGTCGGACCAGTGGCTCAACTTGTAGAGTCCATTCAATTATATATGATCTCAACTTTGCAATAAAATATCTGCTTAAACAGGGAGGGAATTAGCAACATACACTTGCTCAAAACAGCATCCATCCCCCTCCTCTCTGCTGAATTGCTCGACACATTCCTAAAGGAAGACTATTTCGGGCCATCCCTCATGCACTGGCTTTACTGGGAGCCACCGGCACCCCCCACCTACACACACACACACACACACACACACCCAAACCCCCAATCCCTCCTTTTACACCCCAACATACACAGCCACACGTCCCCGCTGTTCATGAATAATCCAGGCGGGCCGACAGGCCATTGCACTCAGCTTTGTGGGGGAAGAAGCTAGAACAAAAGACGGGCAGCTCACAGAGCAGCTATGGCTGAGTAGGCTCAGATGAGAAGACAATGGTAACTAGTGTCAGTACAGACAGGGGCAGGAGGCAAAGACTTCAGTGTAAATCACATATCCAGGCTGCTGCTCCCATCTCAGTACTGCCATGCCAAATACCAGAGCTGGGAACCTTGCCTTCTCGCCTTCATCTGCAGAGGAAGACAGAAAGAGAAACTATCCTCTCATCTTTCCCTGCAGATGTTTGGCTTGCAAAAGCACAGGGTGGGGAAAAGTAGATCTCTCTAGTGAAGCTATTTTTTCCCTTCCTGACCAAATAGCAGGGTTTGTTTAACCCCATCAAAGATGAGCAGTTTAAATATGCTCGGGGAGTTAAAGATGGAGTTTTACAAGGACATCACCGATGGTGCCTTTTGTCCTTGTTCAACTGCTAAGCCCCCTGCCAAGATTTTCTGTTCCAGTCCAGTTCACACCTTACAACAGCTTGAAAGTATTTGACATCTCCAAACACTCAGGGCCCTGGAGGAGCAGATGTGGCTGGGCCGCGGCCACAGAGGCAGTTATTGTATCAGCCTGTACGCTCCATGGGGGGCTGCACTGACAAGGTGCTAAGGATTGCCGTTCTGATGCCATTTGGTTGCTCTGTCTGTAATTGTCCAACGGCTAAACTTTATTCATATCATGACGACGGACAGCATTAATACACGCATGCTGCCGTGTGAGTGTCTCTTATGACGCTACTCTATTTTATTAAACTGACACATGTTAATAGTGCACCCTGATGATAATAATACCCCATTAAGCTTTTCTCTGATGAATTAGTCATCAGATTAAATTACTTGAACAGTCGTAATGAGGATACTATAGAGCATAAGCTTTTTAATGAATTCTTTCCCTCGTTTTGAGCTGGACGAATAATACTGATCTAATAATTATGTCCAGGACTTCTACAGCAGGAATTACAAATTTAAATTACACACCAGCTGGAAATGTAAATACACATATCCTACAATAATTACACTGGAATGTAATTTCTCAATAAAATTAACATTTTTCTGGTTGCCTCTTTATCTTTATTTAAGAGAAGGGTCATTAGTAGCATTCAGCTTATACATCATAAGATAAGTCACATTTTTGCCTTAAAGTACCAGATCTTTAACAACATTTATTTGTGTGCTGCAGTGTGGATGTCATTTTAACAACGGTTTCAAAATGAACAAATTGACCTATAAAAAGTGCACATAGTTTGGTGGACACCTGTAACCAGAGACTCGAGCTGATACATGAGTGTGCATGGGTGACTCACAGTTAAACCAGTCCTTGACCCGGTAGCGCTGGAGCCATACTTTTCCATGAGTTGTCATTAGCTGTCTGAACTCTGTTGGTCTATTTTAAAACTGTGTGTACTTTTTTATGACTCATTGACCATTTTGCTCACATTTAAATTGGGCACTGTTTTTCTTTGTTTCTATTTTTGCTTACTCTTTGATAATTATACTTAACATATCCCTCTGCTTGACTGATTATAATCTTTTTTTGTGACACTGTGAGCCGCAGTGCAACTGAGGATATTTGACCTCTCTCCCTGCATGTGACCTGTGTGAACGTGATGCTTCCTCTTCCCAAAAAAAGACAAAACAGCAACACACACACACACACCCACACACATATACACACAGCCCCAAAGGACGGAAGCCCCATATGGAGGTGTCTATGACTCAGCATCTATATGTAAATCTACACCTACTACTTGCCTAACAGCAGCTTCAGGATCACAAACCGGTCGGTACAAGTGATGTCACTGACTCAACACATCAAAAGTCAGAGTTAATGCCATCGGGCTGGGTGGGATGATGACACAGGCCACTTTGCAGAAATTGGCTGTGATGATTAATGTTTCTGCAGTCATTATTTCATACAGCAATCTCGCAATATTGCTGTTTAAAAAAGACCTGTCATTTTTTTCTTTTACATTGAATCAACCAAAGCAAACATAATGTTGCTGCCGTGTCTGATTCTAGATAGTATGCAGGCGTTCAAAAGCATGAAGTGCAACACAACAGCGTCGGCGTTTAGTGCGTGTAGTCCCGTCATGCCGGTTGTCCCATTTACACAGATGTCGATCAATGTGACTACCTCTACAGCCAGATTAATGATGTAGTAAAAATGCCCCCCACAACCCGCGTTCGTACTTTTCATTTAGAATGGGCAGTCGCAACATTCCCATCCTAAACAGGCTGTGTAAAAGATATGACTGTTTACAGCTGTAACAACTTCCTGGTTGATCAGACTGTACCAAAGTTGTTAAATGTTAAGTTGATTCTAGTTCTTGTTGTTGTTGGCATGCAACTTAAATGTCATCGACTTACCAGGTGACATGCTTATGTGTAAGTGAAGTTATAAAGAAAGCTGTGGCATTATAAACTGAGTAAAGAGAACATCTCCAACCACAGTAAACACATAGTTCTTAGTGTTTCACCACCACCATATAGCTGGTTACAGTATATAAACTATTATTTCAATTAAAAAGCTTTAAATTCTAAAATTTAAAAATTTAAAAATGTACACGCCTAATGTATTGTTGTGATTGTTGAATTCAGATCATTGAATCAACTGTGTAAGTTTTTAAATCAGAAATAACAAAATAATGCTCTGTTGCTGCTACAACTTTAGCCTTGGGTGGCTAACATAGCATGATGTTACTAGATTTTTGAGGTTGATACCAGTATTAAAAATCCAAATCAATGTATTGGCATACATCACACAACTTTTAACATAAACATTTGATTATGATTTCATCCAAAAAGTAAATTTGTTTTATGTCAACTGTAATATTGAGACTTTTTGAAAAATAAACCTGTCAGTGCTTCCAGGTGGACAAAATATTTAGACTAATGGAGACACTGTTTCTAAATTAACTAAAACATATTTTTGGCATCTCAGTTCATGCCATTGCTTATTCTTATTTACACCAATACTGAATAATCTATAATTAGTTTATTTCATCCAGTATAATGGTTGATATGATTGGTTTAGCTCTTGTAGCTAATGTGAGCTACTGTTAGCAAATGTAAATATTACAGTATAAATGATATTACTGAGTCAGTTTGCTGAATTTTAGGCTAGCTAATAGCTTCATAATATTTGCACCGACATGGGTGGAATCAATATTGGTTTTCATTTAATTCTCAGTTTTTTAGCGATTTTAATTCAGCACTTTTGGGGTTAAATTTGTAATCCTAAAGTGAAACAGACTCTCAGGCTTTCCTTTAGGACTAAGCAACTGGGAACTAATGGGTTAAATGACATATGGTTATGAAGCTTGAGAAGGAAGCTGTGAATAAAACAGGGGCGACCTCTGAACAGTCTGACCTGAGTGACATTGATTAGAATTAGAATGTGAAGTGTGCACGGTGGCATGGATGGGGGTGACAAGCAAATCTAATGCATGGCTGGAGGGGGCTCGTACTGCTGCCATCAACTGAAAGAGGGGACATGGTGGCACTATTGCAATGCTAAATGTGTAAATGTAAGCAGTCATCTTATTGCAAGCTAACTGTCTGTTTAGCAATACTACTAAAAACCAATCCAAAAGCTTCTGCATGCATTTCACAACATCAATAAGTCTGTTTTTAGTAACTTGTTGCTTCTAATTTTGGTCAAGGCGGCTACCACTTTACTCTCTTAAAGTAATAGATTCTGAGGACATGGCTCGCCTCTGGGTCCTGCTCACTTTGATGCTTTTTTGGTTGATTGTTAGTAATTAGTGTAAATCCCAGAGCAGACATATGCAGGACTCCTCTTTACCACTTCATGTGAACGGTCAGACGTAAATAGGTCAGAATTAATGGTCAGCTGTGTGTCTCAAGTGTCCATGGCCTTGTGGGCTGCTTTGCGTTTTGTGTTGACATGGGTGGGCCCTGCACATGAAGGAAAGCTAGGGGCTGATGGGGGTAGGGTGAATGGCATGCGTTGGGTTGCAGAAGAGGAGGAGGGGTGTCACGAGAGGAGCTGTTCATTGGCTCCGTGTGCTCCAAAAAACACTGCTTATGGCTTTGCTGCATGACTGGGCATTTGTGACAGCTATAGTCCTGCCTGACACATCTGCCAGGGGCACTGTGCTCTCAGCCAGTCCGCTTATAATCAATCACTTATGACTGATGACTGAAGAGGCAGCTTCAGGTCCATCTGACCAACATTTGTTTTTCTTGAACCAGCAGTTAAAAACGCCTGTGTGCTTTGGACTGAGGTGGTACGGTGTGCTACAAAAAGAGTGCAGGCAACTGAGGCCAAAGAGAGAAAAATGTGAGCTGCTGCAGCAAACTCACATTTAATATGGGAAAACTGTACCCAATGCTACCCATCAGTAAGCATGTGTTCATGCTTTAAAGGATGGGTGATAATCATTAGGCGTCTCCTGAATCTAGGACATCCTATCAACAAAAGTACTAAACTGTCTTTTTTCAGGCTGAAACACAGCTGCAGGCAGTGTAGTAGAGAGACGCTGCCCAATGTGTTTTAAAGGACGTATTACCTGTTGGTTAATGACTTTCTATGTTGAACTGTCCTTTTAGTGGAAGTAGGTTTTTGGGTCATTTTATGTAACAGGTTTCTGACAGAGATAGACTTCACCCTGCTGGCTTGTTTGTTGCTAGGGAGCCACAGATAGCCGATGACAGAGGAGGTTATCACCAGAGTGAAAAAGCTGTCCGCTATACTATTGTAATGGTTTGCCTTTCAGACAGCCTCCTCCCATGACTGGATACAGGTCATCATCTCTGACCTGGGAGGTACCATGCAGCCTTTGTGATTGGCCCATGTTGGGGATTATTTAGGTCACATTTATTGCAGGAAAAAAAAAGAAACTAGCGAGTCAAGATCGCTCTCATCAGGTTCAGTAAAAGAAGTTGGTTTACTTCATTTATTCTATTTCTGCTTTGATATTACATGAAATCGGATAAGGCTACATTTGGGAGAGAAAAAACAGGCTTATTACATAACACACCACTCAAATTAACAATGCAAGCAGATACATTCAAGCATGTCAGAGTGTACTGGAGAGAATGCTGTAAAATGATTGAAGGTTAAAAATGACCATGACTTGCTTTTATGAACACAAATGAAATGACTGGCTTTGTGTTCACTTTAACCTCTCTTTAAAAAAATATGTCTTTTCCTCACAACAATGTTTCTAATAATTTATGTCTCTCTTTTTTTTGGTCTTCATTAGTACATAAAGATCCCGGCGCCAACCCCTGAATCCCCCGATGGACTCAGAATCTTCTCGTTCTACCTATCCAGTGACAGCAAAGACAAACCTCAGTCCAGCTTTGACTGCATTCACCAGTATGTCTCAGGGTAAGCAGCACACATAACTATTTCCACAGTCAACCACGAATGGAATTCGTAGTAAATTTGGTGTCAGACTGAGACCGCAGGGCCTTACCAAACAGTGGCCTCTCTCTTAGACACTACGACAACAGACAGTACACTGTATGACTATATTCAAACAAGACTACAATAACACCTAAAGGCCGTCATGCCACAAGTGACCCGAAGGTGTAATAATTGAGAACAGAGAGGTAGTGTTTGTGGCTGTGCGAGGTTAAAGGGTGGATTAAAGGGTGACATGAGAACTACTTTATTTCTTCTGGAGTATTTCACCCTTTTAACTGCACATTTTGTTGTTTAAAGTAATGTTTTAAAACATATGACTAGAATCTGCATGCAGAAACAAGTCACAGAACCAGTTATGTGTGTGTCTATTACAACAGTACAACAGCTAGTGTCTCTAATGCCTGTTTTTGACAAATGGCCAAATGATTGAGCTGAGCCAGGGAATTTGTAAGCTTAACACCTAAAAGTCTTCTCTCTCTCCTCCACATAGGGAGGGCAGGGATCACCTGGAGGGCCAGGGCAGCATTCAGGACAAGATCACAGTTTGTGCCACAGACGACTCCTACCAGACGACACGGGAGCGCATGTCTCAGGTGGAGAAGGACATCTGGAGCCGCTCAGCAATTGAGATCAAACCAGGGCCAAGTAAGCTCTCACTTAATAGCTGTATCTACATTCTGCTGTACGCTCCAGCATCATTTATACGTGGCAGCCTTCAAGCACGTAGGGATCAAGGACAGATAACCGGAGAGTTTTCATGTTCCCAGAAAGCTTCTAAACTATTGCCTCTCACCATTTCATCCTGCTGATAATTGCCATATGGTGTGGAAGTTATCACATAATTGATCAAAGCGCTGTGTTGCAATTATTCATGCAAGAGGGATGCATCTTTCTTGTAATTTTCCTTTCATTTTGACCAGATTGCTCAGGCACTGTGCCAGCTTGCCTGCCAGCACCATTAATGTGATTGAGTTCGCCAGAAGTATGTGCTTGTAACAAGCCTCATGCTGATCAGGTTTTGCCTAAAAATGTAATTACAGTAACTGGGATTTAATTCACTTTCACTTGATAAAATACCTCTAAGTACCACCTAAAGAAGAGGCCACAGTTAACCTGGAGTGATCTTGGCCTGAAATGAAGTACATCTATTTTGCTATTAATTTTCTCCTCTCACTAACCATCTCTTTGCCTGAACCATGGTTTTAGTGTCATTGTCAATTAAATCGACCATACTGGGTATTAAGAAATGATCTGGCCACATGGCTTCATGACATTTAGAGATCCTGTGTGAATTTAAATGCTTGTGTAGATTATATTTTAGTGGAAACCTGCTGTGCAAACCATCCCTATAACATAATGTTTAGGGGGAACTGCTGTACAAGCCAGCTGTTGGAACCAGTTTCACCCATTATATACCATGCTTTACCGTACAGTCTTTCAGAGACATTTACAAAAGAAATGTAACAAATATGGTACATTTATACATCTAGTAAATTTTGGGAAAGACATGGGAGATCCTATTTAGAAACAGCATTTAAAGGATATCCCATTTTACTTTAACATGCCATTCAAGCACATTACTGCCCTTGCCTACTCTTAAGACAGCAGAGAATGAAATACATGGGTTATGGATCACAATATGTGCCATATGCAGTGGAGAGCACAGAGTTGTTTTGTGGTGACTGACTGTCTTTTTATGGTACAGTAATGCTACACTCATCAGAAAAAAGGTCAATGAATCAACTCAGAATTACAGGCTGCAGCGTAGAAAAATGTCTGCAATTTAGACAATAATGTATGATTTTAAAATTCAGCAGCATTGAGAGGAAAAAGCAACTGATAAATGGGAATCTTTTGTGCACAGCTGGTACTGTAAAGGTTTGGTGTTTTTTTAAACTAAATTTTCGTTATGAAGTTGCCCAATCTATTATTTTAGTATGTACTGTTGATACTGTATTGCTAACAGTTTTTTTCATGCCTCATTTGCATATAACACTCACAACACCATAATTCATGTCAGTAATTCTAAGTGAGACATCACTTAAAATACCATTGTGGTATTTATCATTCCACGAAAGCTGCCTTGAGAGTCTTAAAAACTTCCCTCAAGCTGCATCAATTTATTACCGACAAAAAAATTGGTGTTGTTGCTGCTTGTTTGAAATGTGGCAATACAGGTTGTTTTCTTGGAGTATATTTGCTTAAACTATTCACGACTTGGTCCAAGGTAGATGTTGAAACACGTTCCTGCAAGACTGTAGCAAATTTACGAAGCAGATATAAAATGTTTCCTTTCTAACCTAGAGAAATACTGTATAATACTATGAAATACAGCTATTTTAAAATGGAAATATAATACCTACTAAACTCTCCATGGTTTAAACATTAGTATTAGATGTACATGTACACTGAAACTATGAAAACTAAACGTATGACAGTCTACCATGTTGTCCTGTTGAAAGTGCTATTAGTCTCCGACCTATAGCAACCTCCAAAGTATGGCTTAAAGTTGTAATGAGATTATGGTCTGCAGATATCTATAAGCACTCCTTGAAACTGAATTAGTTCTGCAACAGGAAGAAAGGGCTTCTGTGTGTTAGTTGCTTCAGTTTCCATGCTCCTCTGTTTACTCAGCAGTAGGCTAACTCTACTGTCAATCCTTTCACTGTTTTCCACTCGTGGCAATGCTGCCTCTGCACACTGACAGAAACGTGCATGAGCACAGTACCATTCAAGGTATTTATGTATGTAAATTGCTTTTTCAGATTGGGCAGAAAGTGTTACACATACTGTATCTGTTACGTTTGCATAAAGTAGGTTGCATGACAATCGAGAGATATAATGAAGATAAAACGTATTAGGTTGTCTCTTGTGCGTAGGCCTGTCTTTCAAAATCAGGGTGTGATTTGTATAACTGTCCAGAGGACTGGATTAGGAATGATATGTTGGCTTGGCTATTACAGGATACAGTCAACGTAAGGGAATCCTGTTATCAGATCAGTTTTAATCTCTTTGCTCCTCTTTAGTTTTGTGTAGGGTAGTGACTGTATAGCCGTCCAAAAACAGCTTTATATTACTGCTGTGATAACATCTTGATTTACCATCATTGACCAAAAGCAACCTTATCTTTCAGAAGTGTCATGTCTGAACTTTGCTGTGTGTCTCTTTTGTTTTGATCTTAGGTAAGTGCGTGAAGGTCCAGAGGAAGCAGGGTTTGGTATCAGGCTCAGATAGCAGCAACAAGCACTCCCCCAGCAACAAGAGGAGCCTGGTTCCCAGCCCAGTGGCACACAGGCCCTTGAGGGATCGCATCATTCATCTCCTGGCCTTAAAGCCCTACAGGAAACCTGAGCTGCTACTGTGGTTGGAGAGGGAGCGAGCCAGTCCAAAGGACAAGGCTGACCTGACCTCAGTACTGGATGAGGTGAGACATCTGGCATTGCTACGTAAACACATTGTTGACTTGTCATAAATAATCTTAAATGCAACAAGTACAAGAAAAGTATGCTATGTTATTGTAGATTTATATTAAATAATCTTAAAAACCATAACTTGAGGAAGGAGAAGAAATTAGACATGGACATTTATCTTGACAAGCATGACTGGAGTCACTTAAAACTTTAAATACAAACTAGTCCGTCACTTACTATTTTTGTAATGATACTAGTCAACAGAGTACAGCACTACAGCTAAAAACTATGATCTGAAAAGGTGATGTCAGTAAGTTTATTTCAGGCATATTTCCTGTGTTCACAATGTTTGAGTGTCCCACTGCAATCATCAAGTGGGACTGTGCCGCCGCTGGTAGCTGTAATTAGGGCTGTGCTTTAATTATCTTTGGAGGAAAAGATTGTGTTTTGACAGGAGAGGGGTGGGGTGTCCCTTAGCTGAGACCTGACTACTTTCAAAATTGAAAGTGGTTGGTTTGGGTAGATTTGTATCAACAGGATTAAGTTATAGAAGGGCAGAGTAAACTGTAAACCCACTAAGTTGCAAACAGGTTTTATTTAGGCATCAAGTGGAGTTATGGCACTGCAGTTTAAAGGGGACCTATTATACTTTTCCCTAGTCTCAATTATATAATATTACAATGTCAGATGTTCATATTAAATATAGCCAAAGTTACAAATAATGAGTTAAATGTATGTGAAATCATTCCTGTGACCAAAAAGCTCATGCTACAGGCTATTTTTTTTCTACGTTCAAACCAAGTTGACGTCAACTCATGACAGATTTCTTTATATGTTCATCGGCTGCAGAGTGTGTGTCAGATGCTGTTGTTAGAGTCCACTGCTCCGCTCTGCTAACATTATGCCGTTTCTGTAGCTGTTTCTGCTTGTACTGTTCCTCCCTGAATTATTTCTAGCTGACCTGCTGAACAAAAAGCTCCAAATATCTCCAGATCTTGTTGTGTGGACAACTTTTATCAGAAGAATGTTGCCACTAATGAATTTCCTGTAAATTATTCACAAAAGCTTTTCATTTGAAGCAGCAAAAGCAGGAAATGTTGGGTTTTCATCAGGAGTAACTTAACACTTAACTCTGATACAACTGAAAATGATCATCAAATATTATAATAGGACCAAAAGTACAAACAGGAATGCAGAGAGAAACCAAACTTTAAACCACAGAGATCCAGTTACAATCTAGAAAAGTACAGAGAGCTGTACACAGATAGGATAAAGATGTCAAACAATAAGCAGGCAATGTTAATGAGCCTTACCAAACAGAGACGTCCTGCTGTAATCTTTGTTGCTACGGATGTTCGTGCTGTCCACTCGCATATTTCAGATCGGATTTTAGTTCCAACAAGTGCAGAAGTATTTGAGAAGTTTATATTTTGAGTAAAGAACAAGAACGAGAAGCAAAATCCAACTACTAAAGTTTGGTTATGCTGTTTTCAGAGCCAGAAGAAGCTTTCTGAAGCTGGCCAATCAGAACAGAGTGGGCTTTTAGAGGAAACAAACCAAACTTTTAGAAGAAAAGAAATTACTGAAAGGCTGCATAAAGCCCCAGTATAAAATACATAATAAATAATAAAAAATGTGAACTGTGAGTCATGCAAAGCTACTCTAATGGAGTCCAAAAATAAAAATATAGAGCTGGAAATAAGCATAATAAGTCCCCTTTAACAACGTTTGGTGATTTTACGACCTCATCTGGCCTTTCCTCCCTAGGACAGTCCCTGTTCTGTTGCTTTATTAATACTGGGAGTTGTTGGTTTTCCAGGTTGGTAAGCAGAACCCTAAAGACCACAGCTACTCTCTGAAGGACGAGCTCTACAGGCACGTCCAGAAGGACTGGCCTGGCTATCTCGAGGAGGAGAAGCAACTCATCCATAGGCTCCTTATCAGGTGGGTATCAAGTGAGCCATAAAACACAAAAATGAAAGTCATACAGATCCTTATTATGCTTTATTCTACTGAGAGACTTGAAAAGGTGTAACAAACTGTTTTATTGACTTTTGAAAGGAATAATTGTGTAGGGAAATATGCAGGTTTCCTTTCTTGCCAAGCTTACCGCTTGGGGCCTGGCTGTTTTCCCCTGGTTTCGATCTTTGGGCTAAGCTATGTTAGCTGGCCATTGGCTGTAGTCTTGTATTTAACAAACAGATACAAGAGTTATATCAATCATCTCACCTAACTATCGGCCAGACAGGAAATAAGCATATTTCCCAAAATGTTGAACTATTGCTTCAAGGTTCCTTAGAGACAGATTTGGGCAGATGACATAGAAAAGACTAAAGGATGGATGCTTTTTGACAGTGCTGGCTTAAATACAGAAAGGCCACTGAATTAATGTAGAAGTCTGCTGTGATCATGCTGAAAGCGGAGCTTCTAAATGACTCCTTCTCTGCACTGATGAATCTCTTAATGGACACATCAAAGCGGAGGAAAATATTCCCGGCACTGTGTTGCCAAATGGCATTAGCATGGAAGGTTCAGAGTAGCAAGGCAGAGCTTTACGGGGTGAGTTTCCTCCCTTGTACATTTCCTCTGCCTGCCAGTAAACATGCAGGCCATGTGCTTCATGAGCATTTTGGAAAAAGTACAAGCCTTGTTGGCTGATTGCACAACCCCCTCTGTTCACAACCCCTGCTCGTGTAAAAAGCTGGAAAATTGTAGTCATCAAATTGTTTGCCAAGTGCGATAAAACTGTGATAGCCTATAAATTATCTTTTTTAGTGAAGTCTGGCATACTTTCAGAACTATTATTAATATGCACTGTTCCTATCAAATATATTAATAAAATGAAAATTTTAAAATACTATAAACTCCAGATTTATTTTCCCCCTAGTACTTTTTTCACATTTGGTTTGTCTAATTCAAGCTTTCTTACTACTGTTATTCAATTGATGTTGAAGATAATATGGTCCTGGATTGACCCACAACAATCACATGATAAAGAGAGTTGCATGAATTCACTGGAAGGGGGAGGGACTTGCTGTAGTGGCATCTGTATGAGGAAGGAGCTGTAGGAAGCAGATACAGAGAAGAGGGTTTGGTCCTGCAGAGGTTAAATCTGCTGCTATTGTTCTGCTCACTGGACTGTGTTCAGTCTTTGTGGTGGCCTCCCGTAGATTGTATCACCAGAGACACAAAACAAAAAACATACCACAGAAACATGCAAAAAGCTTTGATTAAATAAAAGTCTGTCCATTTTGTGTTGTAATGATTGATTTGTCTTTGGAAAAGCTGCCACTTCTGCCTTTTCTCTGAAAGCCATGTCATGATAGAAGATAATTGCTCATCCCCTTGCTCATCATAAATCTGCCAAAGCAAGCTTTATGACCTACATACTCCCTCTTCCTGTTTAGTTTCACAGTCCATTTACCTTGCAGTTACTGTCCAACTGAAGGTGCTGTGTTCTTAATCTTTCTTCAGGAAACTTCAGCCACTCCACAGTAGCCAGTTGAAGAGTCCTCAGTCCAACTATTCATTCCACAAAACTCCTGGGGACTCTCCTTCACATCTCAGTCCTGCCAAGAGTCTCTCTGTGGTAATTATTCACCTTGAATGAATTGAATTTTCCCTTACTGCCTCTTTCTCAAAAACTGAGAATAGATAGAGAATTTCTTCTATTGCGGATACATTTGCATATTGGTATTTTTGCTAAATCTGTGTGTAATTACCTTAAGTGGTTTGAGACAAAATGCAGCTCAGATTGAAATTAAAGGAGTAGTTCTATGAGACAATCGATACCACTCTTGTGTCCATATGGTAACTAACATTCATTTTTATCCTTAATTCTTTGTACAGACAACAGTCAAGATATAGTGTTAATTCGTGAGCTTTAGAGATTTTGTTATCTTTGAACAGTCATGTTAGCTGTCTTCCCCTGTTTTCCCAGAGTTTATGCTATGCTAAGATGACATGAGTGTGGTATGGATGTGTCTTTTAAATGTAATCTAATTTAATTAGTCCCTTAAAGTAAAAAACAATCTGTCTATCTCATGCTATAGGTACTCTTGGCACATTGTGTGTAACTTCTGTTTTTTTCGTCTAGAAACGCCCACTGCCCTCGGATACATCCAACTGTCAGACCCCCAAAAAACAAAGACTATTAGACCACTGCTTGCCTTTGCAGTCACCCTCTCATGGAGACTATGGCACCAATGGGGCTCATAGCTCCTCTAGTCACGGAAACACTAGTGTACACATCAAAACTGAGTTTGACAAAACCAGCAATCATCTCCAAGGGTGCCCAAATGGTCTGCACTCGCCGCACAAACTCAGCGGGTCATCTGCTGTTCCCAAACTAGAGAGGACAGAGCCAGCTCCTAATGGACCCAGCCCCAAGCCCCCACACACTGACAGCTCCATTTGCACTGACCAACAGTTTGCCAATGGCCAACATAAAAAGAAAAGGTCAAAAAAGCACAAAGACAAGGAACGAGAGCGCTTAAAACCAGACTGGATAGAGACCAGCCCGGACCTGAAGCAAAACCAAGAAAATCTCAAAGGTAAATGGCAATAAAACTATAAAACTGCATTTTCTGTAGAAGTTTATCACACTTCATGTATCATATTGTGCTGTCATAAAACGGTTTTATCCAATTTGTTCGGGACAAGATATTTCAAGGGATTTCAGGGTTTAGGGTTGAGTTATAGTTCCTGCTATTAGCCAACGAAAAGCAATTCATGTATTTTTAATTTAGAGCAGTGAGGGCTGTTAGTACTGTAACACTTTCTCCGGCCTCCTGTCCTCACTCTCCGGTCTAGTCTGTTGATGATTGACTGTGGAACAGCTGGGTGACCTACGGTCGAGCAAGTCAGCAGGCAGCATTGCCTCCTACTCGGGGCTGCTGACGTCACTGCCTGCCTTGGATCAGATCGCTTATCAGACACAGTGATAAATGATTCCATCAGCCTTGATATGATGGGTGCATTATCACATTTGCATTGGCAGATGGCTTCAACCCTTTTTTCAATGTACGTTTTCTTCTACAGACCACAAAGGAGAGAAAACACCTGTCAACCGAACCTCAACAGAGGAACTGCCCGACTATTTATTGTGAGTTTTAAAACACATTGTGTCCTTAATTGTTATCCATGTTATATTCCCCTATATTGAAATGCTTTCTGATTCAGGGATGTTCAAAAAATTGTCACAGCATCAATGGGTTCACGTGAGTTGTTGATATCATCTGTCACTGAGGAGTTTAGGTTTCAGAGTCTAACCCACTGTTGTTGAGAAAAGAAACCACTTGTCCCAAAAGGGTTATCTTCAGCTTCAAAACACTGACATAAATAGAGGGAAGTAGAGCACATGTCTAAATGAGCTGTCACACAGCTTCACCGAGAATGAAAACAAATAATCTTATGTCTTATATTTATACATCTGGTCAACACATCATGTTGCTAAATCAGTGACGTGTCAGAGCTCTCGCTCCACCATCCTCCACTGCCATCTACTGGAGGGTGTAGGAAAACAACTAACTTCTGCCTTAAAATAACAGCTAAGACTTATTTAATGTTTTCCTCTTTCAGAAAATACAGTACCATAACAGCAGTGGAGCAACGTCAACAGTATAAGAACGACTTCTGTTCTGAGTATGACGAATACAGAGCGCTTCATGACCGGATTGGGGCTATCACAGAGATGTTTGTTCAGTTGGGCTCAAAGATCAACACTCTCTCGCCGGGGACACAAGAGTACAAGGTATTTTCAGGACCAGAGGCCTCTGACTCCATTTCTAGTAAAAACACCAAACAAATAATAGATCAGATACATGGCACTTGTAACACTTCTTTCTATCTTTTCAGCTCATGGAGGACCAAATACTACAAAAGTACAGAAAGTATAAGAAAGTAAGGATTCTTTAAACTTGCAGTTTCAATTTCATGTAACACTTGTAGCATCATACATTGGGCCTCATGCAAGAAACACTTCTATAAACATGTTAATTCTTAAGGGATTTAAGAGATTTAAGAGGGATTGTCATTCATTTTCTTGTATTCAAAAAAAATTCTCAGGTATATTTGAAATTTACCAGTAGTCCGACCTGTTGTACGACTCATGTAGATAGTCTGCCTTCTTCATATTGTCTTAATAGAAAAACATTTGCTGTTTAAATATATTCAAAATTAAAATAGGAACTAATGTGAAATTTAAAAGGTACGGCAGCTTTTCTTTTTTGATTTTATTGGCATGAGTATTTTGACAACTAAAAATACATCTCAGTAGTTGTTGTAACAGCGTCTTAACATCAATTTATTCTCTAGTCCATCTCCATGACTGCTCCCTTTGTACTACTTTTTACTATTTTTTCCATGTCCCCTAGTACTACTAGTCTAGTGACACAACTACCTGTGTTTTGTATTCATCTGCTATTTTTTGAAAACAGGATTTCACTCTCTTTTTTACACATGGATGACACTTTTGTGAATTATCCAGAAAAGGAGTGAAACATGTAGCCTAATAAAACAAACTCTATTCATGAACAGTGGCATTCATGAGGTTGAAGCAAGTCATTTATAACAAATGTGTCCAGTTAAGAGAGAAAAACTCAGAAGTTTAGGATAGAAAACACAAAACTGTTCTTGCATGAGGCCCATTATGCTGGATTTTGAAGTGTGTTACTAAAAATTCACAAGTTCCTCTTTACTTTTTTTCTGTTTCAGAAGTTTCCGGGGTATCGGGAAGAGAAGAAGCGATGCGAGTATCTCCATCAGAAACTGTCACATATCAAAGGTCTGATCACAGATTATGACCGAGCACAGGAACTCTCCTAGTAACTGGCCTCTACCTTCAGCAGGGTGTAATATGACTGGACCAAAAGACTCATACTGGACCCAAAGACTGCCCAGCTGGGTCCTAGAGTTGCTGAAACACTTTTCACTTTACCCCCCTGAGTGTTAATGGAGTCGAGGAGCGAGGTTGTCGCTGAGCTAAGACCACTGACTCGTGATCAAATGTTACTATACTTTAACAGTATGGTTTTCGACAATGATTATCGCTGTAATGGCTGGATATTTTTCTGCTGTAGAAAAGGCCAGATGACACAGTGAAAGCCAAATCCATTTTTTCTGAAATGCAACACAGATGTGATCCTTCCTGCCTAATAGCATTTTTATTGTATTCTTTATCTTGTCAGAACTAAAAAGCATTGATTTATAAAAAGTATTAAATTGATGGTACAATCAATCTTAGGAGAAACAAACAAAAGCCTTTATATTTAACAAAGGATCTGTTTATTCACTGTGTGTTGATAGAGTCAAACGTTGACACAACACATTCAATCACATTATTAATGAATTTGTTACAATAAATGTCACATAATGACATTAATATGGTCAAGCCATAAATTTCAAATTCCATCTTGTGAAGGCAACACAAAATTTGTCATCCATACAAAACACAGAACTGAGACATTACAAAGGATTATCTGGATGTATCACTATAGTGATCACAAAATGCATAACATGCATTTGTGGGTAGGAACAGTTTCTTTGGACTTTGATCATAAGGATTGTTATCATGTAGCGTTCTGTCACTGTCCTGTTCATTTCTAAGAAATGTTGGAATGCCACAAAACCACTCCTCCCAGTACCGTCATGCTGGTTTCAAAATAGTGCTTGTGCACAATTAGTGTCAATTTCACCCACATGTAGCCTACCAAGAATTGCCTTTTCATTATGTAATGACACAACACTATCAACTCACACTTTTCTCAAGACTTGTGGTTACAAACAGGTTTGTTTTGCTCTATGAAACACACTTCTTCACTTTAAATGCAGTTTTAAAAGCGTACAGGGTTTTTTGGTAATCAATCTAGTCCAAATGTTTTAATTTATTATGATTCTGCTTTGGTTGAAGTTTTGATGATGTTTAATTTGGGATTTAGTTGACAAAAATTCACTTCAGTGAGTGTTACATTTTTATGTTATTCTGCTGAATGTGATAAAGATGCCTTTCACAAATTGGACTGTGTAGTTTTTAGCTCCACAGAGAAAGCGTGGGGAGGATGGCACTGTGGGTTGGCCTGCTGTCGGGTAGTTCACTCGGTTCAAACCACTTTGGTTCAGTTGGGTGTAAGAAGCAGGCCGACCTCTTGGGGCCGCTAGTGAGGCTTTTAGACTTTCTGGAATGATTTGTACCCAAGCAGGGACACCTGAATAACCACAACATGTATTTTTATTTCACCTTAATTAGCTGTGGCCTGAAGTAGAAAATAGTGATCAGATTTCAATGTTCTCTCAACCTTTGCATCATGTAGCTGTGCTCACAACTGTTGTCTTAATGATTGCTTTCAATGGGAAAATGAAGCTAATATTTGCCTTAACATGTATGTCAGACATTTCCAACATTCTGGTACCCCTGTTCTGAAATGCTCTTGGTTTAATCTGCACAATTTAAAGTATTCTCATGCTGTTTGTTTTAAATGTCTTTTAGTTTTGAAGGAAAATTCAGTTACTGGATAGTTGTGCTGTTTTTTGTTTCTCTGTACATTTTAATGATGTTACAATTCTTCCTATGTTGTCTCGTAATCTGTCTGATAATCATAAACTGTAGAGGAATTTAATTCACTGTCCAATACTACCAAGCGCCACTATCAAAAGAAAGAATTGTTGCAGAAATCTATACTAAATAATGAACTTTGCTTCTCTTGATTTCTCAGTGCAAATACTGAGCGGGCTTATTGTCACATATTTAGCAGCTCTTTAATACATTTGAACATTTTTACTTTCTGTATTCTGGGATGTTTGAAGGATTTGAGACTAGCATCAGTTGCTCTGTCTTGGCACATATAAAAGTTTCCAAGAAAGGAATATTTATTAGCACTGACTATTGGAAAATGATCATTATAAGTCCAGATTCGAATTCTGAGCATAAAATGGCTTGAAAGCTTAAGAAAAAGATTTTTAAATCTCTGGTACACCTAATGGCATGTTTTCATTAATCTGGGTGTTTGGATCTCTTCTCAGGACCAGACCTCCAACTCATATGGCAATACGATTTTAAAGAGCTTAGCAAATATGCTACATAGCTCTACGCAACCTGAGAAAATGTTTGATCCATCAGCATAACTGAAAACACCTGTGTTTGGTTTTGTTTTGTTCTGGTACTTGAACGTCAAATCAACAGTTCACTTATATCAAAAGACAAGAGCGCAGAGCCAGCTCGGATACACAAAACAATTTATTTCACAGAGGAATTTGTTTTCATCTGAAACAGAAAGGTACTGACACATTGTTAGAGTAACGGCAGGATGGAAATGTCTACAAAACACTATCTAGACTTTAAAACAAACTATTTTAAGAAAGAATTCAGATTAAGGGCTTCCCATTTACTACTACGGTGATATTGATCAACTGTACACTAAATATGAAATCAGTCGTGTTAACATGCTGTTTTTGGGAAACCACACCCTCGTTGAAAGGGGCTTCTCAAGTGCTAACTGTGATGTTTTTTTTACTGTTGCAGGAGCTAACTACTGGAGGTGCCTTTTCATTCAGAAAGCAGAGCAACTCTGCATGTAACTATCATTGGTATTCTGGAAAAAAGAACTTGTGCTAGCAGTATTTACACAACTGTAGTTTCACACTGTTTCCACTATTCAAAAGTGCTTTGTTCTTAATTTTAGGATTACTGGAGTTGATATCAGATGTTTTGTATTATGTATAAGAAGTATGGGGACATGATATCATATTCAATTAGAGCATTTTTCCAGTTATGAAAGTTTGGCATTTTAAAAATGCAAGGTTTTCCAGGACACCAATTAAACTGCGTCTAATGTTAGCCATTTACGTACATGTATATTTGAAAGAATGGCCTGGATTTTTTTTTTTTTGCAAACTGTTCCCACATGTTTCTTACAGGTGCGCTTAATTGGTTTGTTGGTACTGGGAAAGCAAGTCCTGAATGGAAATGTGAAATCAAACATTTTGTCTATTATAAATTACTGCAATTGATCTACCTAGGAGAACAAATTTCTTTATTTATTGCTTTGTATGTGTTTGTTCTTTTATGGGATTCACCTTTGCATAGTTTGTTCATTCTTTTCACAGTGAAACTCAAAGTATGGTGAAAGGGAAATGGAATATATTTTTGCAATTTTTGATGGTGGATGCTTTATCACAACGTCATCCTATTGAGAAAAGCTTTCAGAAAAAAATGTATTGTTGTCTCAGTAAAATTGAAAATAAAACTCTTTTCAATTTGACAATGTGCCATATTTCCTCAAGAGGGCAGTGTTACTCTTGTGATACACTGAACAATATAGTATCAGTAACAGCATTAAAATATGAATGTTGTTTTTTTTAAAAAAAAAAACAATTCTAAATTATTTGTGTTCATTATTATGTTTTTTATTAGCATTTCAATCAACTGTGACAGTGAAAACATTAAATCATCTGAACTGGTTTGTACTTTCTGTGTCACATCGTTCAAAAATGTACATTAGCACACAATTCCTACACAACATGTTAATAATATTATTGTAAACACACTATTTAGGTGGATTTGCATTTTGCATAGATGATTTGCTTTTGTATTTTGTACTCAATTTCTTCACATTGTTCTTTATGTTAACGTACAATATAACCTGCTGAGAGTCAAAGTCCAGGCCAGGCCTTGAATGGCATTATGAAACATTAAATAACCCTATCCCTGAACCCTATGAAAGAACCTTTGGCTGAGAAGCAGCTTATTCAACATTTGAATCACAAGTAAAACTTTTAGCAGCATTTTATCACAAAACAGAGAGCAGTGAAAGACTTCAGGTAGATTTAAGGTGACCCAGCCACACAGACGAGTAACTTAGTTTTTTCTAAAAAGATAAATGCAACAGCTTGTATCAGTAAGGAGCCCTTATTTTCAAAGTACAGTAGTTAGAGAATTGCTGGTGTGAGAAGACAGGGGTGCATACAAAAATATATAAGGCTACGATAAAAACCTGACAGGCTCCCTTTTACTGAGTGTGAGAGTCCATACATTTTAACTGGTCCCCATTGAATTTCAAGTTAAAGATCATTTCAAGAACAAAATCATGTTAAATTTGTTCCATTCTTCCTCCAAAACACTTCAATCAAGTCATTCTAGACACTTACAAGCCTTCAGTTACTGTTGGCTTGTGCACCGGGTTAACAGCAGTTAACCATTATTACAGCTCCAGCTAGATGACACAATTTACAACCAGTATGTCTTTACTAACCTTTTTATCTGCAGTTGGTCAGCCATTAATGACCCTCATTATCATGGTTTGATTTTTAACTTGGGCTGTGCAAGGGTTACAATCCCAATCAATGAGGAAACCAGGCCGCAAAATCCGACTACTCCTGCGTTTGACGTGTAAATACCCAACCTGTCTAAGGGAATGATGAGATCACAAATATTTTTGACTGTGTCCAAAGCAACAGCGGGATGTGATTTTAGGCTCTCCAACAGCAGAAAAAGAAAAGCATCCAGCTGGGGAATGATGACCTGAGCTACTTCTGGGTTCTGATCGAGATGTGAATTAATTTTCTGCTTAAAGTCTTTGTCTCTTGCTCTCTGTACCATTAACTGGAAGATATCATAAACATCTCTGGTCAGACTCATAACTAGTGAGACGAAGTAGCAGCGAGAGGCACTTAGTCTCCACCATTCCTTGTCGATATCACGGATAAGGCCGACATTTCTGGCCCAGAGTACATTGTCACAGATAAAGTAGAGGGCGCGGTGGATGTTGGCCACAGTAAGGCACAGGCACAGCACTCGGTCAGAGAGTTGCATGGTTCGCTTAGCAGCCTCAATGGAATTTATTGTATTTCCCAGCCTGAACACTGACAAAGGAGGAAGAGAAAAGAGGGTATTAGAACAGAAATCTTAGTATGAAATGTCAGCTCAACATTTCATTCTATCTGAATACAGATAAGCTACATTTAAATCCAACCTATAATTTTATCTTATTAAAACTGTAAGAGAAAGAGGTCATGGTCACCATGTGCCCATGTAATGTAATGTGATGGCATCTATTCTGGCTCTTCAATGCATTTCTCGTTATCTGAACCCTTCAGAAACCATGTTATTGGTGTCATCCACAAGCCACTGTCGCGATTAAATTCACCTCTTACAAGCCATTATCAAATTGTGAGACCAGCGTGTCTCTTTCATCCGCAATTACTCAAGCCAGGAAGGAGAGCCTGGTGGATGCAGCTCTGATGAAGAAAGGAGATAATTAAGTGGTGCACCAAAAGAGCCTGGCCTAGTTCTGTGGCCCAGCATTGGCCCTGATACAGCTCCACTGCAACAGCATCAAGAGGGAAAGGTCTTTATTGCCTGACCCTGCTCTGAGGCTCTTATCCTTCATTCTCATGTGGAGCTTGTGTCAAGTCAGTCTCTGAAAATTTGTCAAAGTTCAAGAAGTTTCGAAATTCACCCCTTGGTTGTAAAGTAAAGCTAGCTGTGAGCGGTCTAGACCAGTTAGACCAGTCATTAGTGTTACAGCCACAGTTGGTGCAAGACCACATTTCAACACACATTTCACTCCACTGGGAAATAACTACAGACTTCAGAAAAAGTTTTGATTTACTGGTGGCAGTGTGTATGTGTGTTTTAGTGTAGGGTTTCAAATGTATAAAAATTATTAACCTTCAGTGAAAAAAGCTAAGGTGCTATTTATCGCAGCAAATGCTATTTTTTTTTAAGGGTGTGGCTAATGTTTAGGCTGCTTAATAAATTCAACATTAGACAAGATACATATAACCTGGGTGGCTTACCCCCTCTGTTAAACAACTTCCTGGGGAGGTAAAATCTAGTGTGGCAGCAATAGGGTGAAAACTTATGCAACATAGTCTTCCATTTTGCTAATTTTAGACATATGTCCTTCTTTAGTTTCATTATATAAAATGTCACAAATATCTTTCCTTCATCTTCATAACTCTGGGAACCCAGCGCTGTGCAATATATAATTATTATGTGACAGAATAGCAGATAAAAATAATATATATATATTTTACTAGCAAATGTTAAATGGCTCTTATAAAAAAGAGACAGGTTTATTCTGTTACATTAAAGAAAAAACATGTCCTAGAATAAAAAGTGTCAGCTCCAACAAGATTTTCATTAAAATGAGTGACACTATTGAATTATTGAGCACAGACTGGGCTTAATGGAAGATGGAAATAGTCAGTAAAGTAAAGCTGTTACTTGCTGTGACACAGCTCCTGTCTTATTGGTGACAAAGAGCAGACCATCAAGAGCTCATAGTGACATTGCTGGTGAGACATTGTGTTTTTGTGTATGCAGGGTTTTTAAGGGCAATGAAACAGTGGTGGAAACTTCAGCAAGGAACAGCTGATTTCAGATCATTATGTAGCAGACCATAATGTTATGAAAATATTGAGCATCGAAGGGATGGATTAATGGAAAAGAAGGGAGTCTTTTTCCCCACTGCTTTTGTGCACACAAGACTATAAAATGGTGAATGTGGAGGATAACTTAACCACACTGAGATGCAACACTGTGGCTCACAACATTATTTACAAAATAACCAGAATAACTTTGTGATTAGAGCTGTCGAAAGAGACAGAAGGCTGTAAAAACAGAGCGCTTGTGGTGAAACAATTAGTCGCTGAATTATATTGTTAACTGACATAATGATCTAACAACACTTTTGACAATAAATCATTTATCAAGCAAAAATGTTCTCAAATATTAGTACTTGCTGCTTTTCTGTGTTTTACATTACAGTAGGTTGATTTTGGAATGCTGAAGATGTTACCTTGGCCTTGGGAAACTGCGAATCACATTTTTACTTGTATGTGTCAAGATACAGAAGGGTGACAAATGAAAGGAAAAACCAACATAAAGTTTTTTAGTAAGGTGTTGGGCTACCACATGCCACCAGAATAGCTTCAATGCATCTTTACATTGATTCTACAAGTCTCTGAAAGGATGACGGGTGAAAACCATTCATCCAAAAGATATTCCATCATTTGGTGTTTTGATGATGGTGGTAGAGAGCACCATCTAACACATCTGTCCAAAATCTCCAATGCCTGTTCAATTGTGTTGAGATTTAAAAGCCGTGGCATATGAGTCACTCATCATTTCCATGCTCATCAAACCACTCAGTGGCCCCTGGTGCTCGATAGATGAGGGCATTGAGACTATAAAGTCACAATATAAATGTGTCCTCATAGAATAAAGGTAGTATTGACTTGCAGTGACAGTGACCCTTTCCTCTAAGGGGACAAGTGAGCCCAAACCATGGCAGCAAAATGCCTCCAACAGCATAATAGCTACCGACCCATCACTGTAGAGGTCAAGCATTCAGACCTGTACCATGTTTTTCCTTTATTGTGTCACTCATCTCAGACACGAAAAGAAGAAGTGACTAGACAGAAGACCACAGCAAATTTTATTATTATTATTATCATTATTATTATTATTATTATTATATCAGCATGCTGAACCCTAAAACAACCTTTACTGTACCTTCTCAGTGATTCAGTTATACTCACATTTGCGTCCAGCACTCATGTTGGCTTCCAGACTTTTAAGTTTTGACACCAACTCCTTCCTGTCTGGGTTGTTTCGGAGTAAATATATCGACAGCGCACATGCATATTGGGTTGTCCTGAAATTAAAAAAAAAAAAAGTATTGTAAAGAAAGAAGTAGAGAGGGTTAATTTGAGAAAGTTTGCTTTTCGAAATTGAGCTAACCCCAAAGTTTGCTTTTCGATAGCTCCCCGCTCGCATTGCCTCTGCTCAGTACAGAAACTGGACTTGACTTTTTTCTAGATAACCGATAAATTAACCCACCAACACTCAGGACCAAGTAACAAATACACCAAACAACTTACCTCAAAACACGGTCCCTTCCTTGACTTTGATTTGTGAAATGTACTATCGTGTCCATGATTAAATCCAACAAGAACAGATTGTTCTAGTTAACTGAGGCGGAGGCAGACTTATGGACCCGGAGACACGCTCAAACTGACGCTATCGCTACAGACTGTCAATTACTTGTCTTCCGTTTAAACAGAGTCAGTAATTGTGGTTTCTCTAACGCTGTCTATTAAAAGTAAAGAGGATTCTCAGGAACTTCGAAACTTCGTCCAAATTATATTGAGGTAATTTTCCAGTCGGTCGGTGCTATACATGTGTGACAGATAAATCTACTTGTTTCACTACGGATATCTTTGCGAGCGGACCAAGAAGCCGAACGGATTTTGTAGACGGACCAACGCGTTCCTCTCTGTTACTACGGCAACGGTAAATTTAATGTCTTAACATGAATTTATAAACAAGCTAATTTAACAGTTTTATTGGGTTCAATAAAGCCACAACAAGGAAATTGTAAATTTAAATATTTCATTACTTTATGTTGATTTTTAAACTGATTTTCCAATATATCACTTTTCTTACTCGTACAAGGTTTAGTTTCTATTAAAGGATGGACTTTTGTGAAGTGGGGTGGGTCACTATCAGGGGCGTAGCCAGACATTGTAAACATGCAGGGCTTAGCCTGTAACACAGCATCGGTAGGGGGTTATTAACTCCTTAAATAATGACTTCTGGTGATTGTTGTGGTCACTAATGGACAAATTGAGACTTAAAAATGTAAGACTAACCTTCAACAGATTCAACAGATCTGACTGGCACTACAGTGAAAAGCTTTCACTGCATATGATTGATAATTACTGAAATTTCCAAATATGAATTCTTACCGTTTGCCTTGTTTTGGAAAAATCCAAAAAGTTTCAGTTGTTTATTCCCTTATTTCATAACGTCTCTCTTTCTGCTGTATCCTCACACTGACTGACAGACACGTCAGTGACTGCACCGATCAGACCCCTCTCTATTTTTTTTGTCTATGTTTATTTTGGCAGGCCCGTGTGTTAGGAAGCACAATGAAATAAATAAACGAAATAGCTTCCTATACAACTGTACAATAATGCTGAGATTTCACATAGGTTAGAGATGGACAGCTTTGATGATAGAGAGGGACACAAATATTGTATCCGTACTACCACACTCTAACTAACTACGTGTAAGTCATCAGTTAACACAGTCACCAACTCTGTGACTACCTCTGTAGCTGCTTATTGGTGGAGCAACTCTGTCCCCCCATCCAGTGTCCGGACCTATAGTCTACCGAAAAGCGATGAGGAATGAGGAAACCGGAGAGCAACACGACGAGAAATGCTCCCCTCTCCTCTCTCTCAGAGGGGCTGAGCTGAGTCCTCCATACAGCAGATAGACAGCAGTTATAAATGTTGTTTATACATGTTCAATAAAAACAAACTGTGACCTACATGTTTTAAACGACAGGGGGCAATGTGGCACATGTCAGACGGTGTTGTAGATAGTCAAGTCAAAGGCATAGTTGAAGAATCAGTGGGCATAATCCACAGACCTAAAACTGCCATATAAAGCGATCAGTTTGTGGCTGTAAAAAAAAAGAGTAAAAACACTGTGCAGCTTCAAGTCATGCTTCCAGAAATCAGAAGACAAATTTAGAACTGACAACAGGAGATCCGAAACAAGCTCAGTGCAGCTCTGCACTGTGACAGAGATAAGGAGGGAATGATTTCATGAAATTTCTAAGGCAAAGTGCTCAGTGTTGGGAGGCGGTCTTGTGACAGTCACAGAGATATAAGAGGAGAATATTACAACCTACAGTAAATGATGTTAAAACTCCTGTTCAAATGGCTGGAGAATGATCATCAAAGTGTTATGAAAGATTTAACTGTGAGTTTGTGGTCTGTGTGCATTTTTTATTGTAATGTGGCAATAATTTGTTTTGTATTTTTTGATGAAAAGGACCATCAGCTTTAATCATTTCACATTTGTTTCTGAGAAATCATTCATTGATGTCGCATGACGTGGGGCTCTAAATACCCATAAGGCTCAGCTGCTGTTGCCATGGAGACCATCAAACCCTGGATAGTATATCTGTCAAGCCAAAAACTCTCCTTTCCCCTTTCTCAGGTAAACACTATGTAATGCGCCCAAACTGGGTTAGCTCCCTATCATTGAAAAGTAATTCTGAAATAAATTGTTTTATTGTGACTCAAACCTTACACAACTGAGAGAAAAGTGAGAAGAATTCAGCTCAGTTGAGAGGTAGACATTGGTGCCTCAACACTTTAGAGGCTAAAATCAAGTCAAGTGAAACCCCTCAAGTCACCCAGTCTTCATTTGCACAGGCTGGTGCTTCTTGAGGGACCTCTGGGGCCTGTGACAGACAAACCAAACCAACTATGTTTACATCGTTTAACAAAGAATTTGTGAGTGCATGGACTATTAATCTTAATTATTTTGTCAGTGTTCACAGTGTCCCAAAATATAAAACAGTATTTTTTCACACACACGCCTTGAAAACCCAAGACCCACCCATTAGATGTGCTTGGGTATCAACACTGGTAGTTGGATTGTATGTCTAAGAGATAAAAGGATATGTACCCATATTTCTGTAAAATCTCTTGTTATTGGCAAAGAAGCAGCTCCACAATCTGTTGTTTTGTAATAGCAACAAGAGTTTGTCTCTCTGGTTTTCTAGCTTTACGAGACAGTTGTGCTTATATAGTGAATTTTACTTTCTTACACTTCTGCTTCAAGGTGTTGGACATCAGTGGTTGATTGATTGATTATTGTAAGGTTGTTGCCACAGAGTATTAAATCCATTATGGTGTTGCCCAAGGCACTTGTGGAAAATCAGAAAATAACCTTTCATACCTGTTGAAACACTAAAAAAAATGATCTATCTTCCTTATTATTTTAGTATGTTTGTATCATAGCTTACACCCTTTATTATCTTTAACCTTTTTGTCCTTTGGTATTTACTGCTGTAAGGACAAATTTTCTCTTAAAGGTCAATCAGACAAATTCATAAAGTTAAGGATTATAGAGTTGTTGAAGGATACTTTTCTAGGGTTGACTTAATACCTAATTTTCTTGGTCAGAGATACTGAATGACTTTCAAACAATAACAGCATACAAGCAGGGTGTGACGAGCATAGGTTTTTTTATCGACGTTGCCAATGGCTGACATGCATTGAAAGATTTTCTGATTATCCAACAGCAAAGTCAAAGTTCACTAGTATAATGAGTCTGATATGTAGTCACAAACTGGGCATACTCTGCCATGGAATGGGATCTAATTTTAGATAGCTTTAGTCTGTGCAACATAAATGACACCGGTTTCCATATCAGTCCAACTAATAGCTTCGTTGTGTGAAACAGAAAATGACATCATTCTTCAAATATGAGAAAGGCAGCTCCTGGCGTCACACCAGCAACAAGAAGCAGACATGTTCAAAGGAGGGCAATATGGTCATGTCTGAATTTGGTGTGTAGCTACTTGATAAATGGCAGCAGTGTTATCAGATGACATTTTAACATAATAGATCATGCATAAAAGCTTAAATGACGCATTCTTATTTGAAAGTTACTGATGACAATAGTCTATTGAAGTGATGAAAACAAGTTTAGATACAGATGGCTGAGTTGAAGATGTTAAGATAGGCAATACCTTGTTCTACTGCATTTGATTTCATTAAGAAATGAGGATGTATGTGAAAGGTAGGTTTATGTAAATATCTTGGGCTTGGTGAGGTTTGATGCAATACTTAGAAAGTGTTGTTGGTTTTAATATATTGTGTCCATGGTCAAGGGTTTGTCCACAGCTCATGTGTCAAATGCCATATAAGCTGTCCAAAAACCCAAATAATGACTCCAGTATTATGAATGTGTTTGAAGGTCAAGCTCAAATGTAGCGTTTCCAAATCCCCAGGGCTCTTTGTAGATGACTTCACTCTGTATTGTAATATTAACTGCAGTCATTTCCATACAAGTACGGCCATGGTAGTGGCAGCTGGGGCGATGCACAAGTGACCTTGAAAGAATTTCTTATGCATGCCCCCTTGATAAACACTTTCTGATGTACGGTATATCTTCAATTATATTTTAATTTTATGGAATTAATGTTTAACCTATTTGAAGCCAACTTCAGAGTAAGGCTTTGTATGATATTTCAAGTTGACCTGCCAATCAATACATCTGCTGTATACCCAGTTACCAACATTGAACATTTAGCAGAAGATGGGAGGACTCTCAGAGTTTACAGCTTCCTCTGACTATTTTTGCAACCAGGTCTGAACAAGAATTTGATGAAAAGCAGAATTAGCAAGAGGTTTAAAATATGAATATCTTCGTCAATCTCCAATGATAAGTCAATTATTCAGTTAGTTGATCTTCCAGAAAATAATCAGCAAAATTTTGATTATCGATTTATCCTTTATTCATCAGGAAGCATTTCTAAACATTCTCTGGTTACATCTTCTAAAATATGAGCATTTAAAGCTTGTCTTTGTTTTGTTCTTTGACTGTCTTTGGGTTTTGGGCATCACAGCTCTCTCTGGGCAGACAAAAAACTATAATTTTAAGATAATTTAGAGATCTTCTTAGCCATTGGAATTACTCTCACTATTTCTTGGCATATTACAGATTTAACAATTAATTGATTAATAAAAAAAAATTACATTAGGTAAAATGAGAAGTATTTAATGTTGAGGCAATTTAAAATTAAATACGGCTCAATAATACTGATCATCTATGGAAACTTTTTTTTTCTAAATACGGAAAAACAAAGCAAGAAAGCAAAACTCTGTCGACGAATGTTTTGGTGTCAGGTGTAGCCTCTGTAAAGGAATGAGCTTCACAGTCTACCAAAATCTGTAGTGCTGCCAGTCCACTCAGGAATTTAAAAATTGATATATTGTGGACTGTAGAGAGGAGGGAGCAGAGAATCTAAACACAAAAAAACATTTTATCATCCGCTGCCGTTAACAGCCTTGTTTATGAATTGACTTCCTTTATATTCTCATCCATTCATGCACAACACATTTCAGTCACGTTGTGTTTCATGCGTACATTATTTATAACACATGCATCTAAATTTTGCCAACAGCAAATCCTTAGGTTCCTGCTGTTACACTTGTACAGATCACAGATAAAGCACCACAACATCACACAAGCACTCTCACTTGACATCAATGTAGCATTTAACTATTTCACAATGAATACCGACTAACAACCAATTCGTCTTCACTGCTTCACAAAGAGGTTACTAGCATTCCTTTATAACGAAGCTTTCTAAAGGATGCCTAAGGAGAGAAAATACATTAAAGGGACACTAGGATAGAATATGCTCATGATTTCGTAAATAATAAAAAAAGCACATGTAGGCTAATCTGTCACTCTAATCTTTGCCAGAACAGTTGAGTAAGAAATGTAATCAAAAACCCATTTAGAGTGAAAATAGAAAGACTCATTTTTAAAAACAATAAATGTATCCTACATAAATAATCGTTGTTCTTCTGCTACGCTGCTTTTAATGCCTGACAAGGATTTTCAAGGTTAAGGGAGTAATATGAAATGAAAAGGATCCAAACATGGCTGATGGACATAACATTTGTGTTGAGTCTCAGAGGTGTTTGCGATATGATATGTTCTTAATATAATTTTAAGTTGAGCTGCACCTTAAAAAGCATTCCTTAATTTGTCTTCTTCTCTGGTAGTTAAAAAATCAGACTGGGGATATTTTTTACTATTTACATCACAGGGATGTACAGATGAAAAAATGTGTAAAAGTAAAAAACGAGGCACTCATGATGAGTCACCCTGTATGGAGATTACTCTGCAGGTGCAGGTTATGTGTGAGTTTTCCTCATCTCAGAGTAAGTTAACTCTGAGATGAGGAAAACTCTATTATCCGTTCCAGAAAGAGAGGTAACTGAGTCACTCACCATGGTAACTGACTCTGTGAACATAACCTGCTCGCTGGCAGAGTTTCTATCTGTTTCCACCACCTGAAGAAAGCTGCCACACATGGGTTGTCCGTTTCTTTGCAGTCTGATATATCGAGGCAGAATTCATTCGTAATGCCTTACGTCGGGAGATGCTTTTCAAGGCTCAATTGGATGTGCTTTCATTCCAAGATGAATATCTGTTAGAACGGTATCACTCTTCATTACACTCAATCATTTCTTAAGATTCTTTGGCCATATCTGCCTTCTTGTTAATCTTATTTTTAGGAAGTATTTTATTTAATATTCATGTACACATCGTCACATTTTAGTCTTTAAGTGTTAAATAAAAGTGTTAAAATTGTGTAAAATGTTAATCTACTAAGCAGGGTATCAGATGAGAGGATATATGTGTTAAACAGCTTTCTGTTGGGGGTTTAAATTACTACATGTTGAAATAGACACAGAATTAATATTTACTTTGTTTAATAGCCTACGTCAACTATGAATAAAATCAAAGCGAGGTAGGCTACAATCATGGCCCAGCAAAATGCGCCTTACTTTTCTGAGTTTTGTTTTTTTATTTCATTTTTAGCTGCTTCCAAATACATTACACCACTTTTTCGCCTTTCATGCTACAATTTTAAGTGAGGTAAGTTAAGTCAGTGGAGTGGTGCATGAAAACTTAAGCACTGACTTGGACAGCAATTTTCTACCATGCTGCTTCTCTCTCTCCTTAGCGTATGCAGTAGTGTTACTTTTTGGGAAATATATGTTCATATTCACCACAGGCCTGCAGGGGGACCTCCAGTTACAGTGAGGTGAAATAACTTGATCTTTTTTTCTCAGCAGTTGCCATGGTGAATCAAGGTATCGGGGCTCCTTTGATGATGGCTTTTTAGTGGTCACGCACGCGCCAAACTCAAGGTGTACATACTCAGAGTTGATTGAACTAATTCAGATCAGCTGTGATCGTTGAACCTCTTACGCCCTCCTGATCTGCTGGAAGTCGGCTTCATGAGTTTTCAATCAAGCCCTGGATCAACTAGGAGCACCTGTAGAGTAACCTACATATAGGGTGACTCACCATGTGTGCCTTGTTTTGCACTGAGGAAAGTCTGTCACGGACTGAAATATTTGCACCCTTGCTTTCCTCAGGCCATTGAAAATAAATGATGTTGACTTTATTCTCAATCATGTTGAACTAGCAACATCAAAGTGTCACATGGACACTCTGACTCATCACTGTTAGTATGTTTTATATTTCAGTTGACATCATAAATTACATTATGAACAGACAGAAGTTGATTAAAGTGCATGGACAAAAGCAAGAACAAATGCAGACAAAATGATAAACCAGGCCAGTACAACAACCATACTCCTACAACACACACACACACACACACACACATTGCATTTACAGTCATGTCATACAGACTCAAAGGCTGCCAAAGGGAAACCAAGGATGTTCGACCATTTTTTAAAGTATTAGTGCGGGGAGCAGATCTGATATGGTGTATTCCATAATTGGGGCCGCAACCTCAAAAAACCCTGTCTCCCACAAGCTTCAGCCTCAACTGTGGAACAGCTAAAAGGTCTCTTTCAAAGGACCTGAGGGACCTTGGATCTAGTATGAGCGTAGGAACTCAAAATTGTAAGAACGAACCAGTAGAGCGGAAACAAAAAGATTCTGTGAAGGTGAGATCATGCTGGGCTGATACACTCTGTAGCCAGCCATTATATCCAGTAGCAGCTTTCTCAGTACGTAAAGTTTCATTAGTTTATTATGTAAGAGAAAGAGCTTTGTCAGTGGCTCCAATTCTGTACTAATACCAAGGCGTGAGTGTTGTGCGCTTTTTCAAAAGGGAAACTTCAACAGTGTAAGGAATCTTTCGACAAAGTCAAATAATAGTGCTGAGTCTCATTCAGTTCTGAGGAAAATGTTGGTACAGTAAGTACACCATATTACATAATTCATTTATTTCAAAAAACAGTCTCAAACTGTGGCCAGATCCATGCAGAAATAATTGCTTTTATTTGTCGAAGTGATCACACTCTATCTAAAAGTAAAGTAAAGTATTTTTCATGTAAAAAGGCATTGACTTTATGGAAGCTGATAAATCTGTGAGGTCATATGGGAGGGTTTGTATGTCTATCACCACACTTGGGTCACTGACTGAGTTTTTTTAAAGTGTCGTTGATTTGATTTGACTGAATATAGTTAAGCAGATGCCTGACAGTGTTTGGCAGTGATATGTTTTTTTACACTTGAGGGGAGACCGCAGTTTTTGGCTTAACTGTTCTTTCAACTTTCAGAATTTGCCACATTCACCAATTTTCTCGTATTTAGGATTTTCTCTTCGGTACAAACAAAATTGATGAGTGGTGCAGATCTGTCGTACCAGTCACGTACAACCAAACTGACTGAAAGAAAGCATGACTTGTTGCTGTCTAATTGTCTAATGGCAATGTGCCAACGATATCGTATAATTTTTTCCGGTTGGGCACTGACAGAGGACTGACATCATATAGATAGGCTATATGGTAATCCATTAATAAACACATAAAACCTCCACACGGGTATCAAAATCAAACATCACTGTGAGATACAATACAGCCAAGCAGGGCACAGTATACTCTGCAGAGTGATGTAGTCTACTATATTACAAAGTTTATCAGCACAAATAAGACACAGAGAGGCTGATGACTGTGTTTATGAAGGTCATTTACGACTGTTTCAAGGTGAATCCGACGTGGCAGAAAAAAGTACGAAAAAAGTACGACAAATTTAAGAAAAAAATACAAACATGTTCTTGCATCTGACTCATTATGTTTATTCATGGGGAAATCGCCTGTATTCACACAATACTCCAGCAAGTGTATGATTATGTGTAAGGCAAGGCAAGGCAAGGCCAGGCAGTTTTATTTATATCGCGCATTTCATACACAATGGCAACTCAATGTGCTTTAGAAAAAAAAAAAGAGTTCTTCTGAAGCTAACTTTACTCATGGAGCACTAGTACTTTGAGACTTTGAAGTTCTTAGGATTTGTTCTGAATAACCCAGCTGGGGGTGACTCTTTGGAATAAAATATGTAGTTTCATATATCTACCATGCAGGCCTCAAAGTGAGTGGACATTTCTTTAGTGAGCCAAAGAGAGAAACAGTGTGGGGTTGTGGGACTTCACTGAATCCTCCCAGTGCTGTTTCCCCAGGCCATATATATACATATTTGGTCAGTTATTGAATATGGCACTGCATGAAGAACCTCCATCATATGAGCTATCAGTCTATCTGTTATTATATTCCTCAGCTGCTGGTAGAAACTTCTACAGCAATACATCTGTGTGTCTTAAAGGCAGAAAGGCAATCAAAACAAAAATAAAAAATGTAGATGTGATAGTGCCTGAAAACACAGAGAGTCTTTCTTGCTGTACTGGCAAGACAATTAGCACACTTGAAAACATAATTTAAAAATGAGCTGTCCAGCCACTAATTACTAAACTACAATTAGCATCAGGAAACACTTTATACGCTATAATTATAATTTTAAATCCAATCATATGGATTGCTTTTTTATATTAACCACTTAACACACGCCCCTGTTTTTTATGCTGTTAGCCTAAACGACATGCCCAAGTTGTGAGCAGCACAGATCCCACATAGTTTGAGACTCAGAGATGTGTCTGGTATCATTGGAAAGGAAACACTCTCAGGATTCTTGTAAAAGTGTCTGTGTGATTCTGTGACTTACTGACAAAGAGTGGCAGAGGTTACAATGATGGGGTTGTTTACTCGCCCATAGGTTTGCCTTTACAATGACATGTGTACAGACATTCAGGGACCTCTCAGCAGTATATAAACACAATGAGGCCACAGCCACAGGTCTTGGCTTCATGCAGTCCACATTTGGAGTCAAAAGACCAAAAGATTAATTTTTCAGAGTTATTTTTCAACAGGTATGTCCATGCGTTTTCCTCAGGTCCTTTTTGGAGACTCCAAATGGACACTTGGTTACCAAAGCTGTATAACCACAATCAAACACCTATAACTTCACATCCCCTTTGCCTACAATCAAAATCTTGGTCTCTAATGAAAGCTGACACCATATTATTATTATTATTATTATATATTATATTATTATATATAACCTTTTTTTTGTTTGGCCATATCTATCTATTTATCTATTCATCTATTTATCCATCCATCTATCTATCTATCTATCTATCTATCTATCTATCTATCTATCTATCTGACTGACTGACTGACTGACTGACTAACTAACTGTCCATCTGTCCATCTGTCTATCTATCTATCTATCTGTTTATTTTGCTATAAGTCATATGTCAAGTCGAAGAAGAACCAACCGTGTACCAAAATGCAGAGTGCGTAATTATATATGGAGTTTGTTTATGGACAGCCAAACTTAATAGTTTGGTGTCATACACCGTTGGAAACCTCAGACTATTGGCTAAAAGGTCATCAACTTCATTTCACCGAATATTTCCATAGGCTGGAACAGCTGTCAATCAAAGCCATGTCGTCATTGTCGTCGGTCACATGTCCTCATTGGTTTTGGAGACATGTACTGCCTAATCCTAAACACCGATTTAATATCTCCCAATTTAATATCTTTAATTCAAGTTAATTTCCATTGCTCATATCCCCTGGTGTATTTTACTTTTTTTCTTCTCTTTTTTTTATTTTATTTTATTTATTTATTTTACTATTATTTATTTCTATTTATGTATGTTTTTATTTTATTGTCACGTCTATTTGTTATCCAATTGTTACTAATATGATGCTCATATGGTTGTATGCACTGTTATTTTGTAAAGCAAAAATAAAGTTGTTAAAAAAAAAAAAAAGTAAACATCTAGTCACGTGCACTCTGAGATGGACGCGCAGGTCAGGAAATGACGTAAACGGACCGTATATGTTTTTTTATTTGTGTTATTACGTTACGTGTTGGACTAAATACATGGACATATTGAGGAAAGTATTTCGGTTTTATGAAAACGGATTTCATATTTCAGCAGAATGGATATTTGGCGAGCTGTACAGAAAGTCCTGAGTCATAAGATGATCGTTGTGGATAAAGGGAAGACTTTGAAGGTATGTAGCATTATAGCTTTTCTCACTTAGCTGAGGGGCTAGCCGAGGTAATCGCTAATACTATTACGGTTGTGAGCAACCATATAATTCGTGAGTGGTCTTGAATGAATCAGGAGAATCTAAGCTTTCCATCAATGTACGGCATGAGTATATATGTTTAAGGGTTGGTGTTTAAAACATTCAGAAGAACGTGTGGCTACCTCCTAACATCCGTCCCGTCCCGTAGACGGAACAGCGTGCGTTAAGAGATGAATGCTTACTTTCAACAACGTTTTACTGTATAAGTTAATTAAAAGTTCAGAAATGCTACATACAGATAGTTTCATACAATACAGTGTGTGTGCTACGGTCTTGTCATTATAAACAGTAATATTCAACCAAGGATGTTTACAGTGATTAAGTGTTAATCGTTCTTTCACACAATCAGTGGCAACAATTAATGCTGCTAAAGAAATGTTTCATTTCTCATGACCAACTGTAATGAATTATTGAATTCAAAGGACACGTTTAATTGTATTCTCATTTCAATTCATTCATCAACTGTGTCTAATTCATTGGCAAAAAATCCAATTATAAGAAGAGATTTTCCATGTCATGTCACAATGTACATCACCCAGGTAGAGACTCAGACTATATTACAGCTTGACAGACACATCAGGACAGAGCCTGAGCACTGTTATAAATAAATATGTCAACAGTCCACCAACAGAGAAAAAGAGGTGAGAAGAACAATACATCTGTGGAGCCATATCTAAGCTTAGCAGCATAATTTTCATGTATGTATGCAAATGTATTCATTGAGGTTTTCTACTGATTGCCCAATGGGAGTGCAAAGCCTTTATTCAGAGGAGAATGTTTCACCTGCAGTACAACAGTGAAGATAATATCAGAATTTTATGTTTAATATTACTGGAAGTTTGGTTTCAGTTTATATCAGACTGTATTGATCGTGTGGTTGGTTTGTGGTTTCAGATATAAATCTATGAATACAAATAGGTATTTTTAGGTTTATTCTCATATTATGACAGAAATAACAGATCTGTGCAGATTTACATTAAAACTGCACCATTAAAATCATCTTATTGTTCATAGCAGACATGACAGTGGGTCAGAGGAGATGCCACACTTGATAGTAGAGTTGGAATAAACTCATTGTAAAGAGGCATGTTTTTGTGGATAGGACACAAAATGCTTTTAGTGTTCACAAAGTATCTTGGTTTTTGGGGTTTTTTTTGTTTTAGTTTATTTCGAACATGTTAAAATACTGAAACAAAACAAACAGGCAGTGGTTTAAGGCAAAATAGAAATTATAGGAGAAAAAAAAACAAAAACAACATATATGCACATATACACATATACATACATACATACATATACACATACACATACATATATATACACATACACAAACATATATTTTCCTTCCATTCTTTTCTTTCCTTCCTCCCTTTCTTCTTTTTTTTATCAGTCACTTCCAAGATAAACAACAACAAAAAAACATCCATTCATTCAAAACAATACGAATGAATAATAATAATTATAATAATTATAACAAAACAAACAAGCAGACAAACAAACAAAAGCACAAGTCATATTATCCCAGTCAAAAGTGTTATTTTTAAATATCATGTTTTCATTTCTTCAGTACAGTTGTTCCACAGATTAACTCCTTTTGTTGTGATGCAATGATATTTGGCATTTGTCCTCATTAATTGTGTTTTGAATATAGATATTCCTCTCAATTGGAACAGCCCCTGAACACAGTCTGCTAGTTGTTGATTTTTAACTCTGTACGTGATTTGAATAGTTTTGAAGTCGACCAAATCCTTAAACTTTAGTGCTTTCAGTTTAATGAAGAGTGGGTTTGTTGGTTCTCTGTAAGAAGTTTTGTTTATAATTCTTATGGCTCTTTTTTGCAGGATGAATATTGGAGTAAAGTGATGTCTGATTCAAAAGATATCTGACTCTGTGTAATATTGCAATTGACTTTGACATTTTTGCTTTAACGTAATTTATGTGTGGTTTCCAACATAGTTTATTGTCAATCATCACTGAATTTTTTTTCTTACATGCATTCAATATTCCCCTGGTTAGCCATGGCTTTTCAGCAGATTTCTTCTTTATTACTTTTCTTACTACTACATATCTTGTAACCAGATTGTGTGCGGATCTCGCTGTGACAGGCTGCCGTCTGCACAACTGATTAAACGACACAAATGTGTCTCGAGTCACCACTCTTGATCATATTTCACTTTACTTTAAGTGTGACTGCTGCCAAACAAGCAAAAGAAAAACAAAGGATGGATCCATGTTTAGGAATCACTGTGCTCAGTCATACAGCTAGACAAAGGGAACAGAGAGGCAATTTGCACACTGAATGACACCACACACACACACACACACACACACACACACACACACACACACACACACACAAAGAGGAAGAAAGATGGCTTGACACTGCAAAGCCAAAGTAAGAGTCTTTTTGTGGTCCTAAACACTTTTGATCAAAGGGCAGGAGTGTCACACTTGAAGGTGGAGTGAAAAGTCCGCCATCACAGAGAAGTGAAAAGCATCATATCTTTTAACACAACTATTGCCATGCTCGCTTTCTCTCTCTCTCTCTCTCTCTCTCTCTCTCTCTCTCTCTCTCTCTCTCTCTCTCTCTCTCTCTCTCTCTCTCTCTCTCTCTCTCTCTCCCCATCAGACACTTATGTCAATACAGGTTATGAGAAATATCCACCATCTAGTTCATATATTGATACAAGTGACAGCGAGGAGGCATGTGTTTGTTCAACCAGCAGGACAGCAAACTCAAACCTGATTTCTTCCAAGCCCCCAGAAACGAGTTTGCAGGATTGTGATCATTGTGCTTACTTCATCATCCCTGACCTCACATTTCACATTCATCAGTTGTCATTGTCCATCAAGTGTGCAAGAAGGTACATAATTAGGACAATCAGATGGGTTGATTGTTCGCAGATGACTCACCCCCCCCCCCCCCCCTTTACTACATCTTATAATAAAAATAGATACTGTGAAGCTATTCATGTGTGATCACAGTCTCACTGGGTTTTAGGTGAAGATATTGGCTGTGGCTCCGGGGTTTTTTTTAAAACTTTATTTCATTGTTTAGTAACTTAATCACTGGACAAGTATATATAAGGCAACAATATTTTCTTCCATATAAATAATGAAGACAGCCTGACAAACCGTCTACAGCCTGTAGCATGTGTAGTAAGTTGATTTTAGGTGTAGTAGCTCATGTTAAGGCAGTCAGAGTAATTTTAGAAAAGTTGTAATGCAGTGCTGAGATGCAGCACTTTTCCAGCTTCAATGAAAATCCACTGGTGTCTGCGATATTTTGTGTGACACTGACAAATAAACAAAGTTCCCTGTGAGCTGACCAGTCCAATGTAAAAATGGCAACATGCAACAATGAGATACACTTTCCCTCCACATCAGAAATCAGAAAGAAAAAGTGCTCCTCTCAGAACAATCAGTGCAATTTAGAAGAAGCCACTGCAAGGTTGTAAGAAAATCAAATCAGTGGTATTTGTGATATACTGATGCTTTAGACATGGATGAATGAACAAATAATGTAGTGCCGACTTGTGTCAGTCAGTCTGATGAGCAGTTACTGAAATACTTTATTTTCTATGTCGATTAACAAACAAACATCTCATTAGTGTAATTTCACAAAGGGCAGAATGAAACTTACTGTAATTTTCCCAAGTTCTGTCAATGTCTGATTAGTGGTATTTGTGATGTTAATGCTTTCAAAATACATACTAAGAGTGTAATTCAACTCAGTTTGGTATGCAAGTAAAACATTTTAAAAATATATACGACAGAAAAAAGAAAGATTAAAAAAAAAACATGTTAGCCCAACTAAACTATTTATGTACCTAATATACCTGAATTAGAGCTTATTACTGTAAGTTCTTATTAAAACAAGTTAGGCAATTTATCCAAGATTGTATATTGATTATTAGCACATGACATTGTTTATGGTTAACTGCTGTGATATTCATGCAGCTTTAAACACAACAACTTCTGGATGCAAGGGGACATAAAAGCAAGTTGAAAACTGATTTGAACGTATTCATCGTTTGATGAAAATCCAGATAATTTCGGTTGCAAACTGGTAAAAACCTACACAACGAAGAAAGAAAAAGAAAAAAAAATCAGGGACACAGCTGTTCAAATGATTTAAAAGGCTCAGGCTTCTTCTGTCAGTCACTTGGTTGTGCACACAATGAGGTTCACAACAAGATCTCAGTCAACAACAATAATGAACAGATTCAGGAGGATGAACATCTCAGTAATATGAGTGAGGGAGGATGTGATGTCAGTCTGGCTTTTAAATAGTTGTCCTTTTATTTTGATGCTCAGTATCTCATTATGAAACAAGTTAAATATATATTTTTTTGTTTCACACTATTATACCTCTGATCTTTATGTGCTCAGTGAATTACATTGAACTGTACTAACAGCATTACAGCTGATAATGACTGATGGTTGGATGGATTGATGTTCTGATAAACTGGTGCCCTGATTGATATATTGGTTAATGGATGGATTGTGTCCATGGTGGATTAATTCAATAACATAGCTTAGTTTTTTTTTACGTTGTCGGCTACCATTAATGAGTGGGTTGAAAATTAGTGTGATGTCCTTTTTAAAATGCTTCTAATTTACACTCTCAGTATTATTTTACGCAGCACTTTCCAGCAGGTTTTGACATATAATTTGACATTCAGCAGCAGTTTATTTTCACCATTTGTCTCCCAAATTACCTCCTGTGAACAGTGATATGGCAAATGTAGCAGCAGAGAAAGGAATTACCAGCCACTTTACTGAATGTTTACTTGCCTAACGTGTCACATCTGAGGCAGTGATTGTCCCTTTCAAAGCACAAAGAGCATAGCAGTGAAACAGCACATATTCATCATTCAACAGTCAAAACCACCTCAGAATATTACAATGACAATTATTATTCTTCACTCTTTAAAGAGATTTTTTATTTTAGAGAATATAAATACTGATTTGAACCCTCTTTGACTTTGGGTTTGATTATTTTAGATTGCACAGAGATCCTTTTGATGGTTTTTTTGTATTGCATCTCAGTGGCAAGCTATAAAAATAGTGTAGCTCAAACTTGAAGTCATGAGCTTGAGTCTGCTGTGTTCTTTTCATTTTTGAGTCAGGCAGCTTCAATCAGGAGAGACCAGAGAATGAAGCAAAAGAATATTTATTATGCAGATTATATTAATGATTACATATTGTCAAAGTCTTTGGCACTTGGACTCTGCAGGGAGAATTTTTGAATCGAAGGACGTAAGTCCTGAGCAGCAGCATGATAGATCCCCCACATGGAGTCCAGACACTGGTGGTGGTGGCTGATGACTTCGATCAATCAATCTAGGGCCAAATCACAACAGAGTCATCTTGAGGCACTTTTCACGTGGAGCAGGACTAGACTGTATTCATTGATACATTTAGAAAAAGACACATGAGCAAACAGTGGCGACAGTGGCAAGGAAAAACTGCCTTGACCAGTTGGGGTTGAGAGGACAGAGACAAACAATGTCAATCTGACTCTGCTGAGACTAATCAGGCTGATGAGGTTGAAGCATTGCATTGAGGAATCTGAAGACTGGGTGGTGATGGGGAGGTGATGGGTCGCACAAAACAGCATAAAGAAAGCACCTTAGCAGAGAAGTAGAACATTTAAAAAGACAGCTGCAACATGATATGCTAACAATGAGAGTGTGTCACTGTGCTATTGGTTAGACTTGACCAGACGATGTGAACAGCTGATGTGTCAATTGATACTCCAGAAATAACAGCAAGGAAAATATGAGCTTTGACCGAGATCAGTATGAGCTGTGAGAAGGATCAGGATGAATAAAACTATGACGTGAGCACACAAAAAGATGGTCTTCCAGTCTGAACTTTCGCTAAGAATCTTAGCGAAAGTTCAGATATATATATATATATATATATATATATATATATATATATACCTCCTGTGAACACTGATAAAGACAAAATATATTATCAGCTTGACCCAGAAGGTTAGCTGAGAGTCCAGACATTTTCCCCAATTCACTAAATGAAACCCTGGTGTTACTTACCAGCGCTAGTAGTAAAGTATGAAAGTGCTCCCTCCACAGACACCTGTATTCACTTTAAAAACATGACTCTTATCAGTACCTTTACCCTTGGAGAAGGAGCATATCTGGCCAGAAGAGTGTGAAATTGAAAACAGTAACATATAATGCATGAGATTGCCAACGATAAGTTTCCAAATGCAGCTTCAGTAATGAATCTTCATGCTTCAAGTTACCACAAACATATTTCCAGATTAAAAAGGGTGACTTTGTCAACAAGTATAAATAAAGTAGTAAGATAAAGTTTAAAATCTTCCAAAAGGAAGACATCACAATAAGTTCAAACTCCTAAGACATTTGTGGGGTTATCGCTGTTTGCTGTGCAAGATTCACTGACATTTTTTGTTGAAAGAACATAATGAAAGTAGTCATAGACACTAAAAAGTGAATAAATGACAGAAGTTGCCTTTATCCTGCACACTCTGAGTGTGTAAAGGGTTTCTTAGGCTGAGTTTTTCTTTGTTTGTTCACTTGTTTTATTCACATTTATACACACACTCTTATACTCATGATGTGCACATTTTCAATGTCAGCTTTTATTTTCTTTCCTCAAATTGAGATGCTTTGTGCTGACTGATCTTATTTCTGTCTGAACATATTAAGTACAGGCATAAATAAGTGCAATGAAATGACAAAAATAACATGTGGCCATCGCCTTAATGGTATGAAGGTTTCAGTTATCTTAAATAGTTTACTGTTTTTACTGTTTACTTTGCAGTACACTGCCAAAAACATTGTATGACAATCAGCCCAAATCTGACCTCTCTTCAGACTTTTGTAAGCTTTTACCAAACAAACCTGGGCTTTAATCAAACTGTGGTGCAGATGAAAATTTATATTCACTACAGGTACTGGATCCACAGAATTAAAAGAAATGAAAGATATTAGATATGGGGTTTAGACTTCAATGTTGAAATCCCCATTATATTAACTATAGCACAGAATAAATGTCCCGGGATCATTGTGTGGTGCCTCTGAAGCTGTATGGGAATATTCTGCTCTGCCTTTTTCAATGATGAATCAGATGTATTTGCAAAGTAGCAAGTACACATTTAATGTGGTGCAAATGTTAACAGAAAGTGCAATAAACATGAATATTAAACAATAAACACCAACATAACAGTAAGAAAGAGAGGGACAATAATTTATAAAGGTTCTGTGTTGTGGTTGGCATGATACATTATGTGTGTGCAAAAAAGCAGAATATAAAAGATGTAGAAGTATAAATACCAATATATATATATATACATTTGAGTTTGTGTATACACACAACAGGATATATATGTACAGATATAAAAAAAGATATACAGTAAATATAAAATCTATATACACAATGTAGGACAGACAAATACACAGGTTACACAAGATGAATTTGAATGAGACATGGAGCAGTGTTTCCCATTAATTATATAGACTGTGGCAGCCCGCCATAGTCTAATTTGTGCTGCCAGTCTCACAGTGAGCTGAACACATCTGTACACTCTGCAAAACATTACGTTATTTTAGGGCTGAGCGGTATATTGACTTTTTAAGACTTATCAACGTATTTTCAAACGAGATATAGGATGAGATGTTATCTTCTTTTGTGCAGATTATATTATTACATTACTGAATTAACTTGTGACAACTTTCTATTGTCTCTGTGTCTGCTGCACGGAGACTCAGCTCCGCCCCGCTGAGACAACGGAGAGGAGCAGCTAACGTTAGCCTCTGCTTATAGTCTCCTAGTCACTTCTCGTTACATTGCTCTCCTCTGCTCTCAGAGAGTCTGTTCAATGCAGGAATATTACTACTTTATTCCACCTTGCTGTTCTTTATAAAAGGTCCAGACACTGAATGGGTTTCTCCGTCAGTAAGCGGATACAGGGCGCTGTTATTAGCAGCTGTGGGCGAGCGAGCTAGAGAGTGAATGAGGTGAGGGAGTGGTGACAGTAAGAAAGCCAGTGAATCAGATCAATAAAACATTGTTTACTAATTGTTACACAGCAGTTATATTCAACAGCATAAATAAACTTCCACATACACTTCCACTCAACCCTGCAGCTCCACCTCAAACCTCTGATTCTGAAACACCTGTGTGCTGTTTAAAACGCAGCAGCTGTCTTAATGAGACATGTTCTTTCTTTATTTCCATCTGTAAAATAAATCAATTCTGATCCTGATTTACTTCTAAGACATCTGGAAGTCGAGTCATTTATTGATTCTGCGGGAAACACTGTGGAGGTAAAGTGGAGTTGCTATGTTTACAGTGTTTTACTGTCCTTGTTAAAGATTGTTGTTGAGGTGGTGGGCAGTCCTGGTTCTGAGGGTCTTAGTCTGATTTTCCTCTGAGAGAGGTGTTTCTGGAAGAGGGAGTGCCAGGGATGACAGCCCACTCTCTTTGTGGAGTTGTAAATATGAGTGATGGGGGAGAGTCTGAGTGAGATGATCTCCTCTGCACACAGCACAACACACTGTTTGGTGATAATTGATACTACTATGTTCCAGCGATGCTCTGTGATGACTATAATAGCATGTTTTCAATGTGTCTTGCAGCAGAAATGACTTGTATCTCTGCTCCTCCTGTGCAGTAGTTGTTGTTCTCTATTATATTTTGGCACCCTGTTTTGTGCCACACATTGATAAACGTTTCTTTAGAAATAAATATGTAATATTTTTAATTATACTAAGACAGCTACTGTTTCTGCTTCGCCTTAATACAGTGAACTGGAACACTTTTCCATGTAAGTAGTCCACCCAGACAGCCACATATTTTGCAATTCAATTTCATTTCTAAATGTTATGTCTACTGTAAGATCAGCCAAGTTGGAGTGAATTTCTGAAGCAGTACCTCTGTGACGGGTGAGATATCTCTTGCAGGCTTTGGTTTAATACTGTCACTCGGCAATAACGCACCCTTGAGGTAAATCCGCCGAGATGAATGACCTCGTCATCCACTGCAGCATTTCCCATGTGTTCTAGGTCACTAATGAGTATTTCATTGTAAATACCATAGCATGTAACTGTCTTCCACATCCTGTCAGTTTTTACAGGTTCAGCAATCATGCCCTCCTGAGAATGAAAGCTGCACATAAGGGAGGAGATTAATTATTCACTCTAACGCATTAATGACAACTCACAATACTCATTTCATGTGAGACACTATTTTATGTCTTCAGATAAATTAGAAAAATTAAACTTGTATTACACCAATCTCAGCACAACTAATATGCTAGGACATGTATACTATTTAGCTCTATGATTATGATCCATTTATCTCAGCTGTAATTAGTGTTGAACAAGTTGTGAATGTGGGGCATAATAAAACTCAAGTGGTTCACATCTGGCGTATTGAAATGTTCCTTTTCACACCAAATAACACTTCATTATCCAGATAACAGCTATCTATTTGCAGGAAATGTCATGCAACTTTACTTTTCTAGGTTAAGCAGCTTTGCATAATTACATGCCATAATAGTCGCACCAGAGATTAACAGATGATCAATTATAAAATATCTTGACATGATTCCAGATTTTAACACATTGTGAACAATGCCTTCATTATTATAATCCTCAGTAAACTTTCATCTAACAAATTCCTAATAATTACTTTCAGAAAAATCACTTTTTTTGGCACTGAACACAGAGGAGGAGATAAGCTTATGATAGTTACAAGGAATGTTAAATCCAACTAAATCCCCAATTAGACAAAGATAGAGTGCTTAGATATTGTTGCTGTCATTATAGGGCATTTAATAGCCTTTAAAAGTCAGAGCACAAAATATTGCCTTATCATATAGTATTATTCTTCACAAGGCGTGCAGCTGTTCTTGCACAATATGCTGATCCAGACAGGATTCATACCTAAAAATGACATATTTAACCTGTGGTTTTGAAAAGAGAAAAAGTAGCATTTTGAAAATGGATAATAGCGGTTTTCACTTGCATAACCATACAGCAGTATGCACAGAGTGGACACTGAAAGGGAAAGAAACATAATTCTCAAATGGGGCCTAGTTTTGGTGTCAAATCGGCTGCAGGGCCTTTAACATGAAATAAATGGTTGCATCACTGCCTGAACAGAAATACTGGAGTAGGGTTGACAGGAGGTTATTGCGGGTGAAAATATTTGAAAATCGGCTTTAAAAAACTGTCAGGTGCTGAAAGTCAGGGTTCAATCTTAAAAACAGCAGTTGAGAAAAACATCTCACCACAAGGTCCATTTAGAAGCTTTTTTTTAAGCTTTTGATCATATCACATAATCTTGATCAACAGTTGGATTGCTCAGTAGTCAAGAAAGTGTAGATGTTTACATTTCAGGATTTTGGGGGGTTTTTTAGGTTCAAAGCTCATTCTTGACCTTGGAAAGAACAGCTGAGTGAGTAACCTCACCACAAAGTCCATTTAATCGATCTCAATCTCTGATCTTAATCGCTATTCACTCAACAAGATTGCTTAATTGAGCAGCTTTGATATATCACTTCCACTTCCTTTGCAAGATGGTATCCATTCAGATTCCATTTAAAACATGTAAGTACAATGATTTGTTAGACTTTGAATGGCTCTGGCTAAGACAGATTTATTGTAACAGAAATGCAGTGTTCGGTGGCTCTTTACATATCAGTAATATCTGTGATTTGTAAGTAGACCTGATGCACTGAAATAGCAATTCATCCAAAGTGTTGCTGCTGTATCAGTGAACTATTAACTACAGTCTTTATTTGCTTTATTTGCCAAATAAAGTTTTTGCATTCCTGCAGATGGTTGTGTATAGTTGTGTCTTCATCCCAAAACTGTGAAGATTTTTTTCATTTTCTCTGATTTAGCCATTTCTAGCAGTCTGCTTTAATTACAAATAAAAACAACTGACCATTGATGATCGTTATTTGTGCATCACATAATCCAATAAAATCAAAGGTAGATTTTTTTAATCAACAGATATACACATTGCAAGTATACATTAAAACATCTTGCATAACTTGCACAAGAGAAATAATATCATGCAAACAAACAGATCCTATTAATAATATTTTTGGACAAGGGGGAAGGGAGGAGGAATGGAGGTGTTGCAACAACATTGGAAAAACAATTATTAATCAACTTTACAATATTACAAAAACTATTGTCTCATTTACTTTTTTGCAGAAAACAACACAGTTTCACACCATAAAATACTAGTAACGCTGTACTAATGTAAAATATAAAAAATGGCACATCGAATCAAGAACGTTTTACAGAGCTTTGTGCAACACAGTAAACACAAATATTATATCAGACAATTTAAGAAGTAAGTAACATGAACATGCTCGCAGGTACATTCAATAACATTTATTTAAAGGCTGTCATGGTCAGTAATGACTATTTCATAACATTCGTTTTTGTAATCATACAAATTCACAGTCTTTTATATTGCACACAAAGCACTATGAATGACAATTTAGAACAATTTTCAGTCAATCAGCAATACCCTGTAGAGGATCTTGGCAAAACAAATATGTAATGAAAATGTAAAAATAAACAAAAAAGGGTACACACAGCACCTAACCAAATGCGAAACTCTGTGGCAGGTTTTTTTTTTTTTTAATCACTGACAGTTGATATCTAATTGTCCATCTGTAATCACACAGACACACACACACACACACACACACACACACACACACACACACACACACACACACACACACAGTCTTTTTTGTGGTTTCTTTGCTAGAAGAAATAGTAGAGGAAATAATAAGATCTATGGACTAAAACCCAGTAGTGTGTGTGGGTGGTCAGCTGCCCTTCAAAGTTGTATCAATATGTATAAACCTAGTGTCAAGAGTTGCACTTGAAAATGTGCGTGCAATATATTTCAGTCTATTTTTAGCAGACTTATCATTTGCACGACCTGAATTTGAATTTACCCAATCTTAAAGCTTCACAACAATACAGAGCAGCATTGTGTGAGATTTTCTGTGTGATGTACTGTACAGCATCATCCTCAGCCGATCATGGTGATTTTGTAAATGCTGCAAAACCAGCAGTGACATGCATCATTCTGCAAGCATTTTGTCAAGAACGTATCCGTGAGCTTCTGCAATATGATGTGTGACAACAGACTGTGGGATAAACAAGCCGACTCATCAGTGGAACAGAAAAGAAAAGGAAATGACCAGATTTCTCTCATAAAGGAACACTGCATTTTGTGGAGTCTCAGCAGTTCAAATTAAATTAATTGAACTAGCTGTCGTCTCCAAAGAAAGACTGAGTTCAATACTAATTATGAGCTGAGAAATGTTTTATTGGGATTCCTTGAGCCATTATACCTTGCTTAATGGGATGATTGGCTTTGAGCAGCTTTTCATGCTGTTGTTGTCGTTTCCTTCCTCTATGTCTGTACTGTGGCTACCTGAGGCGATCTGCCTGCGAGAGGACAGACGAGTCATGTGCATAAGGCATGTGTTGTTTTCTGATTTAGTCAGTGTTCTTGACCTCCGACAGCATCTCTTAAGACCCTGGTGAAGATGAATAGTAAACAGACCATAAGTGATGGGGTCTAGACAGGCATTAAACAGGCCAAAAATAAACAGTATATGAGTCAGTGAATGAGAGACCGTCTCCTCCATTTTTTCAGGAAACAACCAGTACCACAGACCCAGCAGGTAATATGGGGTCCAGCAGATGATGAATGATGTCACAATCATGATACTCATCTTAAGAGTCCTCATCCGGGCTTTAGGGATGTTGTTGTGGGAGCGGCGGAGGTGAACATCTCTAGACAGCACTGGAAGAGAGGAAAATTATATCTTTGTTATGCACAACTCCTTGTGTCTCAGAGAACATATTTTAACTGAATACTTCAGTACAAGTGAAATCACGTTTGTCTCTAGCCTGGGTAAACCCCTGCTCTCATTTGAGCGACATTCCACTTCGCTCAGAAAGTTAGCATGGCCACCAAGACAAAATTTTCGCTGAGACAGGGAGCCAATCACAGGGCTCAAGACGATGACGACCGTAGAGTGACTCTGTTTACATACGATACATACGTGTATCTGGCTCAGTGCAGCCATCTGTTCTGCCTATTATCAAAGACCATATTGTTGCTTTATCAAGATTTGATTTGATATATCAAAATAAAGACTCCAGCTATGTAGGCGGATAACAGAATGGTTTTAATTAAATTAAATTAATCCAAAACAAGTGTGAACCGTTGTTAAAGCAACACATTTAAAATACTAATTTATCCCTTTTGGTTTCTGATATTTTCTTAAAGAACACAGAATATGTGATTTAAAGAGCAGGTATGTATGCTGTAGTAGACAAAAAAAAGCACATTTATTTCAGCTGGCTTCAGATGGGACTTACAGTTATTCCGAGCCATGCGGCTGGATATCTCAATAAGGATCCTTGTATAACAGAAGATCATGATGACCAATGGCAGGAGGAAGAGGCAAACAAAGGTGAACATGTTGTAGAGGGTCTCCTGCCAGTGCTGGACAAAACTGCCATGGGTGGTGCACTGGGTGAAGTTCTCCGGGACTGTGATGGTCACATTGTGAAATATAAACATCTGTTTGAAAAGACAAGAATAGTTTTACTTAGCGACATTTCACAATCAACGTGTTGATGCAGTGGTACACTTAAGTGTGCATAGCTAAATAATTATGTACAAAAATCAAATAAGGATTAACAATCTTTTGTGGCAATTTTTTGTTAGCTTTCCAAAACCATAAAGCATGTCCACTTCCAATAGCGCTTGGCCAGGTGATAAGAAAGGAGGCAGAACCTCTCTTTCAAGTGTTTTTCATTCTTTACACAAGTGCTTTTATTACAGTACATTTTGTGTGTACAACCAAGGGAAATTATAAATGCATCTGTCCGTCCTATTTATAAAATGTACTGCATCTCGCTTTTCTGTATCAACACATTTACATGCATTCAAGGAGCCAGGTTATTCATAAAATATATATAAACATATATACGTTACGTAGATAGGCCTAACTAGATGCACTTTACCAACCTGTTTTTTCTTCTTTAGGAGTATGTTTATGTGTGTTTGTGTTTGTGTTGACTGACAGTGCTGGAAGAGGACAGTATTTCATGTAATCTGATGATTGGGGTCAGGCCTGGTTAGTCCAATGGTTAGCACAGCTCCAATGGTTAGCACAGCTCTTTCTCTCAGAGCCAAAGTGCCTGAATTTAGCAAACAGCCAGCAGTGGAAACCTTTCTTAGCCTTAAAGTTACTTTCTTCTAATATTAGTAGAATGCAATCATTTTGAATACAAATTTCATCACTGCATGAAAGATTGTTTCCTTTTATTCTGAAAACGTTAAATTACCTTGTTAAAATTCTTCATGAATCATATTTGTTGGTATACACCTTAAACTCAAATTTAATGTGAGCACATCACATCCTTCAGCTAACGAATATGAAAACAGTCTTTGAAAACTTTGCACGTACATCATTCCACACAGTGAAGCTCAAACATCAAACTGAATTAATATTAGGTGAAACCCATGTCTGAGTTAAGGGGGGCTTAAAGAAACCAGCTGACCGAAGAAAACAGACTGCTTGCCATTACTTAAAAGCATATAAACACACTGACAGGTTGTCATCCAGCCTTGAGGTGAAGCACTGTCATAAGGATGAATGAGGAGCATGTTTTAACTGTAGATTGAGCCTCACTTCTATCCACTAACAGCTGGAGGAAAACAATCACATCAGATAGAGGGTATCATGTGTGCCCTCTTCACATGGGTATGGCAGGTTACTAATGTCAGATCACTTTTATGATGTTTTTTATGATTAGACATACTATCATTCAGGGGTGCTGGAGAGGAGGGTCCGTCGGATAGTCGAACCTCGGATTCAGGAGGAGCATTGTGGTTTTCTCCCAGGTGGAACAGTGGACCAGCTCTACACCCTCTACAGGATCCTTGAGGGTGCATGGGAGTTTGCCCAACCAGTCCACATGTGTTTTGTGGACTTGGAGAAGGCATTCGACAGTGTCCCTCGGGGAGTCCTGTGGGGGGTTCTCCGGGAGTACGGGGTATCGGACCCCCTGATACGGGCTGTCCGTTCCCTGTATGACCGGTGTCAGAGCTTGGTCCACATTGCTTGCAATAAGTCGGACTTGTTTCCAGTGAGGGGGACTTGCATTACCCAGTTTTCAATCTTACCACTGGGCTGCTCATATCCATAAACTTTGCTACTGGTTAGAATCACCTGGATCCTCTTGGTGTAAATCAGAACTATCATCTTGTAGCGGATCTTCTATACCTGCTTTACTTTATTCTTCTTTACCTACAAAACTCTCTTTATACACTGATAACCAAGTAGTTCTTAACACACTTACGATCTGGTATCAATTTAGATGGAACTTTAAATTTGTAGCTGTATCTTCCTTGGGTCCTTTAAACAACAACCACTTATTTCCTCCATCACTTTCGGACTCAACATTTTCAGTGTGGTATGACAAGGGTATCAAACAATTCATATTTGAAACATTTGTAGATGGTGTCTTTGATAGTTTTGCCAACTTGTCATCTAGTTATGGCGTCCCTGTTACTCATTTGTTTCGCTATTTTCAAATTCTTAATTTTTCTAAGTGTTTCCCTAATTTTCCCTCTGTACCTCCAGAGCAACCTTGGGAAAGCTTGCTTTCACGTTTTCTACATCAGAGAGGAATGATTTCGAATATATATAACTTCATTCTGGCATTACGCAGTCAGTCAAATACCAAAATTAAGAACGCACTGGAAAGGAAACTGGGAATACAATTAAGTGAAGAGGTCTGGGAACACGCTATAGGTAGGATACGGTCTACTACCTCTTGTGCTCGTCTTGGACAATTTATCAATTTGCCCATTGATTGCCATATTTGGGATTCCTGACACCTCACTTGTACTAAATTCTATACAAAAGGATATTATAGCTTACACATCCTTACTAGCAAGACGTTCTGTATTATTTAATTGGAAGTCTGCTAAATATCCTTCCATCTCCCGGTGGCTGAAACACACCATGCTTTTTCCAAAACTTGAGAAAATTAAATACACGTTGAGAGGATGTACTGACAATTTTTTTCAGAAATGGCAACCCATTATTTCTTATTTTACAAACTTAGAGGTACTGCCCAATTGAATGTGTGCCTGTTGTTGTTGTTGTTGTTGTTGTTGTACTTTATAATGCATAAGTATACTATGTATATATATGTGTAGCTATACTGTATGTATGCATGCATATATGTTAATCAAAAAAAAAAAAATTGTAAATTATAATTCTGTGACTGGAAGTATCTTATGTTCTTTTTCAATAAAAAATATTGGGGGGAAAAATAAAAGACCTGTATATGTCTGTGCGTCATGTATGACGCTCATGCCCAGAATTGATGTTGACATAGCAACACATAGCCACACAGATCCCAGTCAAACAATGTTTGTGTCACTGCCATTTGTATAGAATAAATGAATAAATCTCACATGCAACTACAGGGTCAACCAGTGTCAGTGACCCGAGTTATGTTTCTGCTTATACCCTACATATTTATTTACTATAGGTTTATTTTAACCTGCAGTGATTTCTCCATAGTGGCAGACACAAACACTGTATGTGAATTCTTAATATAGGTCTAAATATATAAATCAGTCATTATGAATATTAACAAAAGAATAATTTGGAAACACTCTGAGTAATTAAATCCTATTTAAATATGAAGAATATTGATTACATACGTATTTAAAATTATATCAAGATTTTAAAGATCTTGCACAATTGCTGATCATTGTTACCGAGCATCTAGATGATCATAAGTCAAAGTCAATATTTCACACATGGATTTCAAGCACAAATCACATGCTGTGTGCAAGGACATTAAACCTATGCATCTACTCTATCAGAATGACAAGATCTTTGTCAGCGCCTCTCAAAACTGTTATGTATAAATCCTTTTTCCAGTCTAACACCACTATGGTTAAGGTTTCATATGGTTAGGCACAAAACTGACATGATTAAAGTTAGGGGAAGATCATGATTTGGGCGAAAATTACTACTTCATGAAGGTTATGGGGGCTTTGTTGTTGGTAATAACCGTCAGGCATAAAAGAAACCAACGTTGACTGTTGGTAGGGAAACAAACTATGGTCTTTGACCTCATCCCTTTATGGATCTAGTGCTTCAGTGCTTCTTTTAATACAGACTGACAAGAGTCCTCCCACAGTTACAGAGATCTTCTATGGCTTTAAACTAATGAGTTCAATTGATCTTTTCTTTTTTTTTCAGACACCCACATGCTGATTCTATAATACAGTATACACAGTAGCCCATAGTAGACAATAGATGGACATCAATACCCTTTATATTGATCAAAATACGTAATTGTTGGGCCAATGTTTTGTCAAAGAGAAATATGACACGAACATGCAGATGTATCAGGGCAGATCTATACATATTATCACATGCTGATCCTTCTTTATTGTATTCTACTGTGATTTGTCCACCTTACCCTGTAAGTACTGCAAGGCTGTGCTCTACAGTGCAAATAGTGTTTAGTAATGTGGGAAATTATTCAAGGAAAAGGGGGTTAGAGCTGATACCTGGATTGACAAACTGAGCAAATTCGGTAAGCACTGATGCTAACAGATCTGTCAGTGAATCTTTCATCGCTCCTCTCTCTAGCAAAGAGTGTTGTCCATAACATTCAACTGGCAGTTTTTCATTTTTTAGCCAGTGCAGTCCACTACTTTCATTCATAGAAAAAGATAGAGGCAACAAAGGGTCCCCATTCATCTAAGCTTTGTAGGAGTGTGACGATACACTTGTGATGCAACAAGGTTAATGATCCACACGTGACATTATAAAAAGAAGACATGACGTGCAAATGAGCACCCTTATTGCTTTGCAAGACAACATTCATCTTGATGAGAAATATCAAAAATATCGAAATATAATAATCTCGCACGAGATCTCGTCACAACCCTAATGCTTTGTTACCAAATCAAAATGACATGCAAACGTCTATTTAAAAATCTATATTTTAAACAACACTGTAAATGCAGCTGCTGAAGCAAATACACTTCACTTCTGAAAGGTTTAAGGTGAAGCTGCAATTTAGCGATGACTGAGCCAGAACAGTAGGCAGCCGGATACTGTGTACATTCAGCATAACACTGTCACAGCGTTATGCTGAAGTGTTTTTATACTTCCTTTTTAACAGAGAGAGGAATCTTCTCTAGTGAAACAATTTAGCTGATCACATCATGTTAATATCAGGAGTTGCATTCTTGAACTTCTTCATTCATATCATATCAATAATTCAAGCATATTGAGCCAGGACCTCCAATATTTGGATCAAATAGCTTGTAAAAAAACAGATGTACCAGATTTAAACAACATTGCGCATGTTCTACTGCTATGTTCTGTATATAATTATTTTACTATGTCTGCTGACCATCTTTGGCGCAAACATTAACTTTTGAATTAATTAAGTTCTGTCCTGTCTCGTTTCTAAGTTGAATCTTGAGTGTTCACCAAATTGTAATGCTCTGGTTATGAGATGGAAGCCAAAGGCCAAACGCTGTATATCAGACCAGTATGACATGTTATAACTCAACCTCTAGTATATCAGTGCCTTCACAACCGGCTGTGGAGACAGCTATGACACAAACAAGTGCAGTGGGAGAATTTATTTAGGATTTTCTGACAAACAATCTGTAAAAGTGTCAAAAGTATTTCTCCATCTCTGCTTCAGCTTGAAAAGTGAGTTGGACAGTAACTCAGATGTTTTTGATCTGTGTCCATGTACAACCGAGCCTCACGACAGTTCATGTAATAGTCATGAAACTTGGACACAAATTTTTAAGTATCATTCAACCCAAACCGTGATCTTTCGCTAACCTAAAGTGGTTTTTGTGCCTAGACTTTGTGCTGAAACCAGATCTTGACCACAGCATTGTCACATCATAAAATATCATTATTTTTTAACAGTGATGTGAAAGGGTTTCAGAGTCCCAACTGACAGAAAAAAAAACGTGATGTAGACACGAAGATAATTACACTTGATTGTTTGAAAGTCTTGTTGAGTGTCATGAAAAGAATGGAAAATTCGTGTCCGTGTACTCAAATGTATAGATTACATTTTGTGGCTATTTCATGAACTGCTGTGAGACTCTGTGGCCACTGAACACTGTGGAACCCAGTCCAAGATTTCGAAGTACCCTACTGTAAATAGAAAAGACTGTAACTGAAGCAGTTCACGCAGAAGTAATGTTTCCAGACCCACAGGTTAGAGTTTCCGAAAACGCACTTCTGCTAGAAGGTCAAAGGGGCCCAGAATTAGTTATTATTAATATACACGTACTCACTATTCCAACTATTCAGATTACTCCAGCCATGTACGTCTGTGCTCATTTCCATCCATCCACCTTGATAAGTGGTTTGCACATAAATAACTTACTGCAGGAACAAGCTGTAAGGGTTATAGTCAGCACCTCTCATTATTCAGGAGTTCAACTTTGAAGCCTCCAGGAAGGACATAAGTGTGTATCTATTTTATTCATACAGAATGAATAGCACCATTTGAGATTAAATCAAATTAAGTCTATCTTCAAATCTACAATAACTATGCGGGTGATTCATAAACATTAAAAGATGCTGAGTTCACTCCCTCTCTCAACATATTCAATCTTCTGGAGGTTTAGTGTAATGTTTTGTAATCAGACTTTCTTGATGAATGTAGTGTAGATGAAGTGTCAACGACAATGACAAGAAAACCGAACAATTGGAGTGGAGTCACTGTCATGTCTTTTAGATTAACAAGCAGTAATCTGGATTTAGATGGAAGAAAACCAAGGTTTTAATGTAAAAAGGGTAGAAACTCAGAGGTTCAAGGTAAAATGTTGAAACAAAAAAGCTTAAAGGGCTTAAAATTTAGTAATTTATCTTTAAGATTAAAATAGTTTTCACTGGATTCGAGTGTGAGGAACAACTCACCAGATCTCAGTCACTTTTGGCCTGTGAGTTTCACGCTGTGACCTAACTCAATTACACAGCTGGAAACATTTCAGCAAGCTTTTTGATGCTGCCTCTACATGAAAGAATGTATTGAACAAAACGTTCGATGCCTGAGGGTCTCGGACTGGCTTTACCACATGTCTGGGGGGGATTCACTGATGAAACATGGTTTCATAAATGTTACACTTGTGACACAGGTGAAAAGAATGGACATGGTTTAGATAAATAACTTCCTGTTAATTTTGATTGTATTATTCTTATAATCTGATAAAGGAAAGATGCTTTTTTAAATTAGTAAAGAAAACCAACCACTTTACATTATTTATAACAGTAGTGTTATTTGGCAGTCCTTATCACATTTGAAAATGTGAAACCCTGAGATCGATTCCAGATGTCTTGGTATTGTACATGTACATAAAAATGTAACCTCTGTCCTTCTCTCTATCTTTCATCACAGTCCTGTCTAACAAACCTAAAGCCCTGATGACAAATTTCAGGAGCGGTAATTAGACAGTAACTCAGAATGAAAATCATTAAAGGAGCTGCATTGCCGTGGGCGGGTTGCTACAGGTTACTGTTGAGAAGACATAACCAGAGTTGTTTTACATGACAAAGGTACAACACAGCAATTCATACTTATAAGAGGAAAAAAGATTTTAAGTCTGGAGTTGTCAACTCAGACATTATGTTCTCCTCTCTCAAAACTCACAAGGTGAAACAGTTACAGATTGTTCACCTACATTGCCAGATGATGTAACACTGGAGCTACATTGTAGCCTAGTGGACAATTAAAGTAGTAGTGTGTTTGAGTTTAGATCACATACCTACAGGTAATGTTTGCTTTTGCTAACCAAAACAATAATCTTTGCCTAACTTTAAACTAATGTGTTAATTGCCAAACTGTAAATCACCATGAATTCATTTATTTGGCCAATTTTGAGCAGCAGAAACACCCTGCAAACAACGACTTCACTGTTCTTTTTAATTTCCACTAACTCCACATGGAAATATGTCTTTAACAGCTTTTTGTGGCACTTTGACCCTGTTTACACCCGGCATTAATGCATCTCAGCTGATCCGATCACAAGAGAACAGTGCTAAATACAAACTTGTGAAAATGACCGCCAAGACACACAGCTTGCCAAGGTGGTCTGGGAGGCATTTGACCAAATATCTTTTGTGGTGTAAACGCTAATGTGTCCAGATGAGTCTCCGGCAAGGACGTAACAGAAAAATATCTCATCACTGCAGGACACTGTGGTAGTCGTACAAGGTTGGAATAATCTCAACGGCTGGAATAGCCTGTACATGTATTAGTTCTTGAACATCTTTCTTAGCTCTTTAGCCCGCACTAAAGACAAATCTGGCACTTGTCTGACATAATAACTGTGAGCATAATAGAGACAGGTGTGAACAGCAGTGTGTCTCAGCTGTCCACTTGAGTTCACATCACCTTAGACTCATGCTAATGCCTGATGTAAACAGGTCAATATGTTCACCAGCTAGTCACTCTCTTTGTTTGTCTGCTGTTCTGTGCTGGACAGAGAGTATATAGCTGTTTTTTAAACATCTGTCTAAGTTGCTAAAGAGACATGACAATGAACCAAAACAGTATAGGTGCAGGCCGTAAAACCAAATCAATGCGCTGAAAGATGCTGAAAAACTTGAGTAGTTTATCATTCTCTGTGGATTTGTCATTACAAGAGACACCTTTTATAGACATTTAATCCACTGTTAACATGAAGAGAGTAATTAGGAACTAATAGCAGCTCATTATTATATAATTGACAGACTACTGGTGTTTACTTTATATATTATAAATTGTTAAAAATAGATTACAGATACAACATGTGGATAAAGTGGACACTTGATTTACCCTCTTTACATTTGCAGCCACTTTCTCTGTTGCTGCCTCTATGGCACTGAGAAAAGACTTCAGATGCATAGCGGTAGGTAAACTTGGCTGCGTATTCCTTCTGGACTGTTTAAAATAAAAAGAGAAACTGAAAATAATGACATGGGCCAAACACCATGACAGAGGCGTAGGTCCAAATTCCCCTCTCATTGACTTTAAAGGTTTAATGCTTCAACAGACAAATATTGGCTGGGCCACACAGAGATCACATAAGGATAATTTCTATGGCACACTGCATGACTACAATCAGCTGTTGAAAGCATACAATGATTCTGAAGTGGTAAGTCATTATTAGTCTGCTTCCTCACGTACAATGACATCAGGTGTGTTTTCCTATACTATAAAATGATAATGCCCCCACACTGTTAGACAATTATATACATACATAAACAATTACGCTGAGATGAGTTTGATACCCCATGTGGCTTCCCCTAATACTGAAGAAAGGTTTGACTTGACTTGAACTTCACATATTAATCATTGAACAGTTCAGCTTCACTTTCTGAAAATGTTCACTTTCCACATAACAGTCTAAATGCTGTTTTCAAAGAGCTCACACTGTCAGGAATGCATTTCTTTATTTAATTTGAGGCCATTGTTCTACTCTTGAGACATATGCATATGAATTATTACTCCATACAGTACATTCAAAGATACAGAATCAGAAATAAAAACACACTTAACTCACTATAATTTGAGTGTAAACTCATCCTGACCTCTGTATCCCCAAGTCATCCCTAGGTTTAGTTGGTTTCTTGACTTATTTCACCCCAAAAGTGGTTCAGTTCCTTTGGTGGAGTTTCAAGAAATAAAAAATGGAGACTTTAGGTCTTTGACACGTATTCCTGATGTTTGCAAACCTCCTGAAAGCCTGTTGGATCAATGATCCCCAGACATCAAAGCCTGATCAGAAATCCAATTTTGTGTGCAGCTGCCTCATTTGTGTTCAGCGGTTCAGACCCATTCAAGGACTTGGACTATGAATTTCTGATATGTTGTTTAGCAACCAGTGACTAGGCCCTTGTGCTTGAGAACAATCATATCCATGCAAATGTTAAGGACTGTTTGGCCTCCCCCAACTTGTAGATAAAAAAAGCTTGAAAACATTTTAGTAATAGAAATGAAATGCATTCAGTTCAATCTGATGCCTTGTACAGAGCGGGTGACATCTTGTACAACCTTTTTAGTTGCTTTGAGTATAATGTATAAAAGCAGTTTTATGTTTTAATTTTGTCTGCCACAAACTTCATTACAAGCTCCATCCAGCTGTATTGTTTTATGTCACAGAAGATTTTTACCTTGAATGTTGTGTTCACCTAAGCAGGCTTAATTTAATATACCTCTCACTTTCTGGAGAATTAAACAAGCTTCCTTTATTTTAAAGCACACTCGGTGTTTGAAGCAGCTTTCTGATCAGTGTGTCATTCTCCTCCTGATAAAAGGCAAACAGTGATGTGAAAGGTGCAGAACCAGCAGCTTTTTATGTTCCATGCAGCCTCATATGAGTCTAGGGTGTAGTGAAGTCCATTTGCTTTGAAATAACAGAGTGACAAGATATACTAAATGGGGTTTCTCTTACCTGAGGGAGCGACAGGATCACACTCATCGTCCAAGCCACAGTCAACATGATTTTGCTTTTTCTTTTGGCTTCACTGATTCCCAAGGGATTGAGAATGGCAGACTGCCTATCCAGACTAATGACCACAGTTACAAATGCGCAGGAGTACATGGCAACCAGCTTCAGGAACATCAGCAGCCGGCAGGCAACGTCTCCAGCCTGCCACTGCACCGTGATGTTCCACACTGCATCCACGGGCATGACGATGAAGGTTACCAGCAGGTCCGCAACGGTCAGGTTCATAATGAGGATCCTGACGTGTGACTTGCGCTTGCCGCCGTTGCTGGCAGCCCAGAGCACAAGTAAATTGCATACAGCTGAAACTGCGCACAAACTAAAGGTGATAATGACTCTGACTTTGGCTGCGGTGGAGAAAGTGGGCAGCTGGAGCGCGTCTCCATCAGCGCTCTTATTGCACGCAGAGGTGGCTCCCTGGCAGCTGCCATTCACCGTTGAATCCGTCAGTTGGTGGAACATGATGAACACCGGAGTCTGATTGAATGGAGGCAAAAAAAACAATAGTCTATGGCAATAAATCCGACTCCTAAACTGCGTATTTGTTCTCCATCAGCATCTCCAACTGGAAGTTCAACTGGGATAACTGCGAAAATAAATGAATTATGTGTCAATTTTCTTCGTTCACTCTTCTATGTTGGATTTGTGTTTTTTATACATGCCATAGATGCTGTGCGTTAGTGGCACTAAACAATTCCCGGTACATTCATCTTTCAGTTGCTACATATATTTCAGTACACTAAATAAGCAGGCGTCAATTTATACAGCTTGTTATTCAGAAAAGTGATCACACATACAGACGCACCAACCTTAAATACCGATATGCCTAACACGAAAATAAGGCAGGTATCATAACAATATATTGCTTCACAGAAATAAGAAGGGAAAAATAACTACAATTACATTTTTGATGAACTTCTAACCTCCCTCTTCTTAATTTCCTCACGGTTATGCAGTCTCCTAATGAAAGGTGGCACAACTGTCCAAAAGGAAGAGACGGACAGCAGAAAGAAACCCAAATTAAACCAATTTTCGACTCAGATAAAAAGTGGCTTACCTGCAGTTAGGAGCAGTGCTGACATTGAGCGTTAATGGGGATGTCAGTGAGAGTATTCCTCCTGCAGTCACTGCAGCTGTTGCTTCAGTCCGCTTCATTCCTCCGGTCTGACGTGCACAATGTCAAGTGACAATATCAGCTGTGTAGGTCTGATGAACCATGGGGCTCTTCTGCTTTGACAGGTGAAGCACTTCAAAATCCCAAAATAGGAGTCCTTTGAACCACAGATCACCGCAGCTTATGAATTTGTTATAAAGCTTCAGGATAGTCTTTTTTTAATCAGATGATTTTATGCAGGGGAGGAGGGAGGAGGGCGCACAGTAGCCCGCTTCTTTGCTCTGCTCCCTCACTGGGGAAACTTCTCTTAACCAAAAATAAAATGTATTTGTTATTTGCTTGGCTTCAGAAAGGGCACAAACACTTCTGGCATTTTGTTTTGTTTTTCGTCAATCTGACTAACTCTGACGTCACTCTAATTATGTGCTGCCAGTTATAACTACACTTTAATGAGGAAAATTAATTTATTTGTTTGAATTTTTGAGTTTTCTCCTCACTTGTTGCCCTATACTAGGAAAGGAAAGGCAATTTTATTTCTATTTAAGTGATCCTTAAGTCAAGTGTTTTTCTCTTCTTGTTACCACACTTAAATATTTGACGTTCACTGTGCCGAATGATGTAGGTACAGAGTTTGAAACTAGAAAGCTGTTTTCACATGCATTAAATATTCTACTTACACAAGTGTGATGTGGAAACTTGAAGTCTCCAGTGCTCATACGCTGAGAATTGACTTTACAGTGAAGTAGGACACATATTGTGTCCAGCAGTTAAACTTTTGAAATGAAATAGATTATATTTGCATACTAATACATTCTGGGAGTTTTAATGCAGGAAAAGAAGGAGATGTAATTTTAAGGATTTGAATGTAGTAATTAAACTTGTTGGGAGTGGAAATTTTATATCAGACACACATTTTTCCAAGCAGATTTTTATATCTTAATATTTAAAATAAAACAACAAAATGTAAAACTCACAAAGAGAGCAAGGAAACCACAGATAATAAGGCATCCAACTAAAATGAGCTACAGAAAAACAGTAAAATATCAAAAGCGTGAAAAGATGGAGAAGTTTTCAGTTTGCTCTTGAAAATGATGGATCTCATGTCATCAGTTTGCTCAGGCGAACACGACCAAAGTAGGCAGTCAAAAGGAGGAAAGAAAGATAGAAAATATACAACAGTACTCAAAACAACTGAATACATGAGATGAAACCAATCGCTGAATCATCACCCACTATTGGATCAAGAAAACTGTCTGCATGGTACTTATTGTAAAGCTGAAATGGCTGAAATCTTCAACACAATAATAAAATATTTTCCAATATCAATGTGCTTCACTAGCTATATTAAAACACTTTCAAAGGCAACTTATATTTGTTGTATGCACTACTAAATCACAATATCAACTAATCACACCTATCTCACATAGGGACCCTGTGTCAGAATTGTTGTGTGCATATTACTAAATTAATTTGTGTTTATAAATGACCCCACAAGTCCTCCAAATGAAACGAATAGAATGTTCTTTTGTCATGTACTGCAGGACCACACATAGTTTTTTCTAATCTATTCCTATTCACAGTGATGGGCAGGATGATGTAATTTGTCTATGTTAAAAAATAATGACATGGGGTGCTGCTGAGCATGGATAGTGAGTAGACGTGTCCCAAACCAGCTCCTAAAACCGTCTTGATAAGTCCCACAACAATTTTCATACCAAAAGCATCACTAGCTAAAGTTATTTCATGCACAATTGGCAACATTCTGAGATCTGATCATGCACCAGTGTTGCTAGAACTTTCATGCTCAGCTGAGAGACAATACGGCGGATGGAGATTCAAAAATTACTTGCTTAAAGACCCAACATTTAAGACATACTTTAGAGAACAATTTCAACACTATATTATTGAAAATAATTCTCCTGAAGTAAAATCTCACCTGCTATGGGATACAGCCAAAGCATTCATACAAGGGGTCATTATCTCATACACAGCACATCAGAGGAAAACCCAAACACTGAAACGCCTAGAGCTTGAAAATCAATTATTGGCCTTACAAAAGACATATAATGCCAATCCATCAGATGAATTGTGTATACACCTTGATGCGACGAAAACCGCTCTTGACAATATTCTTACCTCAGAGGATGAAAAGTCGTTGCTTTTTTGTAAACAGAGAATGTATGAGTATGGAAATAAGCCAAGTAGATACCTTGCGAATCTAGTACGTCAAAAAAAACAATCACAGGCTATTCCAAATATTAAGGACAGACTTGCTAACAGACTTCACCATTATAAGGACATTAATGCAATTTTTCAGGTATTTTATGAAGATTTGTACAAATCTGAGACGAAGCAGAATATGTTGAGCATCATGTCAAATATTCAGTTGCCATGTTTATCTCTAGAGGAGAGGGAGAAGGTCAATTGCCCCATTGCCCTGGAGGAGTTACTTAGAGCAATAAGTGAACTTAGTAATAATAAGGCTCCTGGGCCTGACGGCCTTACAGCAGAATTTTTCAAAGAGTTCAAGGGCTGTCTGAAGGAGCCACTACTTGCTGTATTAGTCCAGTCCTTTGAGGATGGAACTTTCCCCAGCTCTGCAACTGAGGCTTGTATTTCTCTGATTCACAAAAAGGGTAGACCAGCCAATGAGTGCTCATCTTTTCAGCCAATTTCCTTACTAAATCTTAACAGGAAAATATTGGCTAAAATATTAGCAAAGCGCCTTGAGGCTGTGGGACCAGACAGGGTTCATCCAGGGATGTTACTCATGCAATAATGTCAGAAGGCTATTAAATATAATACAATATGGTACCAACTGCCATGCCTCTGCAGATATATCCGAGACTGGTTCCAGGAGGATCCAGAGTCTACTTGGCTTGATATCGAATCAGACTGTTTATCCCCTATACATTTGAAAAATATGTTGTACGCTTCCAGGAAGTAGGGGACTTTCTCTTACAAAATAGTCTGGGGGCTAACAAGAAAATGGGAGGGCCTGGATGACATTGTATCCCTACTAACGCCGTTATATCTGAATCCAGACTTCCCTCCTATCCTGGTCTTGAGCGGGATCATTTCGGCGTGTGGCGCGACAAGGGCATTAGGACTCTGGGAGACATGGTGGTAAATGGGTTGGTGTCAAGCTTTGATCAGTTGAAAAGTAGATATGAAATTCCAGTCACACAATTTTTTTGGTACTTTCAGTTGTGCAGCTATACTGTATCTACCCTTAAACAGTCTCGATATGGATGCAGAACTTCTCTTTTAGAAGACATATTTCTTGACAGTACTGACCCTACCAAAATAGTTACGCGAATCTGCACTCTGTAAAACAATGAAAGAAAACACTACTGAGATTAAATCAGACTGGGAAAAGGACCTTGTTGCTGAAATCAAAAGTAAGGAGTGCGGTAACATGTGGCTTAATTCATCTGGGTGTCTCACCACTAATAAGGTGAAAGAACTACAATTTAGGATTAATCACAGCCTACATATCACCCCACTGAAGCGGAACTGTCAAAGTTCTGCAATAAATGTAAGATCGAGGAAGGTTCATATGTCCACTGTCTATTAAACTGCATCCATATTCATACATTTTGAGATGATGTGCTTAAAGAAATCAATTACATAATAGGACAGACACTGAACATTTCTCCCCTTTCTTGTATTCTTGGTATAGACCATCCCCCACATATTGCTTCTGATCATCTAAAACTTCTTAAGGTCCTGCTCTTCTGTGCTAGATGTATTTTATTAAAGTGGGTGTCAGAGGAACCCCCTAGCGTTGCACAATGGATAATCAGTGTAATGGAGCTTATGCCCCTTGAAGCCTTAAACTTTTATTTGAGAGAGGAACCGTTTCAGTTTCAAAAGTCTGGGGCACTTTTACGACTTACTTGGGCCCTGATTGTCTGCGTACAATAACTGGGGGCTGCATGGGTTGGCTTGGGGAGAATAGATCTTTGGTGTGTAACTTTATGTGTGGTCTGGTTGGATTAACACAAACAAAAACACTTTATGTTTAAGGAAAGTTCATGGTTTACATTACAATGATCACTTTATTAATGGTAAAGCCATTATGTGAGTTAAATATACCACTTCTTTGAAGGTTAGGGGATAGTCTTAGTTACATATTAGGGTAACAGGAAATAAACAGTAGCCTCCTCTGGCAAAGTCCATTATTGGGTAATTAACACCTCCAGCACCTCCTCTAAATGAGGAAATCTGTCGATATACTGTATATATACATAATCTCTGTGCCACTGCTTGGGGTTAAAATTTCTACGTCCGCTAGGTGGTACCTGTCATTCAAATATTATTATATGTTATTTTTAAATCTTAAATTGCCAGTAACATCAAATTGTTGCCTCTGGGCCCCCTAATGGGCTAATCCAGACATGAGTTTAATATAATTTTATGTATTATACGAGACCAAATTTTTCATATGTGTAAAACAAACTATTACAATGCAATTGCTAATTTTGTAAATCATTCATTTGGAAAACAGTAACTTTTATAATGATAACCGTGATAGTTCATCCATAATATGATTCTGCTGGAAGTCAAATTAATAAATATTGAGGAAAGTTTTACTGTCCCCATTAATTTAATTATGTGTGCATGTGGGAACTCCAGAATAACCTCACAGCCTGTGGGACACACAGCTCACTTAAGGTTATTTCAGGTTATAGTCTCTTGGAGCTTTTGTTGTAAAAGCTTATATTTGGCCCACATATCTATTTTAATATACAGTGATTGGAGATGTTATTTTAGGTTGCACATCCTCTTACAAATTCTGATAAATAAAGGTCAAAGTCTGCTCTTCCTTTGACACATTTAGTAAGTAGGGCAGCATCAACAGCCACCACAGCCCTGTAATGAAATGTATCCATTTGTGTCATACTCTGTAGTGTAAACATTGCACTTTAGCAACCCAGATGTAGAATGACATCACTGTGAGTAAACCAAGGCATATTAACTGCCATAGGGTTTTTATTGGATAATACTGATTTAAAGCTTAGATATCATCCTTTTATCTAGTCTATTATATCTTTAATTTATGAACTGAAATGGGAACAGATTACAACTCTTGCAGATAATTGATCTCTTCAAACCTGAAGAATGTCGAGCCATCCATGATGACATGTACAGGATTATTCCTCTGGGAAAATTCAGTGACTTCACCAGCATTGATGCAGGTAATCATAGAAAGTTAATGGACCAATGTGTACGATTTAGTGGCATCTAGTGGTGAGGTTGCAGACTGCAATCAAACGAATATACCTCCCTCCCCCTTACAAGCTTGTAGGAGAATTTATGGTGGCCATAAACTCACAAAAAACTGGAAAGGCCCTCCCTAGTTAGTGTATAGGTTGTCTGTTCTTGGCTACTGTAGAAACATGGCGGTGCAACACAAGGCCTCCATGGAAAAGCATCTGTTCCCTATGTAGATATAAAAGGCTCATTCTAAGGTAACACAGCAGTTGTTATTTTCATGGGATACACTTCTTAAAACATATTTGTGAATATTATAATCCACATCTGCCAAGTCAGTTCTGCTGAATACTTCAAAATTGTTCACACTGGCACTTTAAAACAGCCAGAATGGACTTGTCTCCCTTGATTTAATGGTGAATCAACCCCTCTCTCAAAGCAACACATTTATCTTGGATAGCCTCTTCAGTTTACAGACACATACATTGGGACACACATTGGGAGAGAGATGAGTGGATAGGGGAAAATAATCCACAATTACTAGAGGGGTAGAAATTATCCACAATTTCATGCATTTTCCATTTTTCACTCTCAATGAGCCACTTCATCCTCTCACAAATCAGTGTGGTAAGCTGGAGTTCATCTGAAAAGGCGAATGATCCTACCCATAGACCATGGCATATATTATCAACTCTGTTTCAACGCTGCATCTAATGTTGTGAGTGAACACCATTGGTAGCATTTTGCTTCATAGCAGTTATCTCTGTTGATAAAGCACAGTGACTGTATAGATCAAACTGGATGCAAACTCTTTTTAAATTCAGTTTCCATACATGTGATCTACATAAATACAGAAATATACTACACAAGTCAAGTCTGCTGCCATCCTCACAGAGTTACACATGACAGATTTTTTCCAGACTTCACACTGTACGGGGGCCCTCTGGTGACATGGTCAAAAAGAAATTTAAATTGTGGCCACAATATAGCGTGTGCACGAAATACTAATTGATAATAGTAATATCATTCCTGGGTGCTCGGCACTCTCAATGCCTCCCGTATTTCTGGTGACAGCTCTGAAACTTTAAACTTGATGCAGCTGATTTAAACATTATGCTCAAGCTCTGACACTGTCCTATGAAATCACTTTAGTCTTTGGCAAATCAAAGTGGAATGATTTTTATTGATCAGATATTATCTGTGGTAATAAAGGATTGCACAATTTTCTAATCAGAGTTCTATTAGCTGTAATATAGCAGTGTAAAACAGACTTCAGCAAATCAAGACCAAGCATGAAAACATCATCAAAGTGTTAATATAATGGTTTAAAGGAATTATAGCACATTTCATCTGCAGGTAAACGTCAGACTGATCAATAATATAGTGAACTTTTAATCTTCTGTGATTTTATTGAAGGACAAATGTCCAGAGAACACTGCAGACACATTCAGTAGTTCAGTCAGAGCAACAACAACCTGCAAATCAATACAAACTAGATTCTGATCACTGATAGGCTATAGGTTCCCTTGGCAACGTGATACATACAGTGAGAGCTACTGTAACTGCATGGCTTCGTCCGGTGGCATCATTAAATGCTGCAGTCCATATAGCCTATGTATTCCCTCAGCTGAGAGTAAAAAGGAGATGATCAGTGAAAAAGGCACTTTTTAAGCTGATTTCAAGCTGAAACTGTGAACAGAATTTGGTCCAGACGTAGGCTATTGCAGGTCGATTTGCTTACCCAGCTGTCCAGGAATAATATTAGTATTATTAATTAGTATTTTGTGCGCAAGTTATACCTATTTCGTGGCCACAAATTAGTATTCTGTGCACGTTATAGCTATAGGGGGGGTTGTTTTAGTTTTTCGTTGTCAACAAATTCCATGAAAAGATGAAAACCCAAAAGTGCATATGTCCATCTCTCAACACTTTGACTTCCTTACCCGATCAGTGGCACTTAGCCACAAGCCCAATGAATGAAAAATTTACACACATGCAACATCTCCAGGAATATAAGACATTTAATGAACACATAAGCTGTCTGCTAAAGACAGACAAAAACTAGTTACAACATCCACTGGAAAATGAGGTCAAAATAGTGGCCAGGGTCAGTGAACAGTTAACTGTGAGAAAAGGGGGACATTCATCTTTGACCAGAGACAGCATCACCATTTCCTTCCCAGATACAACCACCTGTTATCACATTAGATGACAGATGTTGTTGTCACCATAGGTCATGTGATGACCACTGAACAACCTCCATCCTCTGAGGATGTGGTTGAAAGCTCTAGAAAAAGCTAGGAAGTGGTTGTTGAGTCCATTTTTTTTTGGGACAAACTACAAATACACTGTACAGTCACATAAAAAAGGTTAAATAATTTCAATAAGCAACTGGGAACTGTAGTTTCTTTGCAGCTGCACGATGGTGTATGTGGGATTGACTCAAGAGATTGTTGACAACGTAATCAGCTGTAGCTGTAATGCTTGTTCTTCATACATCAGTGTAGCTTGTTTACCATATTTCATATTTCTAACGGACTTTATTGCATTTTTCTAATTCTGCTTTCAGGAATCAAGCCAGGCTGACTCATTTGTTCACCTCTTTTTAGGAATTACATTCTGCTCATTGGGTTTGGGGCCTTATTGACATTGAAGATGTTTGGATGTACCAAGAATTACTTAACTGAGTGACTCATTTATCAGGGTTCAGTTGAGTGGGTGAGTGCTAATCACTGTCACTTCAAAAGAAGATCTAGTCTCCGCTCCAGTCCTTCTGTGTGACGTTTACTGTGTTTGTGTGGGTATATCAACAAGAATCCTCTGTCCTCCAAATGTCCAAACATATGAGGGGAGAGAAAAAATAGTGGAAACATTAAAAACAGTATTAACACCACAACCTATAATGATAATAACAATATTCACATTCAGAAGGCTAACATCAGTTTTTTAATGCTGTCCTCTGCTCTGTGAAGTCAGAATGGAGTCATTATCATCCAGGAATATGGGACCATCACAGGGAAACAGCGTTCACACCACAGGGTGCAACATTCACACAACCGGGCAGAATGTTTATCAGACCTGATAAAATGGCTTTGCCGCCCATGTTGTCATGGATGCTTCATATTATTTAACAAATGGCAATGAACACTGTTGTTTGAAGGCAATATATGGACATATGGCTCACAATAACACGTCTGTATGTAGTGTTTGAAACAGCATGAATATATACACACATATTTGCATATACAGTACTGCACATATACTGCATATGCAAACCTGGGTTGGGTTTTGTGCTCTTTGAACAAGGTTTATGTTTTTTGTGTGTTGACATGGAGCAGGTGGGCCTTTTTAAGTTTTTTGAGTCACAAAGCTACAAATGAAATTCTTCAATTTTGTGACCGTATGTAATTCAGCAGCTTGTACTCTACATTAAGTGGATGGACATAGTTCGAGCAATTGGCCATTGTTTTGTGAGCACCTGGTTATTAAATATCTGAGTTAAGCTGCTGAACTGTACCCTTACTATCTTACTGGCCAATTTTAGCATGGGCATATTTCCCTGTAGTGCCAACATTGCCATAACATCAGATAATGGAAAAATAAATCATCAAGGTCTTATCAATCTCTGATTTGCCAAGTTTCCCGAGTGCCCACACGTGCATAAAAAGTCGATTTATTTGCTGCACGTGTAGATTGAGTGTAAAATGTCGTCAGTAAACCTTTTTTGCCTTTGTCACTTTGGACAAAGTGTCTTCCAAATCAGTGAAGTGTGAAAAAAAATATTTTTTAAATGTTTATCTTTGCTAATGCAGTGTTTCCTCCTCCCATTTTGCAGCTTTTATTGGCTGATTTACTTGCAATTAATCAGATCAGTGAGTCCGTGGTGTACATTTATCCTTTTGTCACATGGAGAGGATATTATATAATTATGTTTATCATATTATGCATCCATTGATTGACATTGTTTTATAGATCAAGACATATCACATTAAACACCACAGCCTCGATAAGTCTGAAAATAGATTGTTTTCAAGGCGTTTAAGACTTGTCTATTATGTGCTTTTCCATTTATTATAATACCTTCATTGATCTGTTTGAAGAGAGGCTCCATACACAGAGAAGTTGCTGTATGTAATGTAGAAAATAGCTTTTTGTTGCTCTCTTTATGTTTTCTCATTTTATTTAAAGAAAGATGCACCCCCAGACAGAGACAACAATTATTAAAGAACACAAAGCCAAGGAAATAAATTGGCCAGTTTTGCATTAGCTTGAAGCTATTACTGTTGGAATGAAATAAGAGTTAAATGCATTTCACCTCCTTTGTCATGAACATACTCTCAAAATTGTCTAAGATTAGAAGAAATCACTCATATAAGTAAGATAAGAAATTGTGCAGAAACTGTGTATCCCTGATACTGGACTCAGTGCAGAATGTGAAAAGCCGGAGACACAATTTGTCCCAATGAATGTCATTATACCTGCAATACCTCAAAATCAAGGTACCCAAAAACCCACTAAAAGTATATGATAGCTATTGCTTGACATTATGCACAGGCTACCCACAGCTCTGCAGAATTATTAAAGTTCTGGGGAATAGAAAAAAATCACCCTTGGCTAGAGGCCCTTTGCCATAAATGAGGAAATGAATTTGTCATGATTCCTCTTAGCTGTTACACTTGATGGATGTTTGTGTCTGTACTTTACAAACTTTTTTAACTTTTAGAAAGACTCTTGTTCGTTTTGTTTGTGACATTAATTAAAAACTAAGTATGTCACATTCCCTCTAATTTGTCACATTTGATGCACTTGTACTTTTTGTACTTTCATCTTTTTTAACTTTAAGAGAGGTTTATGTTCTTTTGTTTCTCACATGGTGTTAGAGACATAGCACTTGGGCACTGACTGTGGCAACTCCCACCCTTGGATTCATTATCCAATAGATTTGAGTTCAACCAAATATCTAATGACAACTGTGCACTTGGTCTAGCTTGATTAGATATGTTGTTTGCCTCACATCCTTGTCCACTTTGACTCTAATGAAGACACAGTAGTGTCAAAATGTTAGTCTGTTTGCACAGTTGAAGACTGTGAATTTATCATTGTGCTCCAGTCCCTTTTGGGTTTAAAAAAAATCTGCTGTCCTTGAACAGAGAAGCTCCTGATTCAACTGCATTATGGTCTAAGACACCCCTCCACACTCTTTGACAGTACTTCTTTTGCAGTACTGTATAATGGTTAGATTTCTTATTACAAAGTCAGCGTGTACGCAGCATCACAGCATATTATGAAATGTGCCCACATAATAATATTTAATCGCTTTAGAAAAGGTGCCTCCCTGATCTATCTCTTTTTTTATTGACATTCACTGTACACACTAGTACTTTAAGGTATGTGTGAAAGAAAAAAAATAGACGTGTGTGGGTTTTGTTGTTAGCCAGATATAGTCTTTTTAAAGCCAACGTGAAAGAAATCTCATCAGCTCTGCTGCTTCATTTCTAAGGCAACAGAGTAAACAAGCGAGATTGGAGACCAATTAGATGCTTTAAGGGATTCGCTTGGGAGCCAGGCTCACCTACACATGCCTGAGACTCTTCACTTAGTCAATTAAGTCCTCATGTCCAAATATAGCCTTGTCTAGCCTACTCAATTATCAGATCATACTGCGATTTAATAGTTGATTTAAAACTCTTCTGTTGAGCCAAGCTAAATCTGAAATCTGAATGCATTGAAATTCATGAATTTTATCTGAACTGTGTCAGGAGGGTATTTCATTGCCAGTATGGACAGGAGGAACGATTACAGTGACCAATAATCTAACTGTTTTAATGTACTATATACATTGTGGGTATGTCTCCTTAAACGCATTAGCCTTTCGTAGTGCAAGTTCGTAGTGTATAAATGTAATTTCTTTGAGACAGATGTTTTAGTTGGTTCACTAATCAGGTTGAGTCCACATCTTGTTCTTAGATCTGGGATACTGATGAATAAATAGGTCACAGACATTTTATCACATTATCAACCCCGTACAGTATATCTAACAGTCATTAGATGGTCACACTTCTCACATCTCATGTAGTATTTGTCTGACTCATCTTATTAACAGCTTCACGGCTTCCAAGCTACAGGGCTGAACATCTGCGTAGTTGGTAGGGTTGAGTATTAGAATATGATCTTTAGTCTGAAATTCCTGGAATAGTTGTAGACTGAGGCGGACAAAAGTTTCCAACTCCTGGACTGTGGGCCAGTACAGAGAACATTTGTTACCAGGCCACAAGTAAAATTTGATTCAGATAAATTTAGAGGGTATTGTCGGCTTATGTGTGGTTATCACCTTGCACTTGACAAGGCCTTTCATCCCTCACCAATTTCTGTCACATTCCCAACAGCAGGGTACTAACTCTTAACAGAAGTAAGTTACCAGTATGCAAGGTAATCACTCAATTATCACATACTTTACAAGTTGATGTACATATGCTGTATTCATTTATAACTTTAGTTAGCTCGCACCAGTAAAAAGCAAATACACTGAAAAGCCTAATGTGTGTGTTAGGATCAATTAATGAAGGGGTGGGTTCTCCTGGTAGATGTGTTGGAGTGTATAAACCAAGTGTGTGATCGAGCAATTAACTGAAATTAGCGAACTTCTGTAGGGCAGTTTTTCATTGGTTCACCAGTCTTGACTAAAGTTGTAATCCTAAATATTTAAATCCTTGTTGATTTGATGTCACCTGTGGTTACTAGTGGGTGTCATGTATTGTTATGTATCAATGATAAGTGAGCATGTGAATGTGAGTTTCATGGGGAAAGAGCAGGTGTCAGGATCATCAAAGTGGTCTCTGCTGGTACACTAGTTAATGTCAGGAGTCTTCCTAAGCTGTACTCTGGAAAAATGTCCCTTTTTTTCTTGAGCAGGTGTTTGTGTGTCTCCAAAAGGTTCTGCCTTCAGGTCTTTGGATCATAAAAGATGGCTGAACATGACTATGTGTCACAACTTCTTGCCTAACTATCTGTCCTGTGGTTTAGGCAGGTCTCTCGCTCCATGGTCAAAATAGTGTTTTTGTTTCAACTGTGTCTTTTTCATTTGTTCTTGCAGTTGCCTGTACATCTGGGGCTTTAAAAGCTGAGCAGTTGCAGGCAGTTTTGTTTTCAGTTTTTTTTTTTTTGTCACCGGCAATAAACAGTTTCACTTCAACCAAAGGTGCATTTCTGTACTCAAGAAGAACAAGATACAGATCTCCTCAGCTCTCTTGCGCCTCCTTAATCAGGTTTTTTGAATGAAGATTTTTCGAACATTGTGAAACCTGCATTGTTTACACATTTTCTTTTGTTTCTTTTAATAATTTTTTACTTGTTTGCAGTCTTCTTCTTCCCCGCCTTTGCTGGTGCATTGCTGTGGTCCTCGGCATGACAACACCACCTGCAGATCAGTGGGAAACTGTGAAACCACTGGCAGGAATGTGTACAGTATCACCTGCATTCATGTTGTCATGTTTATGCATCCTTTTGGGGATTCACTTGTAAAAAAAACTGCTCCATGTTGTTAATAGAGGTAAAAAATAAAAAATAAATAAAAACTCCACAGGGTTCCTCTAATAAAAAGGAAGTCCAGCTGGTTTGTCTTTGTCCTAATGATAAGGGTGTCAGATCCCGTGTGGATAATTTTGGGGTAGGTTAACAAACAGTCAATTTTATTTATTTATTTATTTACTTTTCACACAGGTTTACCTTGCAATGCCCAGCCATTTTCAGTTGAATTACTGCTTTAGCTACAAGAGCTCTGATAGCCTTGTTTCATGTAGTGTCAGGATACATTGAATGTTCAATCTTAAAACGAATGGTTGTGTTTGACTTTCAAGTGTTGCTGAAGTTCAAGCAAATGACCAAGAAAGTTGAACACTTCAGCTTGCATCTTCAATGCATTTCATCTACAGAGCTGTTCAACAGTGCGTCCGTTTAAGTACAATTCACTGAGCGGTCAGAGAGCAGTGAGAGATATCGATTCTTGCTAATGAAGATGAGGGGTTCACGTGGAGCTCATGTTAGGTGACTAAAATCACTTTGTTATGATAAGGTAACATAGTTATATGGTATGATTAAATATCAAAAATGTCAACAAGATGCAAACCCAAGCTGGCTCTGTTAAAGGGAAATGTTTTTTACTCCTCTACGATGTAGAGTCTACATCCACTCATTTACATGCAAATCAACTTTATAAATTGTAGTTGTAAAGCGCTGACACAAACCAGTTGCATATAAATGTAAACATTTATATTCCTGAAGTGCAGCATCCATGTTTGAATGCAGAACTATTTGTTTTCCCTATACTTACATCCCTCACTTGTGTATCGCTCTCAGCTTGTGCTTGTGGTGTAAAGTAATCAGCGTGACATATTCTCAACCATATGTGGCACCTTGGCTCTGAACCGACTGACACTGGGGAAAAGAGTCACAACAGATTGATAAATTGGATTTGCTTTAATATGAGCCCAAAACGGAAATGTGTGTAATCAAACAAAACCTCTGGTGCCACAATCCCTCTCCACACAGACCACACCACCAACAGAAACGCAACTTCATTTCCTGATATTTAGATTAGCCAAATAATGAAGGTTTCTTTTTCATTAAGTCTGTTATGATATTTGAGCATTTCATATTGGTTGTCAGATAGACACACAGACAAAGAAGAGGACAGACTGACTCATAACAGACTGAGTGCCTTCATTGAGTAGAAATTAATGCACTGGGGATGTTTTCTTGGACACAGCTGCCCTCCTGTGGTTATTCTTAGAAAATTCAATGTATGTTAGCAGTCATTCAAATTGAGTGTTTCATAACTATTCATGAAACATACTGACCTGATGAAGAAATCTGATTAAGAAATGTTACAGTACATTTAATACAGTACTTCCTTCATTACAAGTTGTTGTAAAAAGTTTTTGTTTGTTGAATGGCTGGATTGAATTTGTCAATGTTCATGTGCTCAGTGTTTATGTACACTACTTGTTTTAATAGATGTTTCAATACACCAACATGACATACCAGAAAATGTGTTCATAAAGCTTCACCTTGATCTACAACCTAAGGAATAAATATCCAGTGAATTATAACAGACAGACAGTACAAAACTGATAAATACAAATAATATAGTAGATAATTACAACATACTGTAGGTTACAACATAAGAGAGATACTCTATTCAGATTTGTGTATTTTTACTTATTTCCTGCTGTTCTTATTGCTCATAAAATTATTGAAATGATCCAAAGAGCTTTTTGCACTTTAAAGCCATTTGGAAAGTCATGTGGATTGAATCTTGACAATGTGCATCCATATAAATGTGAACAAAATGAGCATTATGTACGAATAATGTGGTTGCCAAAATCTGTTGCGTAACACTATCATGTCCCATCTCATTTAGTCATCATCAGATGTTTTAGCTAATGACGTAAAGTGATGATGGGAGGTAAAAATGATGGCAGACCCCGCTTTTAATTTTCCTGTTCAGCAGTTCAGTGCCATCCTTGTGTTTTCCTAAATGTTTCCAGGGAACCGTGTAACGAGTCTGGGCTCCTGGCTTCCCGCCCGGGTCCAGAAGACTTTGGACTCTGGACAGCACTCTGTGCAATGAAGCTTATGATCAGATGGATGTCACTTAGTTCAAATAGCTACACAAACGGGAGTTACAGTTTTTTAATGGATGCTTAAGCATGATTTTTGAAACTGTTAATTTGGTGAAAACACTAAACACAATTCCCACAACCACACACACAGCAAGAACACCCCAGATTGTTTGCAAAATGAAACACTTTATTCAGAACTATAAAATAGTTATAGAAACCCAATCTTACACACCATATTGTGCACACATGGTTCAACTGGTCAAATTCATTTTGAACTAGTTACTGCTGTGTTCAATCTAAAAACTTAACATTTTTCTTTTCTAAGTCTAGTCTGGGCTTGATTTTTTTCCAGAGATACTGTTAAAGTACATGAATATATTGACCAAACACAACACACAAGACCTGTACTGCAAGCTGATCTGTTATAAATATTTATTTCCACATTGTAAAATCAGTTTATATACCCATGCATTTCACACTGTTTGCACTGAAAATCAGATCAGGACATATTCTAAAATTTAAATAGAATAAAGTACACAAACACAAAACATTTGTGGAGGCAAAAAAGAAAGTATGGATTTACCGTTTTTCTCGAATGCAAAGACACATTTCTTGAAATTATGCTCCATATCCCAAAATCCTAAACACAAATGCATAACTACATTCCCATCTGCACAAACTTCAAACTTTCATGTCAAAACTAATCTCTTCACTCAAAACCATGTAATCTTACATCTAAACCAAACTTTGCCTTCAGACATCACACAAAATCCATCAAATACACAAACACACCACAAAACAGCCATTACACACTGGTGAGATCAATAAAAAAACACTAGTGTTACTGTACAACCCATTACTGTAAGGAATAATGGCGCTTGTGATTTTTCCCCAAAACAACCAGTTCTCAAAAAAAGAAGTGATGTCATCACTTACACACTATAACTGGGTCTAAAGATCCCAAATCATGACTCTACATATCAAAAGACCGACCCATTTCCTAAAACTATAAAAACTATTCTTCTGTTTTCACTCAAGTGCTTATTTAGAAGGTGCTGGCATTCAATATCATTAACTCAAGTCATCACAGCTGGAACCTAATTAACACACAATTCCCAAGGTGGAAACACTGAAAGACAACATTGTTCTCACACCAATCAGAGCCTCCGGATAGATAAATAACAGGACCATGTGCCAGTTTACTTGTTTATGAACAATGAATCCACAAAAACCTGAGGCAGAATAAATGCCTTTCTATGTAATTTTTCATTTTTTTTCATTGGTTTATATTTATAAATACAGTAGTGTGTTTATTAATCTCATTGTGGTGTGTTTGTGTATATAACAAATTTTATGTGATAAATTTTGTTTAGATGTAAGATTACAAGGTTTTGAGTGAAGAGTTTGGTTTTGACATGAAGTGACATGAAGTTTGTGAAGATGAGTGTGCAGTTTGGGAAATGAAGCATAATTTCAAGGCAACTGAGAAAAACTGTAATATGGTCCTTTTATAAAGACACTTTACAAAACACCACCGTTACAATAAGATACCAGAACATACACTCAGTCACTTTCTTGTGAAAATTAGACGATATCTGTCGGTTCAGTGTGAAGCTAGAGTCGGTGGCTGGTTAGCTAAGCTAATCTGCTGCTGGCTGTAGCTTCATATACCATACACATACTCTTGAACTGTTCCTTTAATGAATGTGCATTAGATCGCATTGCTTTATTTTGTGCTCAACATAGAACACAATGAAATTCCTTATTCAACTGATAAAGCCACCATGTATATTAACCTAAAGCATTACACTTACTATCAATTACAATAACAGGTTAAAGCATTTCATTCCAGTTTCAGAGCTGACTGCAGTATGGCTCATAATGAAGGATGAATTCCTCATTTCTCCTGACACAACGGTGACAGCTGCTCCCTAAATCTTTTGACATTGTTGATTGCATTGTGCTTGTTTGCTTAGATAATTGGTTTTGGCCCACTGATAATGCAATAATGTGATTCAATCTGCTGAGAAATTCAATGGTGAACAGCGATACCCTAACTACACATTCAGACCTGTGCAGTGTAAACGTGGTGTTCTCCTAGGTTAGAACCTTGGTTTGGTCACGTTTCGACTCAAGTGTGACAATGACTTTGTGTTTAGTGCACAGCAAGAAGGTACTGGGCTCCACATGGAGTTTGGCATATTCTTCTGTAACCTGTCATTGTGTGGGCTTCCTCCAGGTGCTTAAGTTTCCTCCCACAACCCACAAACATGCACCATATCAAGCAATATGGGTTTTAATTGTCCTTCCAAGGTGTGAAGGTGAGTCTGTATGTGATAGCATTGTAAGCCAGTGATGTGTCTAAGGTGTCTGTCTGCCTTTGACACAACAACAGAAAATGGTCAGTACTGTGCAGATGCCAGTAATTTAGTTCCAACAGCCTAAAGGATGTACAAAACATCCTTCAAATGAACACAAGCTTTATCAGCTAAAGCTTGTCCTTCATTCATCACTATTAAATATGACTACACATCACCTTGCTGTTACAGGAGCTCGACATAATATCTGACCCACCACTGGATGTCTTGCTGCGTGACCCTGGAAGCAGCTCTCAGAGAAATTCTTTGGAAATGCAATCAATAGCATTCTTCACATTCAGTACACATTCCCTGCAACTCCCCTTTTTGCAGCATAATTCAGAGGATGAATATCAGACAAAAGGGCCTGTTACACAACAGTGGACCCCTGCAGAAAGGTCAGCCTGGCAGACAGCCAAAGCTGTTAAGATGTATATGCATACTGAGAGGACACTTTATGCACATGCTGTGTGAAGTATGTTGTGTGTGAAGTGGATATTTTCTAAGACAGGTTGAGTCAAGACCTTGATTAAGGGTAAATTCAGCCCTCAGATACAAGCTGACCTTACAAAACTCAGAGAAATACATTTAAATGTGTACAAAATGTGAATATCAATTGATATGATTAATATGAAGGTAATATATTTAAAAATGTATTACTGGGCAAAATTGTCAACCGCTAATGATTGCATAAGCAGAAATGTGTCATTGTTTTTCATTTTATTTTCACTGTTAGAGCAGTTTGTGTTGCCTTTGTCATTGTCATTCATTTGCCAAATCAGGCTAATTTATTCAGCAACTATTTTGATTATCGAATAATAATTTGTGTTTCTTAAAAGGAATTGTGTTTTTATTCATAAATAACATTTATAGGTTTTAAGCCTCTGAAATGTGCTTATTTAATGCTCTTCTTTTTCATGTGATACTAAATTTAATGAACTGTGAACTGATTTAACATATTTTGACTATTTACTGACATTTTATATGAAAAAATTATTGATTAATCAAGAAAATGATCAGTATATTAATTGATAATGAAAACAATCATTAGTTGCAGCCTTATATCTTCATTCCAAACTTCAACTTTAATTGTTTCCAAAACTATTCATCATAAATCATAAATATTGAATGATATACAGACATACGTCAGGGGCTTTAAAGTTTCACCAATGTTATTGTTATAAATCTATCGTTAAAGATGGTATTTAGTGTTGAACAAGTGGAACTGGATAAATCTCATTAATGTGAGAGTCAATGATGAATTGCTGTTTTCAGCCATAACAATGACTAAGTAAATTTTTTTGATGCCACAATGAAAACTAAAATATAATATTATATGATAATATTGTTATTATTTCAGATTGGAGAGGTAAAGTAACAGTGTCAATTATCTTTCATGTGATCCTCTGTATAAAACCACGTCTGACTCAATGTGACTGCTTGCTTTGGCAGTTATGGGGGCGCACCCAGTCAACTTCCCATCACCCGTGGTGTGATGCGTCACTCATCCTCATGTCTGATTTAATCTGCTGGCTCACGTGCGAAAATCTGTCTCACTTCCCCTCCACGTGAACCCCTCATGTGGAGGGAAATGTTTTCCCAATCCAATCACCAATTTTATATTAGATCAAAGCATTATCAGCTCTGCCCTCAAGACACAACTACCCTGCTCTGAGTGCAGTATCAGGTTATTAAAAGCTCAAATGAGCACAAATGATCTCCTCATCTGCAGGATCATATTGGTTATGATACATTTAAATGCTGAACCCAAAAAATAGCTTATTTCACCATTTAATTGTCTTTAGTTGGAATAATATTGTAAATTTTAATTCTACTCAATCATCATATTAGTAGGAAAACCTTTTTATCAAACCCACATTATGCACTAGATAGGCACTAAAAGCAACACACTCTTAGTGACATTTTGAATCAGTCAGATGGAAAAACTAAGAAAAATGTGGCATGAGTATGCAAAAGGCATTTATGTTCAACAGGTTTTTGGCTTCCATGTGCTATAGGTATTATGCAAAAGCACTGCTCAATCCCTGAGGCACAAAAAAGCTCCAGTGAGATAAGCTATTAAATCGTAACATGAAAAAGAACCAAGTGATACTGAACTTTGAACTTTCACTACTTCCACTGCTGGCGGGTGAAACATGGTTACTGTGTGCACACACCAGGACATTATGTGGAAAGCTGCTGAGCTGTGGAGCACTGCAGGGGGTCCTTAATTCTTTGCAGGGGAGTTTTGGAAAGGCAAAAGAGCATACGCAAAGGATAGCTGGCATTTTTGAACAGTTAACACATTTCTTATTAATGTTCAACTAAAAGGTTGATTGAGCACTGCAGTTTGTTTTGTTTGTTTTTTTATACAGTGCACACATTCCAGACCCCCCGTGTAAATCCTTTATTAGGAAAGTGAAAGTCATTGTCAGGTTGAAAAAGCCTTTAATGCCACAAGGTAAGAATAGAGGTGTGAGTTTGGCTCAGTTGTAGTAGGTGCCATTAAGTTCTTGCTGTATGACAAAATACTGAGTTTCTTTTTTCTACAACAGTGAGTGGAAAATAAGAGTGTAGCCGAGCTCTGTGAGGCCTCTCTCATGCACAGCTGTGAGCTAAATGCTAAAATCATCTCACAATGAAAATGTTAGTATGCTGATGTTTAGCTGGTATAATGTTCACAATGTAAACCATCTTTACTTTAACCTGCATGCTCATATTGGCTCATGAGCACTCAACCAAAAGTGCAGCTGAAGCTGATAGGTTTGTCATTATTTTGGCAGGTATTTGGTCATAAACCAAAGTATTGAACAAATTAATATTTTAATTATGGGATCACTAAGTGATTACAGTTAATCGTGAGTGGGATATGAATGAGTTTATTACATTTCATTGCAATCCATCCAGTTGTTGTTGGGACATTTACCTGAAAACCACAAAAGTGAACCACATGGTGACATTGAATGTCTGTACTAAATGTGTACCAGTAAATCAAGTGGAGATGCAGTCGTGACACTGGATGAAAAGTCACTAGTCATTATGATTCATTCACAGATTGGACCAAAGTAGTGGACTGAACAACACTGATATCCCTGGAGTCATGCTGCTAAAAATGATTATGCCATAGAAAATTTCCATAAAACCCGTAGGTAACATTGGCAGTAATTACACAACCAAGCAATAAACCAAGCTAAACTGCGGTAACTGATCAGTCTGTTAACTTTGGCCTCAAAACCTGCCATCATATTTACTGAACACAGAGAAAGACCACTATGCCATAGGGTGAGAGACCTATCTCAAAAATATCCATGGGCAGGTAAAGCTAAAGCTAAATTTACAGGTGTACTTTTTTAAAAACCATCAGTTTGTCTTTCCACATATGTAGCAGCTAAATCAAATGATCAAATCAAGTCGTGCTAAAAAAGAAACTAGCTAAGCATAACACTGTAGCATTAGCGCTATGTTAGCTTCTGACTGAAATTGCACTATTTTGAGGTGTCAGGTTACCTTTAAATCATATCATATCCCATTCAACCAATTACATTAAGTCATTTATTATATCTGTATCTAGATTAATAGTACAATCGGTTGATGAACACAGTAACGAAACAGAGACAAACCAGAGATTTTATTTGACCACCATGAACTATCATTAATTAAAATACTGTTTACTTTAGCATTTATTTTCAGCATGCACTGTGTCGTGACCAAATGGCTGCTGTTTTATTGGTAAATTAAAAAAGGACAGATGAACTGGAGTGCCACAATGCAAATGTCCAGACTTTCTTTAAATCGTCTTAACAATTTCCATGTACGTCTAACACTATCATACAGAATGGTTTATGTGCTGTACAGCAGTTTGAGTGATAAACTCACTGTTAGTTTCACCTGCTCTGTTTTATATCTGTGTTTACAAGGTTTCTGAACTCGCTGACCTCCTAACCCATATATCCTGCATAAGCTGCTTACCCAGTAATGAAATAAGACCCGCTTGTATTTAATAAGGTAACAGAAAATTGCATTGTGTTACTACATTGATCAGTTATGTCTCTTGAAAACGTGCAGCCAGGCAGACAGGAAACAGCACTCACTGGAGGACTAAAAGCTGACCTGGAGCTATTGCTGCAGTACCTTCTCTGCAGATGTTCTTTATGAGATATAGATGTGTTGGACTGTAATGGCTATTTCTGTTGCTAGGAAGTCATTTTCATATGTTTTTATTTTTATTCAGATGTCTCTCAAGTCAAGTCAGTTACTCAACCGGAGACTCCAACATTTTCATGCTGTTTGTGTGACAGAAACACATGGAGATTGGTTGCACAGTTTACTTTCATGTAGGTTTAGTGTCTTTGAAGCCACAACAGAGACACCCTGATTACCTACAGGCAGAGCTGGCACTTAAATCTCCACAACTAAATAACCAGCTGCCTTTTGATGATGCCATTATAGATGCTCCGCTCAGAAACTTAAGAAGACATTTCCAGACTGTGTTAAAACAAATAGAGTAATTAAAATGCCCCAAACTATCAATGAAGACTGCTGGTGATCTCACGGATATATCTTGATTTGTTTTAAGGCCTTTTCTTGTTTCACTTTTCCATGTGTGCAGTGCTTTCTTGTCTACAAACCTCACTCTTCTACAGAGAGAGCTGTGAGTTTGACTCGGAGCACTCAGACAGGGTCCAGTGGTTAAGTTACTATTTGACTAAGTCTGAAACGTCAAGAGTCACAACTTTTGAGCAATAATGCCATACACACATGGACCAGCATCACAGTGACTGCCACATATTTTACTGAGTGAATGATTAATGAGACCACATACAAAGTAGCTGGCAAGTCACAAGAATTTAAAAATCAGTTTAGTAACACTAACATATAGGATGATGTCCTCAAAACTGGACCCACTTTGTCCAGCAGTGATCACCAAGCTGAGAGTTGAAGGTGTAAAAACTATTGACAAAATGTTGCAGCATTTTTGTTGCAGCATTTTATCAGGCAGTGATATCAGGTATGGGATGATGGCGTGGTTTGGCAATGTCTCCACACCATCCAAATCTAAGTTATAGCGCCTGGTACAGACCACTATGAAGGTGATGGGGAGTCCATCTATGAGCAGTCTGTACTCAGGCAGGCACGGAGGGTATTGTCGGACCCGTCCCACATCCTTCAAACAGAATACAAGCTCTTGCCTTCTATTCTGGCAGAAGGTACAGAACCCCAAAATACAAACAGAACCGTTTTGAATACTCTTTCGTACCCACCTCCATCAAAATTTTAAATAGATCTGTACGCTGAGGTCTGGGAAGTGTGCAATAACTTGGTGTTCTGTTTGTTTTGTTTTTTATTTTGTTTTAATCTTTCATAGGATGTGTCATGAGTGTGTATGTATAGCCTACGTGTACGTCTTTAGCTGTTATATGTATTTTATGTGTATTTATTCTCTGTAAGAGCAGCTACTACTATGCACTACGCACTTTTCCCCTAGGGGACAATAAAGTATATTCTATTCTATTCTATGCTGATTCCAGGTTCAAACTCTGGTGTGACAGTGGCATGGGGTAACAAGAGCAATGTAATGATATGAGGACTGGTTTCATGCTCTGGAGTGTGAAAATATTGTTTCTGACCAAAGTGTCTATTTTTTTCTAACGAATAATAGAGGACAGTGTGCTGTGACATGAGGCAATTCCTCTACTAAATGAGTTACAGGAGTTCGATCCAGTGATCTGGACAGCCTCTAAATTCTGACCCAATAAAGCATCCTCTCTCTGTTATAGCAGGGTGTTTGAAATTTAACTGGATTAGGGTTAGGGTTAGGGTTAGGCAGCTGTGCTTTTATTTGCTTTTGCAGAGATATCTACTCTATAGAGATATCTACTCTACACCAAGTATAGAATGCTACTTACCACACTCCTCTTTTTTCTTTTGTTTGCAATTACATTCAGCTCTCAAGGCCAGTGAGGTTCAATAAGTCCTCCTCCATCACATCCACTTCATAAGACTGTACATTCCATGAGAGGCACAAGTTTTTGTTGTTTTGTATGTTTTTGGATTGTCTTCCAGTAGCCAAATTCTGGTGAATGACTGCATCCAGTCTTTCCAGGATTTTTGAGAATACTGTTCCCTACTGACCCTTTGTATTTTTGATATAGGATTTATCTAGCTTGAACTTTACACTGCCCAAAAAATAAGCCCATCCAGCTGGGCTGACAGCAGTGAAAAACACTGGTGGTTTCCCACTGGAAACCTCCCTGTACTCTTTCTCTTCATGAATTGAAGCATAAATTTGAACATATTTATATTTAGAGCATATCTGGAGCTCTCAACTGCCCGTACACATGGGGCCAAAAATCAATGACAGAACTGTGGAGTTCAATTTATGAAAAACAAACACTCAACAATACACTCATGTTGGGATGGGTGGCCTGGATCCTGGGTGGGTCGGTGGGAGTGGATCCTATGGAGGATGGGAGGGAGGGAGCCGTAACAGGGAGGGTCTTTTTCACTTTCTTTATTATTCTCATGTTGTTTACCCTTATCTTCTTTTCGGTGTCTGTTATATTTATTGCTGCTATATTGCTATTTCTTACCATTAATATCAAAATCAATAAAAATTTGATTGCAAAACAAAAGTATAGAAAGCCAAATATCATTGCATTTTTAGTCTTCTATGGTTATTTGAAATAAAAATATTCCAGTAGAGCCCCAGATTAAGAATATAGACCTGGAATTGTGTGTGTCTTTAAATGTATTTCAAGTGTCATATAAAAACATGTTGTACACAGAGTGCTAAGTGTCGTACGAGTATATGTGTGGCACAAAATTCTTGCCAAATGTCATAAAACCATTTAATTTCAAGATTTGTTAAATATGCTAATTAGCATGATAATGTGATATTGTAATTACTTTATAATTATTCCAAATGCATTTTCCTCATTCAGTGGAATGAAAAGCAGAAATTATGCTCTTCTTACGAAAAAAGGGTTTTTTTCTCAAGATGAGAAATCTGGTTTGCATGTCTGACGTACATGCATAGATTTTTCTGTAGTAATGTTGTTTCTGTACTGTAAGCCTCACTGTAGCAACACAGTGACAGATTGTTTCAGCTCCAGTGAAGCTGAAGGCAGTTCTTGCAGGTGAAGCATCTTTGTCTGGCTGCTCTTTAGTCGGGCTCCTGTTGTGAGGCGACCCCGAGGGGCCAGACACTGTGACATGGACCTGCAGGGGTCTTACTTTGTTAACCTGTGACTTGTTCCTGTCAGATTCCTCATACACAAGAACAGAAAAGGCGGACCTGGCACCAGCTTACCTGCCATTTGGCCTCCCAAGCTGCAGCCTTAATGGACACAATGGACATCTTCCTGACACCAAACCAAAAAGGGTAAAGGAATGACATGTCTCTACCTTAATGTTGGGGGTCAGTCCATGTTTACTGGAGCATGCCAACAGCAAATTAGAGGATTTCTTCCATGGGAAATGGTCTCCTAGTTGCAGACTGGAATTCACAGACCCTCCTTGAAAAAGAGGATGTTTTAGTGTTGTTAAATATCTAAGGACACTCACAGAAAAGTGACAGTATTTGCATTCCAGCTCATTTTACAGGCAACATCTACTTTGTATACATTTATCATGTATTTTAATTATTTGAGCTTACTTTGTATATAAAGTAGATGCACTAAATCTCATTCTGATTGCTGAGCAAATGTTCAGATATTTAAAAAAAAAATGTAATAGCTTATGTAACATCATAAAGAATGGAATTTATTATTTTCTACCTGGTCTCTGATCTTGGACTTAACATCCACAAAAGTTGAATCCAGCATGGGCTATTATTAATCATTAGAGTTTAAATCAGGACAGACAGGCTGAGGATGCAGATCCACTGAAAGTTTTCTGGCTGAGCCTCAGCAGGAGGATTTTCTCCCTGCTTGTGTCCACCAGAGACAGAAAACCATCACTCAGTTTAAAAAATACTTCCACTACTAAGGAAGCTACTTGGCCACTACACAAAATGTTTTTAAGAGATATTACAAGTCCTATTCCTTTGTGACTTTTTGACATGTTAATGTGACTACTGGCTGAAGATTCATGAGAGAAAGTTTTGGACAGCAGAATGATAATTAGTCAGGAGCCTTAATGATCTGAAACTCTCCCTTTTATGGGACTCCGTATGAAGGAGTCAAGATCAAGAATCACATCAAATATTTACCTTTACAATCAACACAACTAAAAACACTGATTTATACACATTTGATACTTTATTTGAACATAAAAGTCACGATTTGGACAAAAACAGTGCATGACATATACTCAATAGATATATAAATATAAAGTTCACTGACAGGTCCCTTTATAGTGTTTAGACTTGAATAAATACAAATATGAATGTTTGACTTTAAAGCATATTTGTCTTTTATTTTTAATCCAATTCAATAAAATCAGTCACAGGTTAATTACAATCTATGGCAGCAGGATTGAGCAGGATAATGTTGAATTAACTTTTGCCCACATTTCAATAATGTAACTTGTGGTTTGAAGAGTCAGTCTTTACACTTTATTATCTTTGGCATATGCATCATACATAAAGGCACATTTCATTTGTGCCTAGCATGTCTTCCAATCTGAGGCCACAGCTAGCAAAACATCACCTCATTTAACATGTCAAGTGTCTGTAAAACGACTATTTAATGTGTTTTTATCAGTCAAAAGGTAGCTTGCTTGAAGTGCAGTTATCATCTTGACACATCCATAACCTCTCTGACACTGTTCTGTCGTTGTGTCTTCTGAGGCTTAATAGCTTTAGATCTTCTCTGAAGTCTTTTCCACGCTTTTTTCTGAAAAGCAGCTCCCATCTCTGCAGTGTCAGCACCTCTGCAGTGGGAACGACTTCATATCTTTGGCACCACGACGATGTGACTTCAGTGGAATACACATCTCTTATGTAGATTAAAAGATAACTCCTTCCTCTTTTGTCACCGTTTTTCTAAAAAGAGTCGGTCCTTTTTCTGGCAAATACTGCAGACATGCTTTTCACTATCCCCTTGAACCCCAGAGGCCTCTTCATGGTCACCTTGGCATCCTTCATCCTGCCCACCAGCCCTTGAAACACCATGAGCACGCTGTGGTAGTTCTCGGCTGCTGACACCTCGTAGAAGTGACAGTCTGTGTTGAGAGCCAGGAGGCGGCCCTCCTCGCTCAGCACTGTCCGTCTGTGGTGCAGGTCCCTCTTGTTACCCACAATTACTATGGGTGCTTTGTCTGCGTTCAGGAAGTCTCTGGTGGACTTGATTATCTGAATAAGCCTGCTGACGGTGTTGAAACTGGCCCTGTCACAGATGCTGTAGACGAGAACGTAGCCGTCGGCCCACTGGACCTTCTTCTCCAAGTGTGACATCTCCACAGACGAATCCTGCAAAATTAAACATTTAAGTTTATCTGCAGCAACAACCAGAAGTGGAAAGTAACTATATGTACATTTATTGAAGTATCCATTTTATGTTACTTTACACTTATTTTTACGACATTACATTAATGTAACAAATGTTATTAGTTAGTTTGCAGATTGAAGATTTTATTCAAAACTGTGATCATCTTCTACAATATAATACATGATTACAGATCAAAGTAAGCAACAGTACAGTAAAAAAAAATCACTGCTACTTTTAACTGGGCTTTAAGTATCAATAATTTAAAAAGTATATATATATATATATATATATATTAAAATGTAGGCCACATTAACACATAAACATAACATAAGAAAATAGTATGAAAGGCAGCATTCTGCATAATTTTACTGTTGATATATTTAGTACATTTTGCTGATAATAAACTTAGTTTATATAAAGTTGTGTGGTGCAGAACTTCTGACAGTATTTTTCTGTATGTCAGCAGAAGAAACTGTAGTATCAACTCACTGATAGTAACTGTCAGGTAGTTATTCATGTCCTTACCTCAGAATAAGGGGGATCCCAAATATTAAGAGTGATTTCCCTCCCATCTACCATAAAACTGTGACTATAGATGGACTCTGCAAGACAAAAAAGTCATGAAAGTTAGATGAAGTTATAAAAGGCTGCTTTAAATCGAAGTGAAACAGGCACACTTACCAATATCTCCATACTCTCCAATGAATCTGCGAGTTAAGAGGCGCACAGTAAGCGCTGAAAAATAGAAAAGCAATCTTTAAAACACTGTGTGAAACACAACTGAATTAGTATTTACTGCTTTATATAGTTTTACCTGATTTTCCGACACTCTCTGTCCCCATTACAACAATGTTGGCATCCATTTTCAGTGAAACAGCTGTGTCGAGCCGCTCAGCTCCATGTGAGGCGGAGGAGGCAAGTAGGCTGCTGCTGTGCGGCGGCTGCCGGCTAAGAGGCGCCTGTTATAGGGCAGACCGGAGTGAGGGCGGGGTTAACAAATCATCCACGGCAACAACAACAACAACAGCAGCAACAGCAGCAATAACTTAATGAAGTCTTCCTCACGTGCTGTGGCGGAAACATCTGTATGTCTGTGGCAGCCAAAAATAGAAAAAACAACCCCAATCATCTTATAAAGTCAAACTAATTGTTTTAATGTCATATGACATCATCATAGTATTATATAAATTATTATAAAGGACTTTCTCAGATTATTTTTTCATTCATACAGGGACTCGAATATGTGTTTTTTCACTCTTTTGTGTAATTATTGCTGTTGGCCAGGACAGTTTAGTATTGTATATTGTATAGGCTATATTGTATATTGTACGTTGTATATTATATATTATATATTGTGGATAAAGTGTAGCTCTATTATAGAGTCATAATCAAGAAGTTTGTTGCATTTGTGGAAATAATAAAAATGGGGACGTTTTACGTGTATTTACTGTAAAACAGCATCATCATCACCAGACATTATTTACATAGCATGGTGGCAGTCGGTGAATGAAAATACCTGTCAGTCAAACTGTCAGCAGATCTCGTTTGTGTTTTAAAGGGCCACTTCACTATTTTACACATGAAGATCAGTTCACTCATCATAGCACTACTCATGCTTTATAAAGAAATAGGCCTACGTCATCGGGGATGATCTTAGCTTTTGTTTTCTAAAAGAAAACCTGCTTTACAAAGTGAATAATGGGAATTGTAGGATTTAATGTTTTTGGACTATGACCTTAACTATGAACTAGAAGTCAGAATGCCTCAGTGCATTGCAACTTCTTGGAAGTGCAGCATTAAGTCTGTGGAGTCCCCTTTTAACTGGTGTTGAGAATACGTCTTTTGTTCACATTCAGTCCCAAGATTGATTCTGTTTAAAGCATTAAATTAGTATTGGACATAGTCTTTTCTATCAACATCAGATCCATGTCTTACATTGAGTGAATCCATTTCATCTTGCTGCTGTGATGTTAATATCAGCCACAAGGGGGGAGTAGATTTCAGTAAATGTCTCCCACACTTTGTTTTGCTTCCTTGAGCCAGAAAAGGCAGATGAGCTAGACTGGACACCGATTGGCTGAATAAAAACCGTCTGTCAAATAATTGTCTGTTTGTAGGGCCAGACTTTAACACCCGCCTCTCAGTGTGTGTGTGTGTGCGTGTGTGTGTGTGTGTGTGTGTGTGTGTGTGTGTGTGTGTGTGTGTGTGTGTGTGTGAAATGTATCTTTATCTTACCCAGCTCTATACTTACTCCTCAATGGGCTACAATTTCCTGCTTAATCTGATTTTTCCCAGTAACCTTGTTTCTTGTTTGCATGTAAGCATGTTGTAGTGCTGGAAAAGGCTAATTATACTGTTTAGAAATCACACAAGAAGATCCAATCATTTAACCAGGTGTGACACAATTTGATTAAAACATGTTTTTTAAATGTACTTTTAAAAACTTTCTTGTTTTTGTCAAAGTCTTGTTGTAGTAAGATCAGCAACTACACCACTTTTTTAAGCTGCAACAGTGGAACCAGATCACAACCCCCCCCCCCCTGAATTTATCTCTGATATAACTTCCTCTCTTATCTCTTGTAAATAAGATTATTCTGAGGCTGAGAGCTCTAAGATATTCAAATATGTTAGCTGTTTCTATTGTACATACGATGGTATCGCTTGCATAAATATTGCACATGGAATATTACATTTTAGGCAAAACTCAGCTCCCACTTATGCTTCCTTTTAAAATTCATCCTCAGAGGTTTTGTTTGAGAACAATGCAAACATCACAATGTTTAGCGTGCCACAGGATAAATGTGTTCATTACTTATTTAACATGTATATATGTTAGAAATGCCTGTGTTTGCAGTAATTATGGCCTTTATGCTTCTTTAGTTGATGAATTAACGGTAATCCACATGTTGTTACTTTATAATAGTGAAACCAATGTAACGTAAAAAGTGCTTCACAAGGTCTTTAAATGTCTCTATTTATCATTATGAGAGGTGTTGCAATGACTCATTAAAGATAAGAGATTAATAAGACTATAATGTATGGGAAGCATGACCCAATGGGTTATATAAACAAATACATCATAAATAATATCATATTCATGTTTCAACTGTAACTGTACACAACCCCAAAATTAAAACCTCATTCATTATTGTCTGTTCAAATGTTTCTCAACAAGTCCTGACTCTTTAATTTCAATAAACCACTTCAAATTCAGACTTTCCCAGGCTTTCAGAGTCCATGACCTTCATCATCATGACACTTCTGTGTGAAATTCATCACCGATACCAGAGGCACATTCATTTTCCTGGCCAGAGAAGGTGCCCCATTCATGGACAAAAAAAGGAAAAACCTGCATTTAAAAAACTGGGGAAACATATCAAATGCAGATTCCATTCAGGGCTCACTGAATGGTTGGGTGAGTATGAAAATGATGTGATAAAAATGCAAAGGCCTTTAAAATCACCAGATCTCAGAAGATTTTGGACCAGCTTGCAAACCAACACTCTTCACCACCATCTCCATAAGATCAAATGATATAATGTTAAGTTTAATCTTCAAACTATTCAGAGATGTCTGTGATTGTCTCTGATGCAGTATGTGCAAGACTCAGGTCTTGTTTGCAAAATAGATCTTGATGTCAGTGAGATTACCTGATTAAATGAAGCTTGTATAAATAACTGATGGAATATCTTGTGTATAAATGGTGTTCCAGACTTGGCAAAGAGCACTAAAGCTGTTCTGGAGGCTGATGGTGGCCTGATGCCATACTAAAACACTTTGTATTGTGTTTTTCCTTGTTTTTGTCACCAATCTTTATATGACAGTGGTGAGAAATACTTTGTCTGTTCCAAGGCAAAAAATTAAGGAGGAAATAATCAAGTAGTAAATCAATATGCCACCAAACAGGGAAAAAAAGTGTTTCCAGAAGGAAAAGAGACGTCATATATTTTCAATCAAACTGTGAATGCTTTGTGTCCCAACTGGACGTGACTGATGAAGTCAAATTAGGCTTTTCATTGTATAATAGTGAACAGTCTGAGAGTCATAACTAATGCAAACACATTCATTTGTGACAGTCATTGCCAAATAGAGAAACTAATGTTAAATGCTGCTTTTCTCTGCAATGAATTTTCTTTAAGTGCTAAAAAGTTCAAACAAGTGTGATGAAGGTTCTCTTTGGTAACAAACACAAGTTCAAAACAGAAGAACGCCCCTGAAACTCTCTTCTGGCAAAAACTTTAGAAGCATATATTCAAATAGCTAGTTCATGGTGACAGTATTTTTGCATGTTAAAAGCTGGGTTAAAGCCTTCTTCAGGGTGTCGCCTTCAGCACACCATTTCACCTTTTGTAGATACAGCATGACTGTTAACACCTGAACAGAAGCCAACAAACTCATAGGTGAAATATGCAAAGTATGACCACTAGATGGTTCTACAAAATATATAGATGGAAGAAAAGGATAATAGTACAGACAATAAGAACAAATAATTAACAATATATATCCAATTATATCAGCATAATCATCTACATACATCAGAATAACTACAAAAAAGGACTGAAATAAATGTATTCATTTAGTCCTGCGTATGTTCATTCATATTGTATTTATTGCATACATACATAACCCTAACCCTAACCCTCTCTGCAACAATATTTTCAGTATGATCACCACCCTGAATGTTCTTTTTGATGGTTTTTAGGCCTTCAACCATAAAACTGTCTGGATTACTGTTGTACATTATAAACGTGCTGAGTCATAAAATAATCCACATTTTCTGATAACGTACTAATGTACATATTGTTATAGTTTTTTGTGTTGTTTTGTTTCTTTTTCTTTGAACCAAGACACCGATTTCCCCAAACAACCAAACCTTTCATGTTCCATAATTCATTCCTTAAGAGGTTTTTTTAAAGAGACATATATTTAGGGGTTTACTCATTTCAAAAGCAGAAGGTAACGCTACATGTATCAAGGTTAATACCAAACATATGCATTACTACATTAGAATCAAACATTTCCAGATGAAATGAGAGGAATAAAGACATGAAGCTATATCCAACATTAAGTGGTACTGTCGTTATATATTTCCTCTACAAGGTATTTTCATCCAAAGCTGTTTCACAGGAAGCTGCTTCCACTGTACTTATGCAAATAAATCTTCTTATGGACTTAACTTACACTCACTTTATGTGTGCGATAATTCCACTTTTCCCTGTTTCATGAGTGCGATAAGAAAATAAACTGAAAACTATCCTCTCGATAAAAGACGTTGGATGGTAGGCCTTATTTAAATTTACACTTGATTTGCAATTCCATTTGAAATGTGCCACTTTAAATAGAGGGATAAAAACTGAACCCAGTGAGAAAGTTTGCATGATGCTCGGCTTGTCAGAGATATGTACACATTAAATTTAAATTCATGTCCAGCTCTTTAGTTTAAAAACTATAAAAGATGTAGGTAAGGAAAGCGTATCCACATTCCACATGTTCAAGGTCTACAATGCTCCAGACTGTGACACATTTTATACCTGTGAAATATTTTTCACCTCATTGAGAGGGTGTGGCATAACTGCAGTCCTCCTTATACACTGTATTGCATATCATAGTTTCCTGTCTACAGTATGATGAATTAATTTGAATGTGGCTACATGTATTTACGCTTGTATTTACAGACATGCATTTGTGCAGTTTCTTGTCTTCACCAATGATGATTTCCTCCCTATAAGTCCCTGTTCATAGACACTAGTCCACACATATGTAAGATAAGGCAGTATACTTCATGAGAACTGTTTGTTGAACAGCTTCTGAAATCCTGAAACCCACTTCACATCATGACTGACCAGCTGTGGTGGAGGTGGGTGTGGTGTGGCAACCAGGGCTTTCATTTCTCTCTTTAGGTCTCTTTTATCGTTTATTAAAGAACAATCGTTTATTTAACACTTTTCATGAATACAACTGAATGCAACACAATCAATGCCTTGCAGGAGAGACTGAAACTGTGCACCAGGGCACATAATTAGCACCAGCCACGAGTCAAATGATGATAAAATATGCAAGTGGCTGGCTCACCAGAAAAGAAAAAAAAAACAATGATAATCTATTCAGTGACTGGTAAAATTTAAACATTCACTAGACATTTGACATTTGCTCAATGCTTAATACTATTAAAGCAGTATTCATTTTTTGCAGCTTCAGGGTAGCAGAACAAGCTTTAAACACAACACTGATGTATTAAAACCTTTTAAGATTATATATATAGTGTCCTACATACACATTCAGCAGACGCAGAGCAGCATTAGCATTAATGTAGAGTTATGTTGAGAATGTAGGTGTTATATTCATTTGCTCTGTTTTGGTCACAACCGACTGCTAAGAAAAATGTTCTGGCTGCTTAATGCTCCACTATGTTTACCATCAAGCTGCTTAGTTTGTCTATCTGTCAGTTGGTGCTGGGCAGGTAGTGTACAGTTGGTTTATCATAGTTTTTTGTGCGATCTCATTAAGAGCAGTGAGCGGGAATAAAAACAGTATTGTTGCAGACCATGAAGCTAAAATAAAGATGCTGAGTCAGCTGATAATTCCCGGTTGGTTTATCACTCGTTTTGCATTATACACAGTCATTAAATCCATTGACAATAACATAAATATTGACCAGTGTTGCTTTAAAGATGTGCACTATTAGAACAGCAATATTAGACTGAAAGAACATTTTAGCCTGCCTTTTTTACAGTGAGCTTTGAAGTGAGTGTGTTTATGTCACCAAAAGATGCAGAGGAGATTAGGTATCTGTACTTACAGAGATCAAGCATTTCACACCGAAGCAAAAAGATCATTTTCTTCATGACTGCTGATATCAGTTGGTTGCAGCTGATAAAACTGAAGGCATCCATCATCAGCAGCCACTTATCCACCAAAGCTCTCATTAGACAGCTGTGATACAGGACTGGAGAGGAGGGAAGACTAGGCCATTAGCATGTCATTTCCCAGACAGGAAGGAAGCTTTCAGACTAGCTCCATCAGAATTACCGGATGATCAGGGTGCACCACCTTTTATATGCAGAGACTGAAATCATTTCTTTTATGTCCTCACCAGCATGAATAAGGAGGAAACAGTCCTAAATATTACTAAGTTTTAGTACTTAGTTTCCTTGTTAAGTTATTAAACAACTATAACCCTTTTTATGCCTTCTGATTATAAATATAACACTTTTGAGTTGTTGTTAAATTTTGTCCCCTACATCATACTGTATGAAAATTAGATTTATCAGTACACACAGTACTGACACTTTGCCATCGTCCTCCATGAGAAAAACCTCTTTTCCAAGCTGCCATTCCACTGCAGCTGACTCTTTAAGTGACCATATGTTCACATGTTGCTTTTAGTTTGGTTGCATTTGACATGAAGAGCGATTGTGTGCTTACTGAGAAAAGTGCTGCCTGAATATTTCATGGTATAAATATGGTAAGTGGTTTTGGTCCCTGAAGGCTTTTTCAGAATTTCCCATAATGTCCTCTCCATTGCTCCCATGTTTCCTCCCTGTCTTTGCCCCCAAGCAGGTTGGAGAGTCACAGACGTTTCCTCACCTAAGCTACTTTTATTATAATTATAGAGAGAAAAGCATGACATTCACTATTTAAACAGTGTTGTGTCTAGAAGCATGCAAGATTATAATGCTGATCATTTTTTGGGGGGAGTTGATCATCTTCTTCTGGATCCAGACAGGAAACAAATGGATGCCTGTTAAACATTTCAGAGCCAATTCGTTTTTTTATACCTTCAACAATACACTGATTTCCAGATTTTGTTATGGTACCCAATAGAGCCCTTAAATCCAAATGTCTCCTACTAGATCGCTGCTGATGCAAAATCAGCTCCAAATTTTGTTTAGTTTTAAAACATCAGCAGTACAAACTGAGGGGGCATTTAAGGATTTGAGGCTGTTGTTGAGTGCTGCAACATCAGGCAAAATATTTTTGAAATTTTATTTTTGAAAAAACTACTAGACAATATTAATCAGTGTATCGGTATGACGGTATCATAAAGATAATTTCACTATTGTTGCCTGTTTTGAGCCAATTTCTAGTGAAGTCTGAAGTGCTTAAAATAAAATAAAAAAACTGTGGTACTTAACTAATGAGATCTTCAGGTGATTATTAGAACAAATGTCGCAAAGACAACATCAAAAGGCAGAAGTTTGTCATAAAATTATGAGAATGAGACTATGAATACCACTGAAGCCAGAAAAAGTCACATGAATATCTTGTGCTGCGCTGAGCAAAATTTGCAAGTGAATTATCTCTTCAGTTGCATGAAATCATCTTAACTCTGGACAGCCTCCAGTGACAGAGAGCCTTTTGGATGTGGTGCCCAATTAGTCAGCTTTTCAACGTGAATTATCAGCCCACCACATGCCAAACACTGACAATCAAAATGTCAGCGACTAAAATATCTTTCTTGCAAAAAGGAACGATGAAATCTGCTTAGTGAAAGGATGAAGCTTTCAAAACTGCTTTGCTGTTACAATGGACTATTTCACGCTTTAAGGGCACACTGCAGAGGTAGCGCTGGTTTGAGGCAGGCAAATCCCAACATGTGCATAACCACACCAAGCGAAAACAAAGGTTTGCTTTAACTTCCCCTTTGAGTCCAGAGTGGCGACCTTTGATTTGTGAGTCGATCCTGCAAAGTTGCTAGTTGTAGCTGAGCAACAGCAAGAAGGCTTTAATTAGAGGGATTATAGGCTTGTGGTAAATCATATTTAAAAAAAGGTCACATGACAAAACGTATACTTCTTGCAGTAAAAGCTATTTACTCTTCTTAAACTGCTGGTGGGGAGAGCTTTGTTTTCTTTGTTTCTGCTGCAGTTGTTTTGTACCATTTCATTCAAGAATGGCAAACTTTAAAGAGAAAATAAAACTTATGGAGATGTCCTCAAATAAGTTGCATCAGTATGTAAAGTATAACCAGAAAAAGGTGTCACATGCAAATGTGTTGATTCTACACAGAGTCAAATGTACAGTAGGTGCCACTCAAATGAGATATTATGATGAATGCAAACAGAATATTACTTTTTTTAATTAAAGGATAGCGGCTGTGATGTGTTATTATGAGAAGTCTTTGGTTGGACAGTAATTAAAGCTCTGATTGATACATTTACCAGGCCATTATAACATCTTGTATGAGCTTATTGCAGCTGTATTGGTATCAGCATATGTTGGAGGATAAGTAACAAAATACAGTGCAGTACAACAATTCCTGTGCAATGTTGGTACTGTCTTGATGAAGGTCTGAGGAGCAAAACATACATGACATGAGTGAATTCATTTCAAGTAGTCAACAATGTGGAGAATTTCTGTTCTTTAACAGTATTATTGTGATTATTATGATGATGATGATGATGATGATGATGATGATGATTATTATTAGTAGTAGTAGTAGTAGTAGTATTTGTATTAGTATTATTACCAATAGTTTATCCATTGGGAAGCACAAAAAAGTTTATTTTTCTACTGTAATATTTGTTATTGGACTTTTTTTTAAACTCTCAAATAAGAAAGAAAACTAAATGCTATAAACTAAAAATCAAAATTTCTTATAATCATCCTTGGGACTTATAAAGGACCTGAGATCATATTCAGCAAATCATGAATCAGATGGGGTCTTGGATAATATTAAAGTATTAATTGAGATTACATTAGGCCCAGAAAACCCATAACAAGGCAAATGTCAGTGAACAAAAGTAGAGCTAGTATGTTTGTGTCTCCAGTAATGTTTGTGCTAGATTCAATTCAGTTAGAAAAACATAGCATCACAAATACAAACATGTTGACAGTGCACAAAGGTCTCCAAAGGGCAGATTAAATGAGTTTGGGCTCCATTGCAGCATACTGTAGTGAGAAGTGATCCAGAGGGATGTGTCTGCTTCTTAAGATTATATAAGGTTCATCCTTAAACTTCTTAACATTAAATACACACTCAGTAATAATGCTTGTGGCGTGCTGTTCTGAACATTCGTGTTCAGATCTGGCTGCTAAACATGAGTCAACATTGTCCCAGTGTGGTCACTTCAGGTTCTACATATCAACGACATCACTTTCTCGTATTTGGAGCAAGGCCATAATGTTTGCATATTGTTTTGACAGAGAATGGAGCTCGATGAGAAAAAACCACGACTAGTCGAAGTTTGAGTGAAACGTCCTTTCAATAGGTCCCTTAGGCTAGCCATTCTCTCTTGCTATTGTTTCCATCTCATCCAACTTGAAACCCAAACCTTTTTATGTGCGTTTTTCCCCCCCATGCTCTACTGGCCCACTGTGTTTCTTTGCTAGCTCTTTGTGTAAGCCATCCGACTCGTCTGTCTGGTTTCAGCAGCCTTTTTTGCATTTCTTTCTCTGCATGAATGCAATCAAGTTACACCTCAAGCTTTCTTTGCCATTCCCATGAAGCAATGAAACAAATGTCAACAAATATGCTCTTGTACTTTTGAGGATGTCACCTAATCTGAGTGGAGTAACTTTTCCATGAAGCTTAGGTGTTTGCAACATCACATGATCCAGGAAAGATCTTTTGGATCAAAGCTGAGTGAACAGCAGGCTCTTCAGCTCCATGAGGCGAGGCTGCGTCTGGAAATAAGCACACATTTCCCATGGCTTGATTTACCCTAGGGAGGAAAGTAGACCATGTTGCTTTATACGTGCTGTGTTTGAAACCCTCTCCCCAGCAGCGCAGACAATATCACTCTATTTTAAAACAGCACACTGCCCTCTCTATTGATACTGGAGTAAAAATAGACAGCTACAGAATGAAATGGTTTAAAATGTAGAACAGACAGCAGCACTCTATATTTAGATGGAACACAATCACAAAAAGTGCCTTGTGACATTTTATAAACTCCCCAATCAAGCTGCAAATGCCATTTGACTGTCCTTACAATCATACAATATTATGTGCCCTGAGGATATCTGCTGATGTCCGAGAAGAATACTGAGTTTGTCGGTTCTGGTCAGTCTATGTTACTGCAAGCAAATGGAGTATGACATTAGATATTGGTAGGCAAATGTGTTTGATTCTGACCCTTCAATTACTCTTTCTCTTGTCAGTGTTGTAGGAAATGAGGACTGAAAACTCTGATGTCTTAGTGAGAGAATGAACAGTAATTGTTTAAAAGTCTATAGAATTCAACAATATGATCCAGTTGAAAGTAAATCAAACAACACCCACAAAACACAGATGGCTCCTAATTACATGGCTCCATTCCAGTAGATGATAGCTTAACACAGTGTCTTTGTTGTTTTGCTTGGCACATGATGAAACCGGCTAAACCAACTGCTTAACTCATACTGTTATGAATGTGGACGAGTTACCTGAGGGAGACTTGACACTGCACGAAATATGTCGGGGGCTTCCCACTGACAATTTCGTGCAGTATATGTTTTGAGTTTTAGTCAGCACCGTCTTCTGCAGAGGCTGCTCCCTCAAGGTAAAATTCCAGCTGAGCAATGCTGCATAGCTGGATGATGGTGGAGCACCTAAAGCCAGACTGGCTTTGCAGCAGTGAAGGAACTGAGACTGCCTAAACATGCAGTAGGACTTGTTGAAAACTGGTTTCAGTCAGACTGTTCAACATTGTGACTTTTATTTGTGTTTTTGGCTAAACAAAAACAGGGGGTAAAACACAGTCAGTTCAGTTATAAATGTTGTTTTCCGGTTACTGAACCATGACTTCTGCACTGAAGATATGAAACATTTAGTTAGGAAAAGGACAAGATAAATTCCAGGATTAAAGGAACAGTTTGACCTTGTGGGACATGTATTTTCTCACTTTGTTAGCGAGAGTTAGATGAGTAGATTGATACACTTCCATGTTTTTGTACATTAATGTTTTTTCTTTATATTAATACCTTAAAGTGCAATGCCAGATAAGTGCATGCTAGATGCCGGCTATAAATGACTCCCATTCAAAAAGCTTCCACTTCTATCTAGAAATACTCAATCATCTCATTAATAAGATTTGAAGACTTATAGTAGTTTTGATGTCTGTGGGTGTTGATTACCAGCTGTGGTTGACAGTTGGCTCACCTGGTGGCCTCCCCAACTCCGCGACTCACACTGAGTTGGACTGTTGTTGCAATTTTTGGGTAAGTGTAATGTTACTATTGGCGCTTTTCCACTACACAGTTCCAGCACGACTCGACTCGCCTCAGCTCGCCTCGAGCCAGTTTCTTTGTGTTTCCACTAGGGATAGTACCTGGTACCTGGTATTGTTTTAGTACCTGCTCTGCTGAGGTTCCAAGCAGCCGAGCCGATACTAAATGTGACGTCAACAGACTGCCGGCCACTGATTGGTCAGAAGAGTTGTCGCTGGAAGAGTCATGAGCCGTCCCACACAAGAATCAAACCTGGCATTTTTAAATACCGGCATCAGCGTAACAGCCATACAGCTCAATTTCCTTGCTTTGTGTGTGACAGAAAGTCACATACAGCAGCAAGTACACCACTGCCTCCATGTCCTCCATTGTTTATGTGTTTGTGTCACGTATAAAACAAAGTCATGGCAGTTTCGCGGAGCCGTGCTATGACGACCCAGCCCACGTTCAGTAGTTACTTCTTTGTAATGGAAAAGGTCCTTCTGATTCGAGTCGTGCTGGAACTGTGTAGTGGAAAAGCGCCATATGTGATGATACTCGTTACATTAGCACAATTTAGCTAAAGTAGCAAATGTTAGCCCAAGTGTGCACAGCTTGGTGTTCCCAGTAAGCTAGCACTCACTTCAGTTCCAAGTAACGAAGCATGTTTCCAGAGTATGAAAGGCGACATCCTGCTCTCCTTATTTGGCAGCTGAGATTCCGGGCTTCAAACCTGCTACAATGCAAACCAATGGATAATGTCACACCTTGCTATGTCAATCTTTATATGCAGTATGTGGCAGGTGGTTCAAACTTTTTCATCTCAAGGACCCCTAAACTGACACAAATTAGACCACAGATGCCAATTTGAAAAGATTTTGTCCCAGGCTCCTGATCTGATCAGATTTTTGCTTTTAGATGTTTTATTACTACAGAAACTGTATGAAACCCATTACCAAAATAGTCATAAAATCTGTCATTGTGTTACTTATGGATGGATTTATAGTGAAAATAAATGATTCCCCTTTTTCTGGGGAGTCCCTGGATCCCTCTTAAGGTCTCCAGGCCCACTTTGAGAACCACTGATCCATTGTGCAGAGCTGAAACCAGGAGGTAGTTAGCTTAGCATAAATACCAGAAGCAAGGGGGGAAACAGCTGGTATGACTCTGTCCAAACTTCAACAATACAGCTACTAACACGTGTAGAGGTAGCCAAAAATCTATAAATTATTTTTATTTAATCTGTACAAAAATAGAAGTGTGAAAATGACATGTTGACAAGTTTTTCCTGGCAACTTCAAGGTGACAACAAAATTCCATTGTGCCTACTCCTGCCAAGAAAAAGTGTTCATGCTTTTGTTGTTGTGATTAAACAAGCTACATGTAGCGTGTACATTTGTAAGATATAGCAATGCAACTCTTCATTTTAATACAAACACGGATGCATTCAGGTCCTCGTCATCTTGAAGGAACCTGGTTCCTATAAAATTCATAAGCCTTAAAGTAAGTGGATTACAATGATTACACCAGAACCAGAATGAACACCAGGCAGTAACTTCATGAAGTAGCAGTTACCCAGAATGACCTTTTGTATTTTTTATAGTAAGTCACACATCTTATTTTTAATTAGGGTCTGTTGGTAAGTTCTCAATACAAGTAGAAAGTCCCTCCGCACAGTGCCTACTGCCCATATCCTCCCGGACCTGTTTCCATGACAACCGCTGTGGCGTAAGACCAAGGCTGAAGATTTTTGGATGGATGCTGAGATCTTATGACAGATTAAATTAATACTGTGAAATGACTGCACAAGTCTACAGTATGAGGCCAATCTTTTCTTCGGAGGCATCCTCAGTGACTGAATCAGCACTGCAGAGAGCTCCAGATGTTTTCCATGTTTGAATGTTTCAGTGGCGGCACATAGAGATAAAAAACAAGCATGACAACTTCAGGTAACAGACAGACAAGGAGAGACTTTAGATGAAAGCCCCATGCAGGACCGAAAAGGCAGTGAACCATGAAAAAACAGTATTTGAACTGCAACAGTGTAAGAAAAATCCTGTTCATAAAAGAAAAACTACACAGAAACAATTAGATTTGTCTGAATCTCCACAGTCTCAATATATTTTTTTATATTGCTACAAACTTAACAAATATGTGAAAAATACTCGACATATACAGGACCCCAACATTTAAAACACTCTGAATAAGTAAATTCATGTTAGTGAGGGCTTGGAGGTGACTGAAACTCTGTCAGGAAAACCTACCTGAAATTTGATTTTAATGCAATGAATCAAATTCTTTCACTAAATGGGTTTGGTTATCATATATCATATATCAATATATTGAAAGACTGGACATTTTGTGTGATTTCCAGGGCTTTGTGGAAGGCAAAGGCATAGAGGGTATTATACAAAAAGTAATGTTTTTAACTTTAACTTTTCTTTGGTTTGGTAAACATTGTAAAATAACAGGTAACGCAGCCATTTCCTTCTCAAAAGTTAAAACAGGAATAGTTACTGTACAGCTTTGAATTGTTTGTACTACTCCTCCTCCTCTGACTTCTCCCATTTCCCAGCATCTCCCAGCAGACAGGCAGGCTTCTTTTCCATAGTCCACCCTTTTCCAAATCCTATAAATAGCAGCTGTTTCAGAGGGCAGAACAATACTCCACAGGCTTTCCTATTCATACATTCCTGGCACCGGTCTGGGACGTCTCCGCCCATTACTACCTGACTCATGTCCCTGCACATCCACTGTATATAAACAGTGCTCCACACACACACACACACACACACACACACACACACAAACACAGTAGCGAACCGCTTGACAGACACACACACTTTTCTGCGTCATGTTTTTAATCCTACTATTTTTAACTCAGAGACTGATCTGAATCAGACAGGGCTGAGAGCATTTTATCCCAATGAAAAGTTAATTTCCATGAGTGTTTTCTTCCATTAAATATGACACATCTAGCAAACAATAGTTTTTATATTTATCTTAACACATTCAGTACATGATTTGAACAGCTGCAGTCATTAGTAACTCCTCTTCCCTGCTGCACTTATATTGTGACAGAGACAGAAAGTGAGAAAAATGAATTACTATAGTTCACCATAGAAAAAGAGATGTCTGTAAAACTGTTGACCAGACCCTTCAAACTGTTTGATTCATGGAGGTTTCATATTTGTAAAACTTTCATCAAGCCAAGAAAAGCAATTTAAAAATCAGTGAAATCAGGCCATGGGGTCATCACTATATAAAGTCTATGAGCCAAGCGGGAACTTGTGGGCCAGCAGAAGAAACACTGCAGTGTATACTCAGTGGGGTGCATAATGCAGAAGCAAACTTGGAAGTTAGAAACATTTTTTGACGTAAGCACCAGCCAAGCAATTCTTATTGGACTGAATGGGCGCCATTTTGTCCACAGTGACCCTAATCCTCTGCCATAGTAATCAATTAACATAAACACGGCAATTATTTAAGCATTTGCAGAAATCTTCAGATCAGTGAAATGAAACAATGCAGATTTAGATGCATAGTTGCTCTATTTCAAAGAGCGAACAAAAAACAGTGAACAATGTTACTGTGGGGAACATATTTAAAGCTGATCATATATGATACATCTATCTTTAGCTTTGCCGTGATGATATCAGTGACTGAAATCTGATGCTAAACTATCACAACCCAGGTCTTAAATATCTACAGCGGCACTCTCTTTTACTACTTGCGTCATATATAAATCCGAGTAAAGCTCTTCAGGCCTCAAAACTCCTTTAAATGAAAGTCTGGGAAAGAAAAATCATAGTTTGGTTGAACGTGACTTTACTTATGTCCACACAACCTGTGATGAAGGCTCAGATGTAGACACTGCTTCATTTTAAAGGGTTACAATCCAAAAAGGTTGGGAGGCAGTGAGTTAAAATCAGTACACAAAATCATTACTACACACACACACAAGTATCTGTTGCAGCTGTGTAAGTTACAGGATCTGTAAACCACAAATCTTTGGTTGGTTTCAGACAATGATTTTGAAAGTAACATGTGGCCCAAACGGCTCTACTTTATATTTACATTTCTCATAATGCTGTCCATTTAGATTTCAATATTTACATGCTTTTCTTAGTTTTGGCACTTTGGCACTCTGGGATTTCAACACTGTAACACACAGTTTGTTTGATACCAAACATGTCAGCTTGACAGTCTACAGTTTGATTTTCCCAGCAGGCTGAACCAACGGCACAACATGCAGAAGTGTAGGAAGGCTTTTTGTGTAGGAGTGTGCGAGAGTGAGGGAACATCAACGATTGATGATTATTTTGTATGGGACAGCCGCCAAAACACAGTCACAGACATGCAGTCAGCTGTTAAATCATGCATTCATCATTTATGGTTTTCATTGTGAATCAGTTCATCTTTGCCTCTGTTTTAGGGAAGTGAGACAGAGTCAGTTTCAGGTCGTGTGGGTTTACTATAAAAGAGGATGAGTGTGTCAAATGGACCAAAGGCATGTTGATTTTTATTTAAAAAATGGTCACAAGGTTCAAAGGTTAAATCCATGATTGACTCTCTTGACAAAAAAGTTTATTCTATTCTTTGTTTATAAGAATTAAAAATGTACATAAAGTAATGTATTCTGATGGGTTTTTGGGTCCCACCAACAAGTGATATAAAAGAGAGAAAAGAGGCAAATTATCACACTGGAGGAGCTGAAACAAGAGAAATGTTCAGTGTTTTTGGATTTTTTAACAATCAATTAGCCGTTGTTTATTTTTTCTGTTGATCGACTAATTGATTACTGAATTGCTTGTTTAAAGCTACTCTTACCTTTCTTGCATTTCACACAGCACATTGAAATTTTTTTTTTTCTATGTCCCACCCCCACACTCCCTTCCCCTCCACCACCCGCCTCCCCCTCTGCAAACGTGCACTACAATATTGATGACTAAGACAATGCACATACACACACACACATAGTAACGTGAGTGGACAGGTTGTTACAGCGGAACATTCTGATAAACTGTACATTTTACCAAACATGGAAAAAGCACCAATCACGAGAGATCTGGCATTATTTACACACAGGTTACCCAACACTAGGTAATTATCTAGAGCTACTTAGGTCTGTTAGCAATATGCTAAACTTGATCCGGTAACTGTAAGGTTACAACACATACAGTCGAGTCAAACGTGCCAGAAATTTGATATTATGTACAGCAAAGGTTACCCAGCATAAACTACCTAAGCTGGAGCTAACGTTAGGTCCGTTATCAATATGCTTAACGTGATCCGGTAACTGTAATGTTACAACAAATACAGTCAAACGTAACGTTATCACATATGATGTTGTTAGAAAGACTGAAGGTGGAACCTAGGTTTGTTGTTGCCATGGTTTCCTCCCTGCCCGGTTATTGTGTTGCAGGCTATGAAGCCGGCTAACTTTATTTTCCCTTAAATGATAAGTAAGTTATGTCAATTGAAGTTTCACTGATTGTTTGTTTGTCTATAACCTGTTTATTGATTTATGTAAATCTGACTGCATTTATAGAATTTAAACGGAAGTTATAGCACTCGTTAGCATTATGCTAGCGCATTTCTATAATGTTTATAGTGGTGTTCTGTTATTAGTGCCATAAATAGAAACAACTTATTTTATCACCATTAACACATTAAAGGATAATTACCGTTTTTTACAACCTGGACCTTATTTCTAGCATAAAATACGACCATTTACTCACCCAGACAACTTTGGTGTCATTTGGAGTCGTTCGGACGAAATTAGCTCCAGTGGAGCGCTGCGGTTAAAATAGTATTTTAACCTAAACAAAAAAACGTGTAAAAATGTAACAAAGGTAAGGGTTGCTTTAAACTCTCATAACATTAATAGCATATAAATCACTTGCTTGACCTTGAGGTCTTTTGACCAGTGTGTAAATATTGTGCTCTGTTCAAAATCATATTTCACAGTCCACTGGTTGTCAGCTCATCTGGTTGACCTTTACGTGGCTTATTGCTGCTACAAAACTATGCAAACTACTGTAACACAAACAGCTGTGCAGCAAACCCTCACAGCCTTTACACATTTGTTTATTATCATGTTTAGTTCGTTCCACCCCATCATCATCAAATTATGTGGTTACATTACATCATAGGTATTTCAGTACCTCCTCCCAGACATGCTGACAACATAATCCAGTAATAAATGTTGGAAAAATACTATGGAAACATCACAGCTCATACGTTATTACTTGGACATTGTTAAACAGGAAGAGCTGCATCTATTTTGATAACAGATCAAAACAAATTGTGACAAGTTGCTGTTTTTTCTTGCTGTATATTCAAAGTAAATTTAATAACTTTGCGTTTTGGACTTTTGGTTAGACTAAAAATTGGTAGACCAATTGATTAATCAATAATGAACATACTAATAAGTGGAAGGTTTAGTTGTGCAAGAATAAACCTTAAGTACTCTTTAACTGTATTTCAGGAAGTGTTAGAAGTTAACTGAACCATCATATGTATGGATGACTGAGAAAATAATCAGCAGAATGATTAATCAATCTACTGAAGCAAAAAAGCAATCAATCGTTCATATACAGTACACTTGAATGTCTGAGCATCACTATGAAGAAGGATGTGTGTGCAGTTTGACATTACAAGGCTGTTTTCACATTCATCTGCTGAAAGTGGAAAATTTCTCTGAGCTCATTGGAAAGCTTTTAAGCTTTTTTAGCCAATCCTGTTCGAATATTCAACTTACACAAGTGTAAGTCACAAACAGATATAGTAATACATGTCTGAAGGAGATCTTGTTTCACTGGTTCTGGCTTTAAAAATGTGAATATATTTCTGGTTCTGTTTTCTTTTGGGGGTTTTTGTCACATATGACAGTAAAATTTATATTTTTGAGGTTGGACATTTCTAAAAATCATCATGGGCTATTGGAACATGTGATGAGCATTATTTTGTATTTGCTGACATTTTATGCCAAATGAGTTCACACAATGCTGATTAAGGGCGACACCACTAGATGAATCTTTCTGTATTTCACAATATACAGAGTTTTTAATCTGGTGTCCGGTTTAACATTCCCATGCTGGCCAGATGAATCCATATTGCTCATGTTTCATGGACAGAGCTGTGACCAAATTCCGGTTAGCTCTCTGTTAACTTGAATGGGGATAAATACGTGAAATACTGTGGGTCTTCTAGACTTTACAAATGTTATCAGAATTATTGGATCAAATTATGATAGTGACACAAATTATTTAGTCAGGGCCGTGATGGAGCCTATAACGTAAGCGTGTCAATGTTTTTGTTGTTACTCTCACTGCCAGAAGGGGGAGACAAAAATCCTGCACTCTAGCTTTAACCGATTAATTAATTAGATTAATATTATAATTACAATTATTTGATTATGAAAATAATCTTGAAAGCTCTTAATAGACAATCCATGTAGATTTATAGTGGGGAAAATTATAGATCAGAAAATATTAGCAAGTCACTTTAAGCCCCCCCCCCCCCCCCCCCACACACACACACACCCTTTAACAACACACACACACACACAGAGAGAGAGAGAGAGAGAGAGAGAGAGAGAGAGACCCACAGGACTGCTGTAGTGATTTTTGGAAGTTGAGCAGGCTTGCTGAGCTACTGCACAGCGCCTCTAGGGCCAGAGGAGCAGAGCAGAGAGAGGTGGGAGAACAGCGCCAGTGAGCAGTCATTGTGCGTGAGAGACCATGACAGTCCGGATCAGCAAGAGTTAGGAGAGAAGATGAAGCCTGTGAGCGAAGTCTTCACCTTCAGCCTCAACCCTCAAACCAACCCGCGACGGAAACATGCGATTTGACGCAGATTTGCTCGCCCTTGCTTCACTCGTGCCTTTCCAAACACCTTCAGGGAGTTCACACGTTTCAGCGCGTCGACGAGGAGCCAATGTTTAAGTGCAGACGACCCGGCAGTGGCCCCGCGGAGTTTGGATGTGTGTGTTTCGTAGCTTGTCAGAGAAGCCAAAAAAGAATTGAATCAGGAAAAACAGCGACAACGAGCACCGCCGATGTAGTTTTCAGTGGGAAAGCTAAACGCTGTACCTGCCGGTGACTTCCTCCGGTCTTCCTCCTGTGTGTTTCGGGCTTTTTTTTTTTTTCTTCTCGCGGCGCCGTAGTTCAAGTGAGGGAGGATGCAGGTGAAGAAGAAACGGGGCTCGGACCGGAGCAGCGGGGACATGCTGGAAGGAGACGGCCGTAAAAACTCCTCATGCTTCTCAAATATAAAGGTGTTCTTGGTAGCAGAATGCGCCCTCATGTTGGCACAGGGCACCGTCGGAGCTTACCTGGTGAGTGTAACGCAACCCGAGTCCATGCCTATGGGCTCACACAACCTGCAACAACACCCAGATACTGTAGGTCATACTCAGACTTGTGTTAACTGGTTCTTGGCTTTACATGTGAGGGTTTCGGCTGCTCTGCACGCCTTGGAAGAAACAACGTGTAGCAGAGCAAACACATGAGATAGATACCGGTCCTCTGTACAGTCACCTGCATGACAGATTTCATGCTGCTAAACTGCTCCTTCTGTCAGTAGGCTATTTACCATTAGTTTAATAAATATCCTGACGCACGTTTGCCATTTATGTCTAATTTATTTCATAATTACAAGATAAATTGAGTCCATTTTCAATCAATCATGCATGTGGGTGATCTTAAAGCTCAAGTTTTAATAGTGGTGGCACCAATAATATAACACTCTTAAAATGTTTAGGGAGGCAGCAGTTGACTGTTTTTTAGCCAAAATGTCATTCAAGGTCAAGGTATCCCTTTCAAACCCTCCCCTCCTATTTCCCATTTCCCGTTTGACTCATTCTTTCACTTTTACTATGAGTGCTGCAGATAAATCGGATGAGAGATTGTTGAGATTCTTAACATGTCTTCTCTACTGATAAAATCCACAAATGTACATTTTAATGAAGCTGTTGCAGTGAAAACACAGATAAAAACTGATAAAGACTGAAAGCATGTAGGGATTTTCTTAATATTTTGAGGAAGAAAACTCCCTGAAGTGCTCCAAAATATTCCTCAAAAGCATCCCAGAGGAGTTCCAGAGCCTGTCGACAACCGCTGTGAACTTGTAGTTTCAACATTAGCAATGTTTATTCTCCAGGAATCACATTGTTTCCTCTAAGCTCAGTTGCAATTAATAGACTAAACTCAAAATGCCTTGGCCATATTTGGAGTGGAACATGTTATCTTCTCTTTTAGTGGACCTGCTGAGCGTCAAGCATTCTGCAGTTTAGAGCAGTGACACAGTGGTGCCACTCAGTCAGTCACTGTATGATGATGATTTCCTATAAAAAAAGACCTTCTTCCTCTTTATTGTTTATTTAGGGTATAAAAAAACACCTGTCCAAACAGTCAGTCAATTTGAACAATAAACCTGGAGCTTCAGGTGATGTTCGGGATCAGTTGCTTCGACAAACACATGAAGCTCTTTGTTCTCTTGTTCGTCATCACGGCAGAGGTAGTTTACTGGAAGCTTAATTTACATTGCCAGGACATCAGGTACCTCCTCCTTCCATGAAAATCTGGTGAACTGGTGCCGACCTACATGAGCCACTGTGGTGTCTCTGATTGGATGATGGGACTTAAGAGTGCTTGCTGAAAGTGGAGGGACAAAACTCAACTATCATGGCTCTCTTTGCTTTCTGTGAGCTGATTACAGTTCAAGACACTTAGCAACATGCTGGGTGTCCTGATTTAGCTGAGTGAACACGTCAAATACCACAGGAGTACACATTTTAGTTTATCATTATTTCCTGTTTTAGTTGTTTCCCCCTTTGTTCTCATGAATTCATTTAGCCATTTTTACAGTCTTTTTATCTCCTTTTATGCTCACTTGAGTGAATTAATGGCCTCTTTTGATTTACATTTATAATGTATATCTTAAGTAAATTAACTATTCTGTTCAGCAGTTGTTGAATTACTATAATAGAAATACATTTTTCATCTTAGCTGCAGAAATTATAACGAGAAGCCAATCATGTTCTTTGTTAACAACAAAGACATAATTGTATAGTCATAAAGCTATTTAGATAAAAAATTAGAATGTATGGCTAAAATGATTAATAGATGGATTTCCTGCTGTTTTTGTAGTAAAGTTGAGTTTTGTACTAATTGTTGCATGAAACAGGGAATCTGAAGATGCCACCTAGGGCTCTGAGAAAGTTTAACAGGTATTTTTCACTGGTTTAATGAGTAAATGGTCAGTGATGAAATTCATGGTGAGTTGCTGCACCAGTTGGGCAAGAATAAACCTGAAATACCTGAATTTAATTTCACTGATCCATCATGTGTGGGCAGATCATTTGAAAAGGTCATCCAAGTTCTACTCACCTTATACTTGTTGTTCAAGCTGCCTTGTTTAATCTCATTTAAAATGACAAGAACAAGCATTTTTAGCAATCATGAATATTTTGGGGAGCTGATTTTTGAAATGATGTGCCAAAAGAGGCTGAACACTCTAGCATCTTGTCACCAGTGGTGCCTGACGCCTACATCTCAGCAGTTAATTCCAGCTGATTGTAATTGTAGGAGATAATGCTATGTATTAAACCCTGGTGTGTCTCTTTGCAACTTGTGCAGGCCCTCAGGGCCTAAGCTCCGTTGGTTGTAGTAACACCTCCCTGATAAGAACCAAATCCGACACTTCAGAGCTCGAGCTGCAAAGTGTGACTAACACCTGAACCTGAACCTGAACCGCATTCGTCTCAGCTGAGCAATCCTGTCAAAATCCGGTTGGGTGCACTGAATCAGCCGAATGTTTGAAGGAGGGAGAAACCCAAACAGAACATCACTGTCATGTTTGAACTATGTTAAATCAAAATATTAACATTCATGTTGAGATATTATTCATTTATTTATTTATTTTTTATTCATTACATCTGTTTATGCAGAGATGTCAAATAATTCAGTTTTATTTCAGGTTAATGTAGACATAAGTCATAGCATGGGTTATTTATTATTACCCTGAGTCCTTCCTGGTTAAGTAGTGCAGAGGTGTAGCCATTAACAGAGTACCTGACGTCAGAAGTTTGGTTATATGACTCAATACACAGAAAATGACTCAAAAAATAAGGATTAATGGTTTTAATGAGTAATAGATATGTTGTATGGCCTTGGCTAACACTGTAGTCGTTGCTTCTCTTAGAGAGCAATTAAAACACTAAATTGTAATAACACAAAAATGTCTTATTCAGAGCAGTTAATATAGCTTTTAGTTAACCTTCAGTTGACCTTCAGTTGGTTACACCTCATGAAACAGTAATGGAAATGCAAATGATTCTAAGCAGCCAAGGCTTCTGTTATAAACAGTCACTGTGCCTTCACAAATAACATTTTACCGTTTCAGCACTTTTCATGTCAGTCCTAAACCTTAATGTGCTGAAGTGAATGTCAGCATTGAGCAGCTTTTTCTGCCTGCTGATAATACAGCCTCTGTCAATGCGACCTGGGGAATAAAAAGTCTGCATTTTTTTCTTTGGAAATTGGGATTCTTTGTGCTCCCGTAAGACTCGTCTGTCTGTGAGGTAATGGGATGTCACACAACTGGATGAGGTTTGTTTTGTTGCCATGCAACAGATTGAACATTTCCACAGTTTGGGCTGCCATGCGTACAAAACGTGGCTCTGACCGCTGACCGATATGCAATCCACTCTGTTTTTCCTATGTAATTTATTCTGGTTTTAATCCTCCTGGAATTCTGCCTGTTTGAAGTCAGAGTTTAAGTGAGCAAACATGTTGAACCTGGAGATGAGAGCTTAACTCATCCTGAGTGTTTCCACTGCTGAACTGAAAGCTGTCAGTCACATCACTCGCTTGGGCCCTCTGTAATGGAATGGGATCTGATTGGATTGGCTTTGCTTCCTGCGTGGCACACTGTCCAGCTAAAGCTATAATGTCAACAGGTTGTTTGGGCTTGGCAGTGTTTCTAAGAACCAGAGGAGACAATGTTTGTGATCAGATCCCAACCGGGTGGGGCAAGCCAGCCATAAACGCAGCCTTTCCGGTGTATTCGCATTTGTGAGAAAGTCTCGCTCAAGGGGCAGAAATGTCATGACTCATTCTAAACTTTTCCATCCACTCCGCTTCAGTCGAGGACTCCGGCACAGACCGCTCCCAACAATCATCCTCCCCATGCTTTGATCTGTAGTGAAGGAGCCGCTGCAGTGGTGTTCACAGCAGCTGCAGAAATGACTTGCTGTCACTTCTGCTTCCTAAAAGTCACATGAGATAATGTAGGGACTGAAAGGTTACCTGTGTGTGTGTAATGTTATGGAATAAAGTAAAAGTAAAAGTAAATTTCAGATTCAGCAGCAGTTGCGGTATAAATTTGGAGACATCCTGGAAAAACACACATGTGAACTGTCACTGAGGTCAAATGTAGGTGATTCACGCTGAATGCAACTGAATGTAGAAACCACTAAAAGAGTGTTGGTTTGCTCAGTACGTGATCTTTGACATCTAGTTGCAAAATACTGAGTTTACAGGGTTTTATCTTTCAGCAGTAGTAGCTCTTATGTCTCAACTGCTCCAATCAGAAGTAATCATGTACATTAAATTGCCATCATTTAGCATTTGACAGATTAAAGAAATGTTCCAACAGTAAAACCACAAGTTGATTCATCCTGTGATTAAGTCCCTTTTGGAAACATTTCAGAAAAGGATGTTGAGTCTTTAACGGAGCCAGTGGGGAGTGGAAAATTGCAATGCCCTTTCAAAGACAGTTTGGGTCAGATCTTAAAATAGCTTGATAACTATATAAATGTGAGACTGTGGTTCACATGGCACAGAGAGATCATTCCCACAAGCGAACACACCCTTGCTTCACTTTACAGGGCATTCTTGATGCTGCATATAATAAAGGTTTTACATTGACATACTGTAAATTAGCTGAACTTCATTGTGTGAAAATAAATCACGGACCTCTGAATTGCTGCATCACAACAAACAAGACTGAACAGGGCTTAAACAACCATTTACTGCATTTGCTTCAGCTGGAAGCTTATGGTAGGCTCCAACACTTCTGTGGATGACAGCTGCTAAAATAGAGAGAAGGTTGTGGAAGTAAATGTTGCTGTGCCCAACTAATCAGAAACAGAGGCCTGTTGGCAGGGAGGAGCCACAGTGTGGAACATCTGAACAGCTTGTTATGCAGGATATTCCAATGGAAAGACACTGTTTAAAATGGCGTGACTGATGATGAAAACATGCATGACTAAAAGAATCAAATGTAGAAAAATGCTTATGATGCGTCGATGGTGAATTTTCCCTTTTGAGTTGTTGACACTGGATTCCCACATCCTAGGTTTTGTATTTGTGCTACATTTTTGGGTTTTCCAGCATGATTCCTATGACCCTGGTTTGATTTTGTGTCCTAATGTTGTTTTCAGGTGAGTGTGCTGACCACCCTGGAGCGGCGGTTCAACCTGCAAAGTGCTGACGTAGGGGTGATAGCCAGCAGCTTTGAGATTGGCAACCTGGCGCTGATTCTCTTTGTCAGCTACTTTGGGGCCAAAGCACATCGGCCACGTCTGATTGGCTGCGGGGGTATCGTCATGGCGCTTGGCGCCCTTCTCTCAGCTCTCCCTGAGTTTCTAACAAATCAGTATGAAATAGGGGAAATGTGGAGGACTGATGTGGGTCGGGATGTGTGCTCCAACACCAGCAGCTGGGAAGCCCAGAAGGCCGAGGACAAAGTTTGCGCCAACAAGGCCAACACCAACATGATGTATCTGCTGCTGATCGGAGCCCAGGTCCTGCTGGGGATCGGAGCCACGCCAGTGCAGCCTCTGGGGGTGTCCTACATCGATGATCATGTGAAGAAGAAAGACTCCTCACTCTATATAGGTGAGCAAGGTTTATAATGTTGAACAAACAAAAATATTTTAAAATGTAATTATCCCCTATTGGAACAAAAAGATTGCCAAAGGCCATTGCTGAAGGCTGAATGCAGTGTCTGTTTAAGATAAGCAGTGTTAAAGGAAAAAGATGATTATCACACTGGATATTTAAAATCTATTTGTTGCAGCGCACTGATTTCCTAAGGCAACTAAAACTGGAATAGCAGAAACTCTACCACGTGTTTGTTCGTTGCCATCAGGTGGAATATTTACATAATTTGAGTCAACACAGTATGTATTTACCTTCTGCTGCACACTAGCTCCACATACTCTAAGCACAGACCTGTGCATGTAAGTTGCCAGGTGAGCAGATCTCGAAGCTTTTTAATCTCCATTAGGCAGATTTCAGTGGCGTGGAGGCAGGTTAAATGTCTCTGCTTCGCTCACTCCTCTCTCAAAAGCAAGATGCTGCTGATGTGGCTCTTCAAGGTTTAAAGGTGCATTCAAAGTGCTTTCTGCGCACAATTCTGAATACACATTGGCTGTTAAGGGATATGTTTTGCTATGATGTGTATTTTTTCTATTTTGGTGAGTAGAAGGTAGCTTAAACTCTTTGCATAAAATGCTGTGGAGGCTATGCCGTAGCTTTTTCTACTAATCAGTATCATATTATTCAGATTCTACAGTGAGCACTACCAAGTGAATACGTGACTGTAAAATTACACATACATTTGGCCATGAAGTCCAGCAATTGATGAAATCAAAATTTAGAGCAATATTTAGACATTTAAAGGTAAGACTGCGCACATTTCTGCATGCCAGAGCTTTCTGTTTTAAATTAGATGGCAATAGGCGCAAAGTTACCTCAGCCACAAATCCATATAATAGTGTGTTTCCTTGTTTTGACTGGGACCTGCCTGTAATTTGTTGTCCAAGCTGCCACATTAGCCTTTGATGGAGTAGATGAGATGTGTCTGCATAGTGTGAGCTGTTTGTTATCAGCATGGAGCAGAGACAATGAGAGCCTGAATGGAAGATGAGTTCAGGCTGGCACACACCCTTTACTGAAACATTCGCACAGCAGCACGCTGTGTGGCTGCCTTTTGTCAGATGTGACCTGCGAACAAAGGCAGCTGTATGCTCTATAATCTCCAGCCTAAAGCTGATTTTCTTAATTGCCATTCGTCGTGTTTATTTGTTCTGAACACGAGCTGTTTTACCAAAAAAAAGCACCTCAGGCTTTGTGTGAAACAATAAAGACCCTGAAAAAGTACCATAAAAGGCTTTGACATCTTGGCACCAACACGCTAGCTTGTTCGCAGTTTACGGTGGGAAGTGGACCGGGAGTGATTGAAGTTTGGCAGGCGTTTGGCTCTGTCCTCCTCTGATAAGCTTCAAGGAGAGTTGGAGGAAAAACAAGCGGTGAGCAGCAAGGAACAATGTGGTATTGAGTTGTGCTCAGCTGATCGTCCTAATCCTTCTGCTGCAGGCATGTCATGTGCCCCCAGCTGCATGAATGGAGTAGATTGTCTGAAATTCTGTGAGATTTCCTTTCACATACTGATAATGCATTTGGATTATTCATCAGTTTACATAAACAAATTCACATTGTTCGAGCAGTGACACAAAGTTGTGTTTTTGAAACACTTTTCGTTTCCAAATATTTGCTTATATTCTGTAGTTTTTGCATATTTTCTGTAAGCTCAGCGTTTGCTTTAGTCTCATCTTCAATTTTGTTTATTCATGACAAAGAAAACTGTGAATAAATCCCATATTATCATGTGGGCATCATAAGATTACCTGATTTAGCTCAAATGTAGCTTTGTTATGGGATTCTCAAGACATGAAAGCAAAAATGTTGTTTTGACTCTGCAGAGGTGTTTGGAATGGAATTTAGGAGTGGTTTGAAAAAGCAGAGAGGAAAACACCTGTAGAATGTGAAACAGCTGCAGACAGATGTGTAAAACTTCCCCTGCTACCATTGTGCTCTGTAACGCTCTCACTGCCAGATTACAAGTGTGTATCTACTGTACGTGCTGTTTGGCATGTACACTCTTTCACAGCTTAGAGTGTTGAGGCTTTTTCACACACTGAGAGACGGGAGATGGGGTTTGGAGCAAAGCACACACTTCACTGTAATTCTGTGCTTCACTTTGATTATATAATATGACATAATTTCAGCTTCAGCACAAGGTGGAAAACATCATGATTAGCCCTGATTCATGACACATGACACCAAGTGTTATTCAAGCTACTTTTTTTTTCCACCAACCATTAAAACTGTTGCTCACTGCTGTTGTCAAAGCACATTTTCACCCCAGTGGTGTGTTATTGTTAAGAGTCTGAGCTAAATAGCCAGGTGAAAAGACTTATAAAGAGGCAGGTCGCGCCTTGTCAGAGTCTGGCGGTGCAGGCAGAGCAGAGCAGGGAGGCCTGGAGAAGAGCCATAATTACAGAGTGAGGCAGGAATGCCAACCAGCCAGCCATGAGGTGGGTCTGAGTGGGCCGGGACGCACATGCATACCACATAGGCCTGTGAAAAACAACTCCTCCAGAGGCTCTGACCGCCTGCTTTTACTATGCATACTGCAGCAGACATGGCTTACTGCTGTTTAAACAACAGTAAAACAAAGTCTGCAGTGACTCTGCCTTCTGAGATGTTTTTGGTTGCTGTTTGCTGTCATTGTCGAGATTTTCTTTTTTGGGGTGGGGGCTTGTATCGTTAAGTGCTACAAGTTCTTCTTAAAAGGAAGTACTGGCTTGACTGCCTCTGCCATCAGTCTGTAAAAGGAAAAACATTGCATGTATTTGGGATCATGTTGTTTGGGTTTGTTTCCCTGAGTCTGGATGTAGGCACTCGTCCCTGGCCAAAGGAAATAAATATGATTGGACAGATTGCATCAACAGGATCTCCATTCCCACTGCTCTATGACCTTTCACTATCCACTGCTAATTCTGGCTCTTCCCACAGGACCCCCAATTGCAAAAATATACTATACAGGACACACAGAGAGGGCTCTAGAGCTAACGTCATGTTGTGTAGCACAGACTCCACCCAGCTGCCTCTCCAGGTTTCAGAAGCTTTTAAACAGCCTGGGATTTCTTCATTAAACTATAATGTACAGTGTGTAGTGCCTGGCATATTCACATGTAAGGGGACTAAAAAGGATGACTTTAATTAATTCATCAATGTCATGACTTTTTATGTAAAATCCCAAAGACATGGACATGTGGACATCGCTTGTTGCATAATAATTATAAGATATGTATGATCAGATTTAAAAGTGCTGATGGAGAAGAAACTTGAAGTTCAATTTCTCAAAAGTGCTTCTTCAGCTGGCAGAAGTCTTTCTGAAGCTGTTATAAAAAGTGTAGTGTCCAACTGAATTTAACTCCCTGAATTACATTTCCTGTGCTCACTTTTGAGAAAAAAGTCTAATGCTGCATTTGAGACGTCCTACTTGAGAGGGTATCATGGAACAGCTCTTGCAGTCGGAGTGCCGACAGGGAGATGCCCACAGAGGTTTGAATGGTGTTAAATGAATAGTGAATACGTAGTGAATGACACAGACTATCAGAAATGTGATGATTATGGTACTTGGTAGGTGATTATTATTCTGAATACATATGACATAAAATATTATGTGTGACAACCATATCAATTGTTTATCCTTCTCTGTTTCATTAATGTATCCAATGGACTTTGCTGACATCATGGATATTCATACACTGCCAGCCAGTTTCTCACAGTCAGCCATGTTAATTGTTTGCATTTGACGCCTTGAGAAGTGTAACGCTCCAACTTGCATGGAAAGCGGTTGTTGTTTGCTAACATTTGTTTATTAGCAGTAAACACCGAGTACAGTTGTGGTTGATGGGAATGTCATAAGTTTTGCAGGTATTTGGTCATAAACCAAAGTCAAAGATCTGCTGGTGGCACTAGAAGAAAAGTCAAGGTTGGCTTCATGAATGTTTGAAAAGTTCTGATGCTAGTCCATCAAATAGATATTTCAATCTGGACGAAGTGATTGACTGACCAACCCACATGACCAGAGCCATGCAACTTAACACCCACAACCTGAAATTGACATTATATATTTATTGGTTTCATGATAGCGCCCCCTGTCTTTGCTTTTGGCATGCAGCTGATTCTCCGCCTTCACAAAACATCTTTGCTTATTAAATTAGTTTGTTTCCTGTCTCCTGGCCGACGGTTAAACAGCAGCCATTTATACAAAGAGCACTGGCTTTGAAAAAACAACCCTAGTGTCTCCTCCTCATATACAAACAAGCCTCATCTTGTTTGCATGCTGTCTAATTAGCTTGTCAGCTGTGGCAGTTTGAATAGCTTATAGACATACCTGCTAATGGCAAGATTGGTCCATTTTTTCAGATCATCTTAGAGGCCTGAAGACTGAAGTAGCATCACTCGTACATATAGTACATATACACTGATATCTCTTCATTTTGATAATGAATAAATATTAAAAGTGTGTCATAGAATCACATTGGCATGATTTTTAAATAAGGGATTACTAAATGTGATTTGTGTTGTGTTTATGCACCACTGACGGACACCAGTCACAGCATCCATCAGAGAATGAAGTGCATTTGAGTTTTGCTGATGAACACAAGCCTGCTGTAGCAGACATGCTCTCTTTCTCTCTCTTTCTCTTGCTTGCTCATACATAGAGCCAAACTACCAAACTAGGAATGACAGACTGGCGACCAGCTGTGGAGAAACACAAAGGTCCTTTTTTTCCTCTCTGCCCTAAGACAAGATAACTGCCTCTACCTGGAGAGTAAAAGTCTAAAAAATGTGCCTTTCCTATCTGTGTATTTTGTTGCCAACCATTGGTTTGTATTTCATTTCCAGACCTCGGCACTGTCTTTCTCTACAGCTACTGTGTATTTCTTTAAATCTACAGATTCTAGCAATTTTCTAATGACATATTTCACCACTTTGTGTTCACTTCAGCTCTGCAGGCATAAATTTAGCTTCAGGTTTGTTAGGAAAACCAGTGGCAGTAGTTGCAGTGACAAAGGTCTCAGAGGGATCCTCGAGAGACTTGTCAACATTCCTGCTAAAATGCTCTGACTCCAAACAGTTGCTGCAGTAGGGTGTTTATATAAGCTACTTAAATTCGGCGTACGTTAATGTCATCTTGAAGGATTAGATTCTAAATGGGTTTTTCCGTCCCTGCCATAAGCTGCATGCTGAGTTTGCCTAGCAACACCAGTTTGTTTTATCTCAAGATGATAAATGGTGTTGCCGTGAATGTTCATCAGGCAGCTGCTGCTTCTCTGCGCTGCTGTGATGAACTATGTGGGTTTGTCTTACCACCATGTGTGGCAGGAGGCTCAGCAGTCTGCTGTACTATGTGCTAAATGACCCAGAAGCGCTTACATTACCCTGCAGGCCCGACACCGTGGCTGCACCCTGCTCAGTTACCTCAGGCTGGCCCTGGAGGGTAGCGAGGGCAGTGAACATGAGATTATCCAACTGGTCAACAACATGCTGCTGCTGCCTCAAAGCTAATCAGCAATTATCCCCAAATACTCTGACTATCACATCATGTAAAGCAGTCAGAGAGGAACTGAGCCAACATAAGCGTAGCGAATGTTTAGCATTTCACAGTGCTCCCTCTTTGGTATAAATGGGAAGTCATAGAGATTGATTAGTGACTACCCCAAATGAAAGTTTCATTAAGTTTGAGCAGAGGGAGTTATTAGATTTTAGTCTGCTGTCCTTCTTTGAATCTAATAAGGTAATTTCTCAATTGACACAGAACAGCTGTTTGGAGATTGACAAGAACTGACTGATGAGTGGTTTGTTTATGTGTGGATATGATATGACTTGGATGGGCGAGTGTGCAAATCTAAGATAGTGTGAAATGGACTCAGATGGGTGTGGACTCAAGGTTGATTTTAACACCCTCAGATTTCTGCTGTCATGTCACACCATGTAGTAGCCTCGTTAGGACTCGTCATCTGAAGTGAATCACTTCGCTGTCAATCTGCTGCTTTTGTGGGATAGTATAGTAGCAGCGCTGTAATTATACCACTCCATGTTTTGCTGTGGAGTGTCTACAGTCTGTCCTGTCCGGTTTATTGGATATCTGGATGGTTGGATAGTACATAAACACTTGATAGTTTCACTGAATCTCCATTTATTAATTGTTTTGTTTTTGACCTGTTACATACAAGATGGACCTTTCCAAATTATTTTCTTATTTTCTGAAGCAAAGATACAGTAGATAAAGCATTTGTTTTATAGGATCATATTTTAACATATAAAGGATCTTTTCAGTTCTGACCTCCCAAAAAAAACAGCTAATACACTAGAGCATCTTTTTACGTTTAAGTGACAAAGCCATCTAGTGGTCATTGGAATTTTGACTCAAATGAGAAATTATGACTCAAACTTAGAAGACCTTTGTTAATTTCCGTTTTCCTACCAACAGGGAACATTGGTTTCTTGTAACAATGACTGAACCTTAACCAAAGATGTCGCCCTGTGGAAAGTGGCATCCTGTCAGAAAACATCTGTGTTGTTTCAGAGTTGATGGACAAGCAACCTGTTTTGTTTTTGTTTTTGTCTTTCATATGGATTTGAACAGTGTTTATCAGCCCACCAACACAAATTTGTTATGATGGATCCTTGTTGCTGTGGTGTGGAGATAAATCAGCCTTGGTGGTTTTAGCAATGATAATGATGAATATGTCATTTATATGTGACACTTTCTTACAGTTACTGTGTTTAAAAGGAGTCACAGCAAAAAGAAAAAATAAGATGACTCCAAAACAAGATAAGATAAAGGGAAAATATTCTAGGAAAAGCTTCATACCTGATCCTACTATGCGGTTAAATGTGACAAACATCAATTGGTGCTGAAACGATCAATCAATCAGCTGACAACAATTAATCTTTCTATGAAGCAAAAATTTGGTTTCATTTTGCTGGTTCCAGTTTATCAAATGTGAGAATTTACTGCTTTTCTCTGTTTTAGATTTGATTAGGTTCAGCTTTACTGTCATTGCAGAGTACTGAAACAATGAAGTGCAGTTAAGCATCTAGCCAAGAAATGCAAAAGAAGCAGTAAAGTGTGGTGGAGTAAAGTGTACGTATGTATAATACATAAATAGAATAAACAGGAAGGCTATGAATATGTTATATACAGTATGAACAGTATTAACAGAATGACAGAGTGATATGAATATGCTTAAATGTATTCAGTGTGAATGCTAGTATGAATGAAATATAAATGCAAGGAAATGTAGATTATCAGCTGGGAGGTAAGAATAAGAATATGATGTTCACACTATAGATCAGATATAAATGCTGTAGACAATAGTATAAATATGAATGTGCTACAAAACATATAACCAGTATAAACAGTGGTGTGATATTAATTATTATAAATAAACTATGGGTCTAATATAAGCGGTACAGACAGCTGTATAAATATGAATAATATGTTGTCTATCATTGTAAATCAATGGCCGGACAATACAAGAAATCAACTAGTTTATGGGCTCTTTTCACTATTTTAGGATATTTTATGGACCAAAAGATTCATCAAACTAATAAAAACAGTAATGAATAAATTCATTAATTATCATAACTCATTAGTTAATATGAGACTTTTATTCCAGATACTTTATTTATTCATATAATTACATTTTGTACAAATTGCTAAGCTATAGACTGTATTACAGATGTAGAAATGAATGGATGAGATGAATAATTCCCTCTGTGTCTGTTGCTGTCAAACTGAGGTGAAACCTGTAACAGCACCCTCTACTATTACTGTTTTATAAACAAAGTCACACAGCTGGATGTTCACTGGTAAACACAGCAGAGTGGAGCTGGTAGAAACAGAGCAGCCTGTTGCTCACAAGGAGCCAAGAGCAGCTTTAAACATGCTGCTTCCTGTCAATTTGACCCGTGCACTGATGAACCTTTCATTCCTCAGCTGGGCCATCCAGGGGACTGAGAAAGTGTGAATTTGAAAGCCAGTAAAGCGCTTGATAACAGATGTGTTTATGAGACCCTCCGGCCTTCTCACCAGCTCTAGCAGAACTGCATGCTGAAGCTTTGGGCTATTGCCATTAGTATGTTTTTTTCCCCAAGTGCCTGAATGGTGCTCTATGTAGTATCCCGCTGCAGCATGGCCAGTATTTGGCCTAAACATGCTCGTGTCACCTTCCCTCTCCGTCATGAATCCCTGCGACCTCAGTAAACCTCCACCACCACGCAGCCTTCTCAAAGCAATCTAGGTCAGGCTCTGTCACTGCTGATTAAAAAGGGGATTTTTTTCGTCATCCATTGGGGGAGGAGCGTGGAGATAAGAGGTGGGAGGAGACAGATCTTAAACACAGCAGCATCAGGAAGCTGTTGCCACAGAAACGGCTGGTTGTTAGGCTGTTTTTTAATATTGGATTGAGATGCTCAGTCCCGCCTCTGCTCCTGCTGTGGAGGATGCAGCTGTCGCTCCACTCGGTCCACCCGATTTTTCATACACACAGTTCAAACATACGAAGGCTGCCGGATAGCTCAGGTTTTAGACTCACTACACTCTGAACTGCTCATTTTTCAGAATTCAAGCAGCTGACCTTGAAAAAGGACTTTGCTCAGGAAATACAGATTTGCGCTGTGCTTGTGGCTTTGCCACAAATCCGGAGCCTCATTGATTGAGTGGTGTGTGCAAGTGGTTGCACCATGGGCTCCTAGGATTACTCAGAAGCATGTTCAGCACTTAATCCCCATATCACTGATGGCATAGTGAGGGATAACAGTGCCTAATTAAATGGACTCTGATCAATAGGTGGGCAGTTACTATAATTGACTGTTTTATTCAGTCTATTTTTATGTATTTACTCAGTGGACAAACACAAGTTAGTCGATCTGGTTTCACTCTGATCCCATCATGTTATGCTACGTTTAATAACAGATGAGTCAGAGGTTTTACCTGCTACATTGTCAATTTTTCCCATTTATTGATCTAGAAACCTCAAATGCATTTCAATCAAACTTTTAGTGGAATTGTTTTGTGCCAAACAATTATGCTGTTCATACCTTTTTTAAATAGTTTTTTTCATGTGTGGAGAGTTAAGTCTGAGGTTTGGTTTAGGTTTATTATCCAGTTCTTAGATTCACTTTCTTTACGTGTTCAGCTGACCTTTGACCTTTACCATAAACTATTGGAATGAAATCAACTGCAGCAGATGAGTATCATTATCAAAATCATGCTGCTTTTGATATGTTGTTTGCAAGCTGCTTTGACTTGTATAGCAAACAAACTGAGGGTAAAGTGCACCTCTAAAAGCTGTTTACTGTGTGCGCTGTTGTGTACGGTTTACTTCATAAAACAGACAAACAGTGATCTTAAATGAATCTGTGAGTCATTCTATGAGTCAAAGAGTAGTTTCCCATATGTGGAAGTTGACCCCAAACACTTGATAGATTTTAAAGGATTCAAATTTTGAATATTTGATTTGGAACAAAATTGATAGGCAGAAATATCCTCTTGGTCTGTACTTCTTAGACAACTTTTTACTTCCTGAAACGGCTCCCACATCTGGTCTGCCTCATTGATTCTCCTCTTCCTCAGGATGCAGCACAATTACTGCTCCATTATAATTGGAGGCAGACATGGTGCTGTACAATCGGCTGTATATTGAATGCTTGACTCTCACATGTTCCTGTAGGAAAGGGGGAAACAGGCTGTTGGCATCTCTGTCTTGATAATTAGGCCAAGCCACCTGCTGAAGAAGCTGTTACCAGCTGCTGTCAAAGAGTCCCAAACCTCTCTGTGCTTCTCGTCAATAGAGCAGCTGTGGCTCTCCAGTGGAGAGACGTACAGTAAGTGCTCTGGTCTTGTGCCCTTTCTCCTCCGTGCCTCCATCCTACCACCCCAACTACCCAACAATTGAATACTGTGTGTGGCTTCGTCTCGGCCCCAAGCAAACATCTGAAGCAGGATTACAAACAGATCACTGTAGCAGGCAGAACGACAGGGCTTTGCTCTGTTATATTAACTCCTGCCCACCGTCTGTCTGTCCTTCTCTCCCTATTTCTCTTTCTGTCTCCCACTGACCCGGTGCTCGCAGAGTTGGCAGCCTGGCCGAGTCCTCTGAGCTTCCAACATCACATCAATGCCCTGTTTGAAAACGTGCCCAGTCTGTTTATGTAATCTTATGGCACAGAACGACCATTATTATTATTGTAACAGCAGCCGACGCTTGCATTACTGTAATTTTTTTTCTTTTTAAACACTTGCAATGCACAGAGAAGACCGGGCAGTCACAGGAACAGTAAATTAAACGTCGGCCATTATGATTACGTGTGCAGTATTGCAGTCTGGTTATTAACAATGGAGATCATCACGTTAATTAGGAGTGTGGATTTAAATCCAGAAGACATGACATAAAAATGAGTGGACTTCAGCTCAAGCCAACCAATACTGTCACCATTTAGGTTAATGAGGGCTTTTACTGTTTCCTGGAATAGTTGGAGTGTGATGACACAAGGTTAATTGGACTCAAAGATTATGTTACAGCATGTCAGGTTAAAGTAGCCTAATGCCATACACCTACAAGCTGATCACAGGCTTATGGAGCACAACACAAATACACACTACTGTTCATTACTACAGTACGAAAGATTATCTGTCAAGAAAAACAACAAAATACCTTGACATGTGACAACAAGGCAATAAACAAAAATGCCTTTTAGTGCAAAAATAATAAGATTACAGTATGTATTTGATGATAATATGATGATTGTTTTAAAAATTCTCTTCTTAGCTCAACATTATAGCTTTTCACAGCAGATATTTTGACTTGTCACAGTAGGAAAAGTGCAGGTGTTACTAATAACATTCATAATGTCTCCAATGACACCAGGACCCTGAAACGGAAGCAGCTAAATTCATCCATCATTCATTTTATTATTTGCACCAAAGGTCAAAATGTCTCCTGTGAAAAATTCCCTTTACATTTCTTCTCAGGACTGTGTTGATCAGCACAGATTGACGCGTGTTGGATTGACAGCTCCCCTACTCTACCTGTTAGCTCCATTGCAGCTTTTACATTGAAATAAACACACCACTGATATTACATGAAGTCTGGTAGTATCATGTGCTAACCTGTGTAGTTCAACCTATCTTAAACATAATCATCTATATTAACTGAAAACACCTGTGTGAGTGTGTGCATGATGTGGAACAATAACCATGCCTTTGATTGTGAATTAGCAATCATTTTTTTGTCAATAAAATGTTAGATAATAATAAACCATACATTTTACAGCTTCTTAAAGCAAAACAGTTATGTCTTAAATCTACCAGCCAACATTCAAGATTTTGAGTTTACTGTCATGAATGACACAGAAACAGCAACCGTTTAATATTTAATATTTTTGCTTAATAAATGGCAAAAACAATTATTAAGGTATACAAATATTTGGCAACTAATTTTCGACCAATAGATTCATTGATTAATTGACTCATTATTGCAGCTCTAGTCTTGAAATTCCCTTTGACAATGTTGATGACCTAAAACACAGCACAGGCCAAATATTTTTTAGCAGTCTATTTTTTATGTGGTAAACATCCTTATTGCTAATTTCTATCTCTTGGGTTCTTGTGGACTCTTGAGCTCTTCATGAAGTACAGCAGATTTAGTTTGTGCTCAGATAGTCATGACAGGACATCTTACATGTCGTTATTTTTATATTTTCAAAATGTATTTACATGTCAAGATGCTTTTTAAATAAATCACTCCTGTTTTTAAGTTCATTTATTTCACTTAAGGCTTTTAGTTGACTTGACTTGACCTTTTCTCTGTATTTATTATCTAATATTCATCCATGAGGAGACACACAGAGGATATGAACAGAGTGTGTTCTTTCCCCAAAGTTTAATATGATGGCTTCACTCTGTCTTATATAATGTAAGAGGGCAGGATGTGGATTTTTTTTTTTAAAAGATTAAAATAGAATTTATTTCCATGACAGGACTTCACTGTTAGAGCTCTGCCATATACCTCACTCAGTAAAACCTTTTTCTTCTCCCTGTCCCGCTGTAGTGTGTCTTACTTAAGTGATTTTTCTCTTTATTGTCATCCAAAGAGTCATGGGATGTGGCAGCTTGGCTGTCGCAGTCCCTGAATTATAAAACAGGACAGAGATATGTTGGGAACAGCAGATCCTCACTCACTCTTAGACATAAAAAAGTTGGAATATAAGGAGCAAATATATAAAATGTGACGTTTTACTGTTATTATTAAACAAATATATTTGGTTTTATTTCAGTGTGTTTGGATGTATTGAAGTTTGTTTGTTTTTCCATTAATAGAAAATATTACATATTTAAGATTGTGGCATTTATACAGACTATACACACACATAAAATAAGTAATAGTAAGTAATAATTGTATGCAAGCTCTACATTAAATATTAGTTTAAGTTCAGAGGCTGCATGTACAGCAGGCTCAGTAAAAGTCACCTTGCTTTAAAATATCCTGCTATCAGCCGTTTACACTCATATCAGTTCTTTTGTTAACTAGACCTCTGATATGAAGAACTGAAGCCTTCAGTGAGGCCCAATGTTGCCCTCCCATTTCAGGCTGTGACCTCTCGGAGGCTTAGATTGAGCCAGAGCTTGGCTTAACGTGACAGGGTGTCGAGGGGAGGAAGAGAGCTGACCTGCTGAGAAGACCGGACGAAGCTCTACAGTAACCCTACTGCTCATCCTCGAGGGTCAAAATGCTAATAGTTTTAAACATGTCCTTAAGCTGCACTTTTTATATTGCGGCCATATGGCATCAGTGAAACTGTTTTCTGCACTGGTTGCGAGTTGAAGTTAACCAAATGAGAAGAAGTCTTTTTGATTTGTAATAACAGCAAAAAAGAAAAAAAGGTGTGCAGAGAGCTGGTTTCAAATTTGAGATGTTTTGACGTAAGCAGAAGTTAAAGCAGGATGATCCTGATGTAATGGCATTTGAATGTGAGTTGAGAGCCTACTTTAAGCTTTGGCATGTTATTTAGGTCATGGCTGTGTAGAGTCCACAGGGTTACTATAGGGTACAGCTAACACACCACCTCCGCTTCTTTTTATTTACTCTGTGGTGTACTCAATGGATTATGTTAAAATTATATAGGTTATATATATATAATACATAAATACATAAGATAGTTATGTCATATATTCATTTAGAGTGGCAACAGTTAGTTTATCAATAAGTCAATCAAGTGATAATCAATGGCATATATTTTGGTTTAGTCATACTTTCAAGCAGAAATGCCTGAAATTCTCTGTTTCTCAGATGTGATGATTCGATGCCTTTCTTTGTCTGATATCATTTGAAAACTGAAGATCTTTGGAGTTTTCAACTGTTTGTTCAATAAAATAAGCAATTTGAATATGTTACCTTGGGCTATGGGAAACTATCACAGGCATTTTTCACTGTTTTCTGACATTTTATAAATAACATTGCAACTGCTGCTGATTATTTTAATCATCAATTAATCTGCTGATTATTTTCTTCACCGGATGTTTAATCATTTGGTCTGTAGAAAGTCAGAGCATAGCGAAAAATAACCCAAAAGATGTAAAATTAAGTATTGATTTCTGAAAAGTTACCAATTAAATATCTGTTGATTGACTAATTGATTAATCAACTAATTGAAATGTGTCTGAAACAGATTAATCGATAATCTGCAAATCCAATACTAAAAAAAAAGGGGCAGTTTATCATAATTAATAGAAATTACAGTTATACTTTTATTTGTGAGGTCTTTCTATAGAATAAGACTTCCTGCCTTCAGTATGAATAATGTTTGTTTTGACAGGTGACATTGACGTTGATACTAAAAGCCACTTAAGTGGGCCAAGGCTTCACTTCCTGGGGTGAAAGCTGCTGTCTAATGCTGTTAGCACTTACTTATGGATCACTGAAAATTTGGTAGCCATTAATCTACTCTGAACCTCATCAAAATAGACTTGACCTTAGAGGTGACTTTTGTGCGACTTTTACCTGTTTGTTATTAATCCTGTCTGCATGAGGGGAGCCGCGTTTACATAACAGCTATCTGCATAAACCCATGTCATACTCTGATCATGGCCAACACTAAATGTTTTTAAAAGTTTTAAATCTCATTTGATCTCAGTAAGTAGATTTATTCTTCTAAATTGGCAAATTTTCCCTAAGCAAGTTTTTGTTGTTTACAGGTTGAAGTCTGGGATGTCAGACAACTGTCACAAAGCCACTGAGCATTAGTGTCTGCAGGATTAGAGTGTTAGTACTATCAGTCAGAAGATGGAGGAGGCAGCAGTGCTTCAGATAGATATTCTTTGAGAAATGTAAGAGAGGAACTTTGTCAGTTCCCCTCAGAGTGCCTGAAGACAAATGACTTTGAGATTGTGATCAGTTGTGACAGCAAAAAAAGTACAAAAAAAAGATACTGAAAAGGTGGATGACCAGATAAAATCCTCCCTGTGTTTGGCACAGAGTCCTGGACTATTTTCATTTTCAATTCATTTCATTGCACTCTGAATATATTTGCTTTAGTTAAGTTTTTAGAATTTGTATTGGTAAGTGATCAGAGCGATGACATCATGCAGCTTCAGTAGCAGAAGTGCACGGGAGTAAACAGGGAAGGACCAGAGGTTATGTCACCATAGCACACTTGCGCACTTTCTTACTCATAAATGATATAAGACCTGATGTCTAAATGCACTTGTATGTTACAAAACATGGGAAATGGGCGTATGCAACTGGCGCACAATGACTCTTTTACATAGTTAAAATGTCCCTTTTTCAATATTGATCTGATTCAACAAAGGTACAGATCAACATGGGGAAAAATGTTATTTTTTATGTTGGAAAAAATGTAATTAAACTTAATATATAATTCCATAATATGGACTTTTATTTTATTCTTGAATAAAAAATAAAAAAAATTATAAATTATGCTTGCTGTTGCCAGATTATGCAGCTTTTACATGTAATGTACTTTTATAGCACTTTTAATGTACAAGTAATAAAGTGAAGCCTGTGAGATACTTTAGGCCCAACTGCAGTCACCACTCTACTCTCATGACATACTGCTGTCACTGCAAATACATATATCTAACTCTCCCCATGGCAGCGTATTTAAACCGTCAGTGCTCACACTTTTGCTAATGCTGCTTCTCATATAGCCCTTCAAAAGCCTACATCCACCCCAGCATCCACCTGTCAGCTCTGACTTTACCTTCCTGTAATGGCGACGTTAGTATCATGGCTCTCGACTGAACTGTGTTTCCTTGTTTGGAGTAACAAGGTCAGAGCCTGGACAAACATTAATGCTGAACATTTACATAGTAATCTTTCTTCTGCCAGTTGGCTGTCTGTAGTTAAAGTACTTGTGTCCACTCCTACAACAACACAGCATTGCCTGGCAAGTTGACAACCACCAAACACACTGAAAACACTTTGACATAAGTCATGAGATTGTTTTAGATAGCCAGCGCACCATACATATCCCTCTCTGGTTTGTCAAGTTCACACTTTTTGAAATGCAATGATAATTATCAGTCATGTCTCATTTGGGTGCAGAACAAACAAGTGCCTGGCTTGCAGACAATAGCAGGGTGTTTTTTAGCTAATCTTTGACAGACCAGAGAGCAGTTTGCAGTTCTTGTGCATAGGTGAAAAGGGCTGCATACTGTTTCTGTGTAGTTTGATGATAGCAAAGGAAGCACGTTGCCAGGAAGCAGAGAGTTGGTTGTTAGGTGTGGTGCTGTGACTTTTCTCAGTAAAGGTGTTCTTCTAATTGTTTGAATCTTTTGTGTAACTGTCAGAGTGAGTTATCATGCTATCTTACTAGAGTGGATATGCAGGAAGTGGTCTGTGCTCAGTCTGACATCTCTGGGCTGTTTGAATGCTTCTCCTGAGTTTCCTCAATCCTAAGAAAATGCCTTCGCACTTCAACAAAGAGGATGTTATGACCTAATGTACGGCAGAGGAAGAAGACAGGGCTTTTGTTTGAAAGATCATTTTTTACAGCCCCTATTAAGATGGCTTTGAATCTTTGTGTGCCTGCTCTATGTAGCTCCTCTGTCCCCAGACTCTTTCTTCCAGTTCTCAATTGACCTTTTGACATAAAGTCATGTTTAGGCCTCTGAGTTCTCAGCTTTATCTTTAGTAATCATTTAGCTCACTCTCAGTTTCAGTCTAGCCCCTCGTGAAAGTGGCACAAGCTGTTGTTTGGCCCCCCACATCGCAGTGTCCCTCTGCTCTTATTTAGCTCAGGGGATTACAGAGCCAACTTGAGCAGGATTAATGCAAGAGGAGAAGGAATTCCCTTTGTACGGTGAGAGCAGGAAATGAACTGGGGACAGTGCAGGCGTAATGCATCTGACATTTCAATTACCATGAGCTCTTCTTTTTAACCTCACCCTGTATTGGCTTATAATCTCAACCCCTTTGGCTGGGATAGTTTGAAGGAACTAAACTCTTGGATTTGGGATTATATAAATGCCCATTAGCTTTGTGGAGGCCCTTGACTCTATATCTCGATCTCTTTTTGGGTTTCACCTTGCCCCACATTGAACTGAGAAGTTTGTGGTGTTTGTGGTGGGTGCTGCTGTCATAGTTGTATTTGCATTGTGTTTTAGCTCATACACTGTCACACATTGATGTGGAAACACTGAGAAGTGTAAAAATACACAGCATGACATCAAGAACCTTTCATTTTTGCTCAACGGCAAGTGTTGCATGTGAACTACTGATTCCAATCTCCAGTTTGATGAAAATTGTGGCCTACGTGCTCTTTGAAGGGGAAGTGTGCACATTTATTTGAAGTCAAATGCAGCGGGTCGGATATGGACTGTATCTGTGTGTTAATTAATATCCGGAAAAGACAAGCCTCATGGACAGTAGCTTTCCCAGCCTTTTCTATTGGTCTCTAAACAAATTAGAGGGAGACAAAAACACTAGAGTCGAGCTTTGTTATTGAATTACGTCTGACATGCTCCCCTGAGAGTATAATTCACAGGATACTAAAAGGCTTGGGCAAACTACAACATGAACAAATTAGTTTGTTTTGTACTTATCTCATAACGGGACTGCTGGAGGGGAAAAGGGATTTAGAGGCAGTTTGGAAAAGTAGTGTGTTACAAAGATTACCCGCGGCTGTGGTCGTGTATTGTCCTTCATGGAGATTTAATGTGCTTAGGTATTCTTTTTTTCCCCTGCTTAATCCTGTCATCAAAAACATTCCCATTCCAGTTTGTACAGGCACAGTTGTCTTTTTTTTATCTTTTGACCTGAGAGCAACTAAGGGTCTCCGGTCACAGTCAGAGTCACTTATTTGAAATGAGATTAGGCCAGAAGAATAACCACAGCATAGATGTGGATGGGGAATACAAGTTTGTAATAAAAGTAACCAAGCTTGTCAGTATTGCCCAGGGGAATCGTTCACATGAAGCAGATCAACTCTTATTTATGATCACATGCTCTTTATCTCTCAGCTCTAACTTCATATTTCACTGACAAACAAGAGAGTCGTATCTTTTTTTAAATTATACTATTTTATTGTATTTCTAAGGGACCGTTTACAGTAATAAACAACATGATGTATTGTACAAGTAGGCTGGGCAATATAACATTATATTGATATTGTGATATAAGATTAGATATCGTCTTAGATTCTAGATATTGTGATATGACATAAATGTTGTTTCTTCCTGGTTTTAAAGGTTGAGTTATAATAAACTGATGTAACTGTTCTAGCTGTTCTATTATTTGCCTATTCCCACTTTGTTATTACTTCCACATCACTCTCAAAAATCTCATTGTGTAATTATTTATATAGTCATCCCTACAATATTGCTGCAATATTGATGTTTGGTCAAAATTATTGTGATATTTCATTTGTCCATATCTCCCAGCACTAGTATCAATGTTAGCTTAAAGTTAAAGTTTCATCAAAGTGACTGATCTTTTCATCTAACTTTTGTCAAGAAAGTGTATGCTCCTAAATGTTGCATTCCTTTAAGCATGATTGAACATGTTAAGGTAGAAAATTTGTGTTATTTAAGATTTGGTCTTTTGAAACATTTCTATATTGCAGCTCGCAAAAAAAAAAAGAAAAAGAAAATAGTTTTGATTTCGAGCGTCTCGCGTTAAGTAGATTAGGCTCTGGTTTGTAGAGGGAGAAAAATGTGGATGAAGCAATCCAGAAGCAAATGAAGCAAACTTAATACTTTGCTTATGTTTTGACTACAAGACCCAGTTCATATTTATGCCAGCTTAATGCCATTGTGTGAGAGACTCAACTTTCTGCATGCTTTTCCTCTGCATGGGCTTTGACCTCAAGACTAAAAAGAAAAAGAAAAACTATCAGAAATATTTTTATTCATCTTTCATGAGGAGATTATTACCAACCTCAAAATCGCACTCCCTCGTTTCTTGTGCAGGAGCAGCAGATTGATAAGGAGGCATGGTCCCTCATAGATTAGTGATCTTTTTCACATGCGAGTCTCAATCTGTGCACAATGTTATCATCAAGGAGGCAGCATTTCTTAAAGCGGCTGGGGGTAGGCACAGATCTCAATGGAAACATTTATCCTCTCAGTGGTCGTGGACTCGCAGGCTAGCTGAACCGTCATCGTCCTGGAAGGTGATTTCACTAACTGAATTTCCTCTTTGAGGTTTCCTGTGGTGAAAGCAATTGTGGTGTTGTTGCTATGAGAAGACAACACTCAGTTTCTAAGGAAACACTCGAAACAGAGAGTGCACCGGCCTCATTTGCAACACCACAGGCAAATTTGCTAGTCACACAGCGACTGCAGCCCTCCTTCATGAAAGTGCTGTTAAACTCCACAGTTTCATTGGTATCTGCTAAACACTCCCTGATGTGCCACAGCCTAACTCTTTCCAGTATGTCTGCATGTGTTTGTGGAAGGAATCCCTCTTTTTGGATGGGTTAAAGATGGTGAGGTGCTGCTTTTTGAGCTCAATTCGTCAGCAGAAGAAATTAGCATTAGCCTTTTATCTGCCTCATTTTCATATTATAAAACCTCCACACTTAGCAAAAGGAAGAGATAAAAACCTGCTGTGTTCTGGCTCTTCATGGACACACATCTGTGTCTTTGTCAATTTCCGTGTGAGTCTGACTGTCTTCCGCAAGTTTCATGTGCATGTCAGTGGAGAAAAAAAAAAAAATTTGGTTTCACTCCTCACGCTGTTTAGGTACAGAACTGCACCTAATGAATCTGTGAGTAATTTCCTTTACATAAAGAGTAGAAAATGATGTGAATGAGACCACAGTTTGGTAAAGGTGTTGACTCCCTTCCGATGTGGGTGGTCAAGACAGGAAGCAGACCATGAATTTACTCTCAGCACTTGCAGCTTAGTCACAGTTTCCATGCTTGTTCATTAAGTAGCTGCTCCTGGTATTCAAACAACATGTTTCTTACTGGTGATGCTGAGCTGATAGCAGCGATGTTTGGGCCAACCTGCAGCCAGTAAAGGAGATGTTACTAATTCTGCAGTGCTGGAAGAGGAAGTGGAATAGTGGAGATAATTTTAGTTGTGATGGTAATTTTTGGAGCTAGCATTGATGTTCTTATGAGAAGCAGCAGTCAAACTTAAAACATGATCTGGTTTGTCGCTGTGTGCCAGATACACTCCAACAGTTCATACTCAGTCTGGTAATACCACAGATCACAGCACACACAGTCAGGGAGAAATTTGTCTCCCAAATTGAGCTTTGAGTCTTCATTATCTGCCTTCAGTCTGAGTCACTGTGCCAGACTCTCACCCTGCTGACAGTACTCTAATGAGGATTTTGGATCGAGCTCCACATTTATGTCCAGCTGCCTGCTGCTCTAGCAGGTTGGGATGAAACAACTGGTTCCATTGTCGCATGTCACCCACATTGTCTGTGTGTGTATGTCAGTGTGTGTGTGTGTGTGTCTGTGTTCTGTGTATTCAAGGCTGTGTGTGTGTGTATTGCCACTGTTGCTGTACTTTTAAAAGCTTGATCGTATGCATTATGTTAGTCCAAATGTTTCCCTCTCTGCTGTCTCGCTTCACACTCTACCTCCTGAAAAGGCCAAGAATGACCAGTTATGGACTTACATTTCACTCAGACTTTCCAAGGGCCTTCCTGGATGTTGATACATCTGGCTTGCCGTCACTTCACTGACATTGTTTCATGCTACACTGGAATTTAGAATAAAAGAATAAATTAGAATAAAACTATATTGTCCTACCAATGCAGGAGATTTATCTTTGTCTCAACACAATAAACACAACATAACACAACACGTGTCTCAAATCTTTGGCAATACAGCAATATACGTGCAAAAGTTGATTCAGTTTACTCCCAGAAATCTCCCATTTTAGTGCTATTTGTTCTTTAAAGTGATTGCACCTGGTACAAAAGATGACGTATGTATCGTTTTGTTAACTGAAGTTGTTCTCTGGCGCCATCCAGAAGTTATTGTTTCAGAATCAAAGTGAAGTGTGATTAACAATAGTCAGAGCTTTCCTGTATACAACAGTATTATATTTGAGCAGTGTTTCAGGAAGCAGACTTTTTTTTTGTGGTAGAATTTCTTTGTTGAGCTTTGGACAAGAGACATTGTTCTTCATTTGTTATATAAGAACTTCTGCCTTCAAATGATTCAGTAGTGCAACAGTACTTCTGATGTCAGATAAGTCCATGTGGAAGGGCATGTACACAATAAATAACTAAAGCATTTTTTCATTTTAGTTGACACCGTATCTACTTGTTTTTGGGCTACTTTTGTCAGTGTAATTGTCAGTGTTTCCAAAAGTGAATGAAACAACTCTAAACTTAATGTTTATTTGTTGTTTTTTGTGCAGGAATCCTTTTTTCTACGCTGGTGTTCGGGCCCGCCTGTGGTTTCATCCTCGGCTCCCTCTGCACTAAGTTTTATGTGGATGCTATCTTCATCGACACAAGTGAGTTTAATATATCTCCAGTGCTGCATTTTTGTTTGTGCTTCTCTGTGCATGTTGGTTATTGACTATTGCTGTGCCTCTCTCCCCAGATAAGCTCGGCATCACTCCAGAAGACCCGCGATGGATTGGGGCCTGGTGGGCAGGCTTCCTCCTGTGTGGTGCCTTACTCTTTTGTTCAGCTGTCTTGATGTTTGGTTTCCCTCAGTCGCTGCCGAACAAGGAGAGAGAGGAGGCGGCAGACAGTGAGCACGCTATGCTTCCTCCTTCTATGACTCCAGACTATGAGACTCCAAAGCCCAGCAATGGGGTTGTACGCAACCACGAGCCTGCCAACAGCCCCACCTGCTGTCAGCAACTCAGGGGTGAGCATGCAGGATCCAATAACACTGCACTGTTTCCATGCATTGTACCTTTCTGTGCATGTAGAAACATTTGCAAATAGTGTATACATTTATTAATACTGCATTTTTTTTCTATTCTTGTCAATCATGTATAACTATTTACCACAACATACCACATTTACTCAAGTACTGTACTTCCTTTAATGTACTTCCTTTACATGCTTTACTTTATTTAAGTTTTTCCATTATATGCAGTTTAATACTTTTACCCCAATACAATTATCTGACATCTGTAATTACTGCATAGAATTACTGTTCAGATTTGATCAAAATTTTATACAATTACAAAGTTCTTTTTTTATTGAATTCAGACAGATGTGTCTGTTTTGAACAGATGTTGCATACATTTTGAAGTAATTTATGTATTATTCAGTTTTATTTTTGTTCTATTTTTTGGGGGGGGGGTGGTGCTTGACAATTTTAATCAAATGAGATCAGAACGGGTACCAGAGACATAAAAGTATGGTTGCCCCATGACACTGCAACAACAATAACAACAACAACAAAAACCCCAAATAGATAAAACACTATCAAATTAAGAGAATGTCTTCATCATGCATGTTGCACAGAGGTTTACTAAGTTACTAAACAAAGTTCCCACAGAACACAAGAAATACAGTAATCATAGGTGTGGCTCATACACCATGACTTAACATGATTATGCAAAACTGACCAGTACCCTGTATATATTATCGCTGCATCATACAAGCACAATGTTAAAACTGATGAAAAAGTTGTTAGTGTTGCATACATATTGTCAAAATGTTTTTCTTTATTGGCAACCAGTGAAACTAACCTGCGTGCTAAGATAATAACGGTTGTCCTCCCTTATTCCTTTTTGTCTACCAGTGATCCCCAAGGTGACCAAGCACCTCTTGTCAAACCCAGTGTTCACCTGTATCATTCTGGCAGCCTGTATGGAGATTGCTGTGGTGGCTGGCTTTGCAGCCTTCTTGGGGAAGTACCTTGAGCAGCAGTTCAATCTCACAACCACCTCAGCAAACCAGCTGTTAGGTCTGTATTCAGAGCAAACATGCATATTCATGCCCACACACATTTGTACAACCACAATGATAAAACTTTTTTGTCATCTTTCTTTTTAAGGTATGACAGCCATTCCATGTGCATGTCTGGGGATCTTCATGGGTGGTTTGCTGGTGAAGAAGCTGAATCTGTCAGCACTGGGAGCCATTCGCATGGCCATGCTGGTCAACCTGATCTCGACTACCTGCTACGTATCCTTCCTGTTCCTGGGCTGTGACACGGGTCCCGTCGCAGGAGTGACAGTCACATACAACAACAGGTAACAGAAATCTGAATTTATGGCCGACAGTTAGTTAGGTTAGTAAGTAATCACATTTTCAGGTCAAGCTTTGAGTGACAGAGGCTGGTTTTGTAACAACTAATCAATCAAACACAACATCTGCAGATCAGGAACAAGTTTCACTGACACTTGATAAAATGAAAATGTTCATCTACAGGAAGAAAACTGTTTCACAGTTCAAAAAGCATCATGATTGACCAAAGAAAGATAAGCCAGATTATAAGCAATAAACTGCAAATACTGTGTAATCATATTAATATACTCCTGATGGTTTAGTCTTCCCTAGGCTGTAACACTGGTATTAGAAATATATTCCTAATGTATTGAAAATACATGTTTAACATTACAGGAGTGAAAGTAACACTGCTGCCAAGGTTAGAGCACTTTATTTGTGGGTGAACTGTAGAATCTAAATGTGTAAATAAAAAATCATATCACTGATTGTCATTGGGCCACATGGGCTTTCTTTTTATTCAAACAACTCTGTGTCATCTTTATCAAGTCTATAAAAAGATTTTCTATTCATAAAGTGGCCTCATGTTCCTCAGGGCTACACAGACTGAATACAAATGCAGCAGACTTCACTAAATCTCTCCCCAAACCTGTGAAACAGGTTCCTTTTCGAAATGCTGTTTTAAACACAGAAATAAAAACATGTGTTAAGTTTTATCAATTATGCTGGATCACAATCTCATACTCACACTTATTTTTTCACTATGTGTTCATTCATGGAGTTATTATAGCCTGGCTAACACCAGACCGTGACTGTGTGTAAGCAGACCATTTACACTGTAGTAAACTACCCGAGCTGAAATCAGCAGGCTGAAACTGATTTCAGTTTAGCTCTAACTCTGTAAATAGCCTATACCACTTTATCGACATTTCAAACCTTTTTAGGTGAGAAAGTAGCTCTTTAGGTTCCCTATCTCAGGGATTTTGTGTTGGTGGCCATGCTAACTTTCTGAGCGAAGTAGAATCTCGCTGGAATGAGAGCATGAGTTTACCCAGGCTAGGAGTTTTATATAGTTAACTTAACACAGAAAAAAATAATTAAAAAGGACACATTTTACACACCTGTACTATCCATCAATCAGTATAGTGTACAAGCATTACATAGTATGGCATAATGTCAGATCGAGGGTCCCTTACCTGTAGATCATTTCATTAGTGGCCCTCCAGTGGAAAAACTTGAAAAGCAGGAAGAGGAATAAGGAGTTTTTGTGGATCCAGTTTAATTATAGTTAATTATTGGTGCTAGAGAAAGAATGTCAGATCTACTTGAGTCCAAAGTTTCTTATCTGTAAAAAGCAGTAAAAAAAAAAAAGATACAACAGACTGTTTCAAGATTTAATACTGAGCCGTTTTGTTGCCCTTATGTCTTGCTACTTGAATTTGAATGCAGTGTTTTTGTACATCCTCCAGACATCTGATTTTGTGAGCAGCCAAATGGCCTTTACTAGTTTTGGGTTTTATAGCCTGTGCTCGACCTGCACCAGAGCAGGTTAGCTGTGTAGTGTAGTTTCCATGGAGATGTACCCTAGTTAAAATTGAGACATGTAGTATCATCTGATAACAGGCTGTATTTCTACAAGAATGTGTGTTTTCAGTTTTGTGCATTGCAGTTGCAGATGTAGTGATGGTTACAGCAGGGATGAATGTTCATGTTCCTCTGTGTCTGTGTTCAGGACGCTGGCTGTGGGCAAGAAACCAGAAGCTCAGTGCATCAGTCAGTGCAACTGCTTCACCTCCTCCATCAGCCCCGTGTGCGGCTCTAACGGTGTCACCTACCTGTCCGCCTGCTTCGCCGGCTGCACCAGATCAGGGAAAACACATACCTCGACCGGCATCACTCAGGTCTTGACCTTACTTAATTGTCTCGTGATTGTGATCAATAATTGCAATCTCGCATAAGAAAATGTAATGACCTAAATAAGAATTGTTTTCTACCATAGTGCACCACAGAGAAACTACCACATGAATGACAGATGATACAAACTTTTTCTTTAAAACTTTAAAAGTGTTCTATATACTGTGTTTTTGAAAGTCTTCCTAGTTTAGAGTTTAAAAAAAAAAAGTATATATCAGAGTTCTGTCATCAGCGATCACACACAGGGGAATCAAATGTTACTGTGGTTGTTTCAAGATCAGATACCAACTGCTGATTAATGTCTTCTATATTCAAATCACATGCAGAGAGAATTGCTCTCAGCTCAGCAGCATAAAATATCACTATTACTGCTAGTTGTCTCACTGCTGCAGTTGTAGCAGCAAACAAAACATTTTTAAATGTAGATTACTTAATTTGGCTTTTCCCTACTCACATTTGTCCAAATATGAAAATAGCAAGGACCAGATTTAATGTTTTTTTTTTCTCCTAGAGTTAGAGTTACTTTTTGTTTAAATGGTTCTTGTGTTCTCATCCTTGTCTGTTCACAGAACCTGACGGGTTGCTCTTGTGTATCTGCTGAGAGCGAAGCTGCCACAGCGGTTCCGGGAAAATGTCCAACTCCAGGCTGCCAGGAGGCTTTCCTCATCTTCCTGTGTGTGATCTGCGGCTGCAGCCTAGTGGGAGCCATGGCCCAGACTCCCTCGGTTATCATACTAATCCGGTATGTTTGTGGATATAGATACATAAGTGTGGAGTCTTGTAAGAAGAATGTTTGAATTTAATTGGTGGGTTCATGCACAGAATTAATTTGACAAATAAAACACTAATTGAATCTCTCTTCTTCTCTTGAAGGTCTGTGAGACCTGAACTGAAATCATACGCACTTGGAGTGTTGTTTCTTCTGCTCAGACTCGTCGGTAAGAGCTGTTTTCGAGCTTTTATCAGATTTGAAGTAATTATTGGATATTCTGCTGCTGCAGTTGTTTCAAAACAACACTGTTTGCTTTTGCCCTTGAATTTCAAGTTGCTTTTGTTAAGAATCTTATGCAAATTGAAGGATACGGCTGGTGATACTCTGTATCGTTTTTGTTGTCAACAAATCTCTCAAAAAGACCAAAACCAACAATTAATAGATTTTTCTAACTAGTATCATCGGCATAATCTGATAAATGATGTCAGATGTGTGCCAGACACCTCCATTGTTTTCTAAAAACTGTTCAAATCAATGAGTAAACATTTTTCCTTCATCAAGGTGAACTTGGGACCATGAGTTGTTTATTTTGAATCATACTCAGGAGAGCACTGAATGTGTATTTATTCAAACTTAAAAATAGCCTCTACAAATACACTTATTCTAATTTGAATAGCATCTTCTAAAAACTACAGTTCACAGCTACTATGGTAAATGACAGTCTACATATTATGACCCATAATTAAACATTCAGTAGGAAAAAATGAGCAGGGACCACAGTCAGGGTAAAGAAGTAAGAAATGATTTACTAATACACAAACTGATTTAGTTTTTTATGGGATTTGTTGACAACAATAAAATAAAGAATAACATCAGCTTTTTCCTTTTTAAAAGTATGCTGTAGCAAGACTGTGTTCACTTCTAGTTACATGTTTTATCACTCTAACAGAAATAGTAGAATATAAAAAGTTTACTGATGATGTGCCGTTGACCCACAATGCTCATGAAATAGGTTTTCTTATTTTTACAGTAATTTTTGTGCAAACAGGCTCACTCAATGTTTCTGTTTGACAGGATTCATCCCCCCACCTCTGATCTTCGGTGCTGCGATCGACTCTACATGCCTTTTCTGGAGTTCGGACTGTGGCGATAAAGGGGCTTGCCTGCTGTACAACAATATAGTTTACAGGCATCTGTACGTGAGCCTGGCCATCACTCTCAAGGTCATTGCCTTCCTTCTCTACGCCACCACGTGGTATTGCTTACACAGGAACTACAAGAAGTACATCAAAAGTCACGAGTGCCACATGACGCCAAAAGAGTTTTACCCCTCTCTCACAGACGGCCCCAAGCAAGTGGACAGGACGAAGTTTATATATAGCCTAGATGAACATGAGTTTTGTGAAAACATGGAGTCAGTTTTATAGTTCGTAAACCAAGAAGAGGACAATATGGAACGTCCATATTCTGTCAAAGGAACATTTTATAATTTTTTTCTTCTTTTTTTCAAGAGGTTAAAATAAAATGTTTTTTGATAAAGATGACCTATTTAACGGCCCGTTCAGGTCACAGGAGCCCTTGCTCTGCACTCCACGTCCTCGATAAACTTTTGAAAGGGTCCATTTTAGTCGTACCAGCAAGGTGTCGTCCAGTGTTGCCGGTGAATTCCTGTGATGATTTGGTGGTAGACAACAACAGCAGGCTCAGTCCTAGTTGATTATTAGTGGGAGCGGACTTGATGCTACAAGTATAGTTGCCATATCATATTTAGGTTTGTCATGATTCCAATGACGTGTGTTTAAAAAAAATGATGGTTTCCTTTCAGTCAGTGCACCATGTGTTCTGTCTGTCACTCTCTCTAAAGTGAGATTTTTATGAATTTAAAAAAAAGTTCGGGTGGTTGTTCATTTATTCATATTTAAAAGTTGCCAAGTGTTTACAAACTAATAATTGCATTTTATTACAGTGATGCAAGACCGGTTTCTTCACCCTGACTGGGTTATTTTAGTGGCCTATTAGATGTTTAAACTGTCGGAAAATCGAGTCTAATAACTTAAAAATAAGACAGTGTTTTCATGTCATCATCCACTGTTCAGTTCATGTTCTCTTGCTGGATCATAGGCACTGTTTTTGATACTGTGTAGACTAGACTGTGGAGTCTTGTCTCATAGGTGCACATGTGCAATTCATGTCTGATACATCAACTCTATGGCTAGTTCTGTGTCAGATGGCAGATTTGTTTTTCATTATAGCGGTTTGTGTCATTTCTATGTTTGTTTTTACATCTGCAGAGTTTATTCAGTCTAATATGTCTTAATAAGGGATTATTCAAATAAGATTGTTTAATTATATTTTCTTTGGACTTTTGCACCTAGTGGAAGAGTGATGAAAAAAATAAAGAGTAAGGATATTTTTATGTGTTTTGACATTCAAGTAAAAGAGATTAGGAGTAATATATTTGTTTCATTAGGCCCAGAATTTTTTAATAGATTGTATTTGAAAGGACGGTATAAGTATAAATTATATCTAATCTAATTGTCTGAGATGTGTGTGTGTGTGTGTGTGTGTGTGTGCGTGTGTGTGCGTGTGTGTGTGTGTGTGTGCGTGCGTGCGTGTGCGCGTGTGTGTGATGTCACTAAAGATTTGGGACACCTCATAGCAATGAAAGTAGTATGTTGCAGAAAAGAAACACAATCCGTGTCTTCAAACTAGGCCTGTAATATCTCGAACAAACATTACAGAAATGCAGCAGGAGGATGTGTGTGTGTGTGTACGCAAAGTCAAACAAAAGTGAGCAACACACTGAATTTATTCCTGGACACCTATTTGAAGAACTCTTCTAACGTGACTCGGCACATACGAACGGTTACTCTACTGATCTCTCTGCAGTTACAGTTTTCACATTGTCCCTTTTCTTACACTTTTTGTATGGCAACATATCATTTATTTTACTCTGGCAATAAATTATTTTTCAGAAAAATCGAATGTGAGTGTTTTTGCCTTCTTCTCAGAGACTTTATCATTTAAAGGTGATGCCATGTCCATCTTTTCATATTATATGCAAGCATAATTCAAATATCAATTTTATGTTGAACATACTGTATGTTCCATATGTGAAATATATTAAATGCTCTATTTACTCTATTCAATACTATATATCTACCTGGGATGTGAATATTTCATTTTACATACACATGACATTAAATCACATTATGTTAAAATAAATACAACATTGAACCTTTAACAATGTTGTCAAACTGTTGAACACCATAATGCTAAAACCTTGAAATTTCCAGCTGTCAGTTTCTACTCGTATCTCGTTGTACATTTTCAATATTGTAGTGAGTGCTCAGTCAGTAAGATGTGAAGTATTGATGCGAGAGATTAATGGACTACACAAGCACAAAGATTTCTCATATGCACAGCAGATTCAAAGCTTTTAGTTTGGGTTTTAGATGTCAATGCTCGCTCACTAATCATAAATACAATCGAGCCGCTGAGGATTAAAATCAGATACTAGATACTACATAAGGATTTAATGTACAGTAGATCATTTTAAGAAGAATGTATGCAGACAGTTGTCAGCAAAAAAAGCTTAAGAATAATTCTGTTGCACTGATTTGGATTTTCATGTGTTTTCAGATTTATTCTTCCATTCATCCATCCATCCATTTCTTTTTACCACTTATCCTCTGGAGGAGCTGGAGAGAATCTCAGCTGACATTGGGGTATAGGTGGGGTACATACTGGACAGACTGCCAGTCAATCGTAGGTCTAACACATAGTATAGAGACAGACCTACAGGCAATTTACAGTCACCAATTAACCTAACCTAGAACCCACACAGGCATGAGGAGAACATGCAAACTCTACACAGAGAGGCCCCAGGCTGCTGGTGGGAACCCAGAACCCTCTTGCTGTGAGGCAACAGTGCTACGTGCCGTCCCAGACCTATACTTTTACCTAGACTTTTGAAAATCTGAGCTGCACAGTGCTTGCAAAATAAATCAGGATATTAATTGATATACTATATGAATATTTATTGGAACGGCTCAAATTCTCTAACATTGAACACAGCTGAGGGATGAAACTGAATTCTCATCCAAATGTGTTTTGGACTGGAGGTTATATCAGCATCATAAACAGGATACTCTAAAAACTTGAAGAGAAGTCCAGATTTATTTCTATTCACTACCTGTGACAAATACTTAAAGTTCAAGGTTTGACTCAATTTAAGCGAGCAGCATGAAATAAAATGTGGCATTTCCTCATGGTAAACAACTACATTCCCAAAATATTTGAAAAGGTCACCTGCCAGATCTCTGCAAAGAAGCTGCCACACCTGCACACAGCCAATTAATAGCTGGTGTGAGTGTGTGACAGCAGCACAGTTTGATTCAGTGTGTGGAGGCAGCATTTCAAGACTGAGCAGAGAACCACAACTGTCCCTCGGCAGTTCTCAACAACGGAGCCAAAATACACAGAAACGTACATTTATCAAGGCACTGTTTCCTGTGTAGTCTGCTGAGTGAAAGGGGATTACTTAATGAATTATGAATATGGCTCAAATAAATAGTTAAAACAATAAATTATAACTTTATTCAAACATTTAAGGTTTTGGCTCATGTACTGTAGCAGCCACAGAAACATGTCATGATACTCTCATTCCTAAACTCTTGGAAATATAAATGTGATGTGATGCTTTGACAAAATCACACAGCTTCTATGTGTGTATGTGTGCTTGTGTTTGATCTTGTCAGGTGGTCGTAAAGTCTATTAATGGCACAATGACACTTCAACAAGACAAAAAAAGAAAAGGCTGGTGTTTGACAGGAGCTACAGTATCAGCAGCGTCTCAACAACACTGTGACACATTCCTCGCTGCTGACGCTTGTTACATCAAACGCACACAAAATGCAACCGCAAGTCTCCAGAAGAGCATCCTCGGTGAAAGTTGAACACGAGAAAAAGCCACCAACCTCGAAACAGAAGCTGCTGCTGCTGCAGGCGAGAGTTTTCTTCTTTAATCAAGAGGCTTCAATTAGCCTAATGGGTGCTTTAGTTAGAAGAGCTGTTACACAACAACTCCAACAGGGAAAATTAAGCAATGAATCCTCAGTGGAGAGCTTTGACTTATGTGTTTCTCAGTGTTGTTGGTGCACTGTGTGTATTTCAGTGACTATTCATTTACTGGAGAGAGTGGAGTTCAGCCTGCTGACATTTATATTTTCACACTTGAACGGCTTTTTTCCCAACAATAGAGTCACAGACTGGGGCAGATGAATGTGTCAAATCACACATTTAAGAGGAGAATGTACAGTTTTAATGATGATGCAGCTTTATTAGCAGGGTAAATAAGAGCGTGTGTGTCATTATGTGCATTTTCAAGGCTCCAGCTGCACTTTTCACTTGATGCAAATTAGTCCTTTATATGAAATATAATTGTGCAGAGAATGTATGCATGAAATTTGGAAACAGACTGAGAAAACACTGTGTATTTGCTTCGACCAATTTATGCTCAATTTGCAGTTTAACACCTACTAACCTTGAGTGAACCATACAGTTAAGTATCAAGTATGTCTTAGTCATCATCAGAAAATGAATATAAATAAATAATGATACAATATGAATACAAATGTGTTGAAGAACTGTTAAATCTGTGAAAAACTGGATATTGGATGAGTATGAACAGGACTAACGGTCTTGCTGGATGCTAAAATTATGAATACATGTAGAATGTAATCTGTTTAATTTGTGACAATAATTAATCATTTGTAGGCATTTTCTTAACTTTTACTTATAGGGCTAATTCTGGGTTTATTAAATTATTTATAGAATACAGTAATTAAACTGATAGCTTACAGTGTTTTTGTAGCTTTTTGCAGTTATAAATTCAAATGAACTACACTGTTATCATGCATTTACTCAGCATTCATCACTACTTAAGTATTAATTAGTGAACTGTAATGTAAGTTGATCCCAGCGTTATTCTGATGGAGGTGCAGCAAATATTTTAGCAGGAAACAGCAAGAAAAGAGCAAACGTGTTCAGTTGAGTTTTTTTAAGGATGAAGATAAAAAATACTAGAGACAGCAGAGCTGGTGGTATAAAAAGATGTATGAGCTGATGCTTTTCGTTCGAGATCAGCAGTCAGCAGTCCTGTCGTTTTATATATGAGAACAACTCACACAAAAGAAGTGAGAAATGAAAAGTTCAAAATCATTTTTGAATGCATAGCAGTGCAACATTTATCACTTTGTGAAAATAACTTGCATAAAAATGATAGATTTATTCCTACTACTGAAGTTAACCAAAAAACCTAAAGTGACCACTGAATATCTCATCAGAGCTCCTGCAGAATGATTTAAGTGGTATGTAGCTGCAGGATCACTCTGCATATGTCCAAAATACATATGCAGATTGACTCTGGTGGTTATCAAAGTAGGGCCTGGAGACACTCAGACTTCCTTGAGGAGGTTCCAGCAGGTCCCCAACAAAAAGGTGAATCATTTATTTTCATTATAATTCCATCTATAAGTAACCCATTCGCAGGATGTATAACTATTTTGGTCATGGGTACACTTTCTGTAATGAAACATCTAAAAACAATACTCTTATCAGGTGGGGGACCATGGGACAAAAACTTATCAAATTGAGTCTGTGGTTTAATTTGTGTCAAAGGGGTCCTTGATGTGATATAGTTTAAGAACCACTGATATAGGGACACATGTGACCAGCACCAATGGAAGAATTATTCAGATCCTTTACTTAAATATCAGTAATGTAAAAGTCTATTACAAATAGAGTTATGCCATTCAAAACCTGCTTCAGTGAAGGTACAGATGTATCATGCAGCTGACTGAGGAGGAGCTCATTTTAACTACTTAACATACAGTTAGATATTTTAGTCCGGTGGCTTTCAGCATGGAGATCAGGCCCCCCTCTAAGACATCTGAAACTTGACATAGGGCTACTAGAAGGACTCAAGCCAAAACAAACAGTGGTTACTGGTTTAATCTTCAACTGTGCATCATATTTTATAAACTTTAAGGATAGGTTCATGATTTTTCAAGTCAGTCTTAAAACAGCACTGAAACAGATTTTGCTCACTGTAATCATTCCTCCTATTAACACTGGCCATTCAGAGATCCTGATTCCTAATGTGGTTTCATTGTAAGTGATGAAGGCCAAAACTCATAGTGTATTTGGCTTTGGTCGTCTGAATTAGTAAAATCAGGATTTATTCCAACCTTAAAGTCTTTTTAGAACATTTTGTTACGATCCCTCCACCACAGCTCAACAGGGAAACACATAGAGGGAATTTTACATTAAAAAGACTGCTGAAGCACCATGTTAGCTTCAAATGAACTTTGAAATCCATTTTTCACGAAAAAGGGGACTGTGGATTTTGTCCACCTATCATTTACACTGACAGCATAATATGAAAAGCAAAATCTGTTTCAATGACCATTCAGTTGACTGACAAACTTGAAAAAAAAGTGAACCTGTCCTTTAATCTAACATATAATGTAAAGGTCTCCTGCCAAAGAAATTTAGTAAAGGAGCGAAGAGCATCCTGTAAAGCAGCATAAGATACTCAAATATACAAGTGCAATTAATGTACTTAGTTCATTTCCACCACTGGTGACCTGAGCTATAAAAAGATGTCCTCATTAACTCGCAGTATGTGTCAGAAAGCTGATCTACTGGGGCTCACTCACTGTGTTTGGTGGCCCCATGAAGCTTTGACCCTATTTTCAGTCCACTTATCCCCATTTGTTCAAGCTGCACTCTGCTGCTTAGATATTAGATCATTTGGTGCAAACCTGCTTCATACACCTGTCTGGTTGCCTCTGCGCTGCAGTCTTACACCTCCTCCTCCTCTTCCTCCTCCTCCTCCTCCTCATTGAGCTAACACCTGGAGAGTGCTGAGATCAAACCGGCTAGGGTGAAGATGAAGATGGAAAGAGAGAGTTGGCCGCTGCGCCTTTAAGGCTGCATGTGGTCTACAGCTTGATGCTCCCATGGCAGGCTGTGGAGGTGCACGCTTTCAAAGTTTGACTGGGGAATAGAGGTAGAAACGGTGGCGGCGTCTCTCCGTCGGGAAACAGACTCAAGGCAATCATCTGAGAGGGGAGAAAAGAGAAAAAAGGAACGCAGCTCGCACGGGAGTGTCCGGCGATAAGAACAAAGGGACAGATGACTGAGCGGATTTATAAATGGGAAACAGAAGAAGGTTAATGTAACAGCTAAAAGAAGGGACTCCCGGCCGGCTGCAGCAGCCTCCCGATCAACCATGCTGCCTGTCTCCCGCACGCTGTTGTTCGGCTTCGTAACGCTGCTGGTTGTGGTTTTGATCATTGATGATATTGCAGAAGTGGAAGAAGAAACTGCGTAAGTAGCCCACCGTCATTTATCCATTCAGAGTGCGCGCGCGTGTGTGTGCGCGCCTAATCCATTGTTTTCTTGCTTATTTCACTCTCAGAGGATTTAATCTGTTAAATGGGAGGTAGAGCAAAAAATCAGTTTATTTTGGATTCGGTTGGAGTTTGGAGGTTTGGAGTTGAATGTTGAGTGTGTGTGGTTTGTTTTTACATTTGTAACACTTGGGTGCAGCAGGAGCAGCTGTTCCGACAGCAGCCAGCCTGCCTGGGTCTCCAAGGATTAGGCTATTTGTCTTGCAGCAGCCTGCATGCGGGATAGGATACATTTCCACTACAAGAGAGAGAGTGTGTGTATGTGTTTCACTCTGTGTGTGTGTGAGAGAGAGAGTGAAAGTCAGATATCTAGAGGAGGGGAACCAACAGATTGGAAACAAAAGCTTTCCTCTTTTTGTCCCTGTCTAATTTTCACACTAGGAATTGTTGAACAGTCCACACACACACACACACACACACACACACACACACACACACACACACACACACACACACACACACACACACACAGAGGGAGTGAGAGACAGAGAGCGAGAGAGACATGCTCCACTTGCATTTGACCTGCAATTTTCAGCATCAAATATACTTAAATTAGGTATAAAAAACCAAACCAGATCTCGACTGTGCAACATCCATTTCCTCCCATTACTATCATCACAGCCAGAAGGATGCTGTACCACCTGAATAGTATAAATTCACTTTTTCTTCTCCCTCCTCCGCTCCGGGAAGCTTTTTTGGACTCTCACATTTCCCTTTCAGCAAGAACATTTTGTTTTGAATGCAATTACCCGGCTGTGGCTCACATCGTAATGAGGTCATATTGGTTTGTGATTTTGCTGTGAAAGAAGAAACCAGAACCAATCCCACTACTGCATAAACACAGTTTAATTCAATTACAACAATTATATTTAAAGCTGCCACCAACATAAATCCACATGTGAGAGGAGCCCACCGATCTGTCTGTCTGTCTGTCAGAGCACTTATCTCTTTCATTTTCTCACTTGTTCTGCATTAGATGGCAGCTGGCTGCTTGTCACAATTTTATCAGATGTGATCAAGGTCATGATTACAAAATAGACTTAAAAATCTGAATACACATACGTCGTGTTTACTGTAAAGGCATCTTGGCTGGCGTATTAATGCTTCAGTGGTAAGATTGCTCAATTCTCTGTGAAACGAGAACCTCCTTTCAATATAATGGGGCTCCATTAAGGCCACATTTCCCCTCATTACATCAGCAAGTGGGTCCACAGTGTATTGCTCTAAAAATACCTTGATGTGTGTCTTTCACCTTCATGCTATCTTAAAAGGACATACAGTATGCCTGGTGATGAATACAGTAGATGGATTATTGCCTTGATATGATTACAGGGAATGTTTCCAGCATCTGTTCATTATCTTTCAGGAATCTGTGCAGCAGATTGTGATTTATTATTCCATCTGAATCTTTTTTTTTCTCCAGAAACACTGGACATTCAAAGAAGATGAACGCGCACCAGCTCATCCCAAAACCACGCAGGTTAGAAATCCAATCATCTCAACACACACCCTTATATTACACTTTCTATAGATGTATGTATGCATCTGCATCTGCATCTACTCATAGCTGTGGACCACCAGTGGCAATCTTTTTTGGCACTTCTATATAATTTTCAGTTGGTGATTTTATTTCTGTGCAGGCCTTGAAAACACAGTGAGTCATTCACAGTGAGAGTCTCATTACTGAAACAGTAGGAAGGCAGCTGCTCTACTCGTCAATATGCTGGTATCCATCCATGTGACAAGGAGAACATCTGCCGTCAGAGTAAAGCAGACTTAAATTTAAAACGGTTTAACTGAATTTCAGATAACGTTACTTTATTGCATTTAAATGATTGTAAGCTTCATTCAAGTCAAGTCAAGTCAGGGAAGGTCATTTTTGAGTGGTGGAAGAAGTATCCTTCATCAGATCCTTTTATTAAAATCAAAGTAGCAATATCTCTATGTAAAAATTCTCTATCACAAGTAAAGGTCTTGCACTCAAATTTGTTTTTAATTTAAAGTAAAAGTAATATCAGCAAAACATGTGTATATATATCTATCTCTATATCTAGTACAGATGCAGTTAATATGTAAATAGCATTAACTGTTGAAGTTGGTTAAGGTGAAACTAACTTGACCTATTTTATATATTAGTATATTCATCTATAGCATAAACTAGTATCTGTGCAACACCACACCCTTTAATCTTATACGCAGGATTCAGTTAAGAAAAAAAAGGGAGAAATTAACACAATACATAAAGCTTGTGTCTAAATGTCTCCATCCTTTATTCTCATTTAGAGAGCCTGCAGCACACATGGATCCGACTGCTTCGACAAGATCGGCTAAAAATGTAATTAATCATCATGATCTGAGCTACAATAACACTGCCAAGCTCACATCAAACAGTTGGACTTTCAACAAGACCCTCTCCAACCTCATCAGGTAAGATCATGACTTCCCACTGTTATCGCTGCCCGATTATATACTTGACTAAGCAGAGACAATTTGCTTTTTTCATTTTGCAGGAAGAATATTCTGAGATTCCTTGATCCAGAGAGAGATATCTCTATTCTGAAGGGCACGCTGAAACCAGGGGATATCATCCACTATGTTTTCGACCGCCACAGCACCACAAACATCTCCGAAAATCTCTATCGTCTTTTGCCATCTGTATCCCCCATGAAGAATCAGCATCACAGGCGCTGTGCCATTGTGGGAAACTCGGGGATCCTGTTGAACAGCAGCTGTGGACCCGAAATTGACTCACATGACTTCGTTATCAGGTACTTCTGTTTTTCCACAGAACAGCATAAGTGATTTCCAGGTTGGAAGTCTCTACTTGAAATAAATCATAAAACCTGCAAGCTAAAGTGGACCGTAATTGAAATGGATTAACAAATTAGTTTCAGTTTTGGGTTTATCTCACTTTATAGAGAATATAATTCACATTGGAATGATAATCACTTTTTCCAGTTTAATTCTGGTTTAGAGTTGGTCCTCACACAGCTGAAATTATATTAATTGCACATCCGAAAAGGCTGTCAAAGCTTTTTTAATGATTTAAGGTTGGAACGAACTGCCAGACTGAGAGTAATTAAATGCATGGTTATACATGAAATTGACATTTTGAAGAGCTTTTTTTCCTGCATCCAGCAAAAACACATTGTGCTTTTCAGACAAACACTGGTGCTCTCAAGGGTCCTGCTCTCATTTACCGTAGACTTTTGTTTGTGAAGTCATAAGTTGGGTGTAAGCAAAGCAGTTGCTTAGTGGGTTATTCATCACTGTTCATACTTGTCATTGGAGCAAGATAAATCTGTTACTGGTGATAATGTAATCTAATGAGGAATGCAAAAAAAAGGTACAATCTAACATTAGATATCTGCAGAGGTATCCATAGTGAGAAACATCCTCTCATAGATAAATAACTTTAATGTCGTGGTGTGAAGTAAGCATCCATGGCAGCACCTCATTGAGCTGACTGATCACTGGCTGAGTCGGCCTCCTCACACTGTCCCTTCTTTGTTCTGAAATTGATTCTGTTGTCTTTCTGTCTTGTCTTTCTCTAAATGCTGCGATGTTATGCTGATGAGTAGAGGTCATGATTTCTCAACTCCAGCAGCATGATAATAAGGCCGGGGCACGGTGGTAATGGTTGGCTGAAGGCAGACAAAAGGGAACATGGCATTTTGAGAAGCTGAGGAATTTGCTGTGGCATTCACATATCAGATGGGGAGATAATGTCTCAGCTAAATATAGGCCTCTGCCCTGCAGCTGGTTCACAAAAAGTAGGCTTACAATGTTTGGGGCTATTAGTTACAGATTATTTACGCTTTGTATTATAATAAATATATGGGGTACTAAAGGAGTTTATTGGAACTTTCTAAATTTGGTGTTTAAACAAAAAAATTAAGTGTCCTCATGTGTTGAGGAAATCAGAACAAACCAATTACAAACCCACCAGATTAACCAGAAAAGCATTGCCACAGAAAAGTTTACTCAGAGGTCAGAGGTTAAAATGAATAAATATGCAATCCTGCTTTTCTGACGGATTTCCCTCCTGGTAGAAAGTTCTCCAAGACAAATGCTTTCGCTTAAGGACACAAGTCATTAATATAAGGGAAACAAAAAGTGTGTCAGACTCCAGAACAGCTTCAGTATTCTGTGACATAGATTCTCTAAGTGTGGAGCTCTACTGGAGTATGGTGGCGTGTGACATACTTTTCTCATTAGCAAAGTTTTCTTTAATAACAACATACCTTACTTACAAACTTAATCTTGTTTAAGGTTGGTAAGTTATAGCAAGAAACTTCCATATTTTGTTAAAACAAGAAAAAGACCCAGTCAGCACCTATATAGACGATACTGTAACCTACATCAGCTGGAAAAAGTGAAAATTATTCTTCCGAAAGAGATGAACATCGTTACTAAAATCCAAAGATACAACTTCCTTAGGTGTTTTTATGATGATAATAAAGCATTTCCATTACTTAAAGAATCTCCCACGGGTCCTCAAATAGGTTGTAGTCCATAGTGTATGATTCACATCATTTTCATACTCAGCAGACCATTTAGTGACCCCTCATTCTCTGTAGGAAGCATCTGATTCTTGTTGCTGTTCTGTTTCTCCGCCAATTAATTCAGGTTTTAATTGACTAACTTTCAAATAGAAATGTGGGAAAGCTTGGAGAGGTAGTTATTCAACTTTAAACTTGAATGAAACACCTGTTGGTGTGGCCTTGACCTGATCTTAAATGTATTTGAATGACATGTAACCTGTTCTTGTTTGTTTTTAAGGTGTAACCTGGCACCAGTGGAGGAATACTCTCGGGACGTGGGGTGGCGGACCAACTTGGTGACCATGAACCCTTCAGTGGTGCAGCGGGCCTTCCAGGACCTCGTCAGCGAGGAGTGGAAGGAGCGTTTTTTGCAGCGGCTTCAGAGCCTCAGCGGTAGCGTGCTTTGGATCCCGGCCTTTATGGCAAAGGGAGGAGAGGAGCGTGTGGAGTGGGCCCTTCGTCTCATCCTGCTACACACTGTGGACGTACACACCGCCTTCCCCTCGCTGCGCCTGCTCCACGCTGTCAGAGGGTAAGATGCAGCTGCCGCTCCCGGTGTGCTACGTCTCATAGGAATACCTGTGAGCAGCATAATCGAGGGCTGGCAAATTCTAATCTGCTGCTCAGGTGGCTATTTTTAAACAAAGCATTAAAGCTGATTAACAGGAGCATTCAATATGTCTCCCTCTGCTCAGCGCATTCACACCTCTGCACCTGCTTTCTTGCTGAGCTTTAGATGAAAAGATTGATATCACAGTCATGTTTGTGTGTATGGAGCTGGAGATGATTAGCTTCACAAAATGACTGGAAGCAGGAGGGACCTAACTAGCCTGACTGCATCTAAAGTTAAAACATATCCCCAGCAACACCTCTTCAATCTGAAGCTCACTAATTAACACATTGTATATTTACAGAAACGGTAATGTAGAAACATTAATGTGTAGGAGTTGCATGCTTTTTCTATTTATTGGCAAACAGCTGGATGCAGTGACCCCCCGCAGGCTTGTCACCGTGACGTTGCCATGCAACCAGCAAAGACACAGCACACAAGTATTAACAACAGACAAACTGTTGTTCTTGGTATTGATCTTCTCATCTACTGTTACTCTCCATTTCCCATAATGTCAATCTATTCCCTTAACTGCTGACTATATGTTCTTTAGTCCAAGAGTCCCACCACTGTGAGCAGGTGTTTTTCATTCATGTTGACACTAAACTGCAGTCAGTTTAGAATTGAACTCCTTTCCAAGGAAAAGGTGAATTTATGAAGAGAATCAATTAGCTGTGTGTAAATTATTTATTGCTGTTATTTAGTTCCTACTGTGAGCAGGCCTGTGCAGAGGCTCAGGAATAATACAGATAATGAGAAGTGCTGTTAGACGGGGCTATGTTTTGTTAATCCTCATTATTTGTGTTGATTTATTTTAGTGTTGGTCAAGGATCCTTTTTGAGAAATGCATTTTGCATATCTGTCACACAGCCTCCACTGCCTTCAGGCTTTTACAAAAATCACTCCATGCATTTATTTATTTATTTTGCTGTCCGTGCCTCTCTCTCTCTTTCATCACAACCGGACTCGGCTCTGGATCTTTCCTTCCTCGTTAAAAGCCTAACAACCACCGCTGGTCAGTGACCAAATTATGCCATTTTGCACGCCCCAACTAACACTCCGTATTGTGAAGGGGAAGAACTGGGCCATGATTGTTGTTGCCTGTATGACTAGTGTTTTACAAGAGAAAAGCTTGGAGGTTAAACACACGCTTTTGTTCTTTAATACCTAGTGACTGATAAACACCAACCGCCCGACCGTGTCATTTTCCCAGTGAGGCTGATCTTTAAATCAAAAGTTGGTAATCGTGCTATAGAGGACAACTAAATGCCACATCCGATCATTTCAGTGGTAATTAGACCCTCTTCTCTGGTTGTTAGACGTGCTGTTTGGTTGGACTGTAAACCTGTGCACAGTTTGCCCTTCATGCCACAGGCTTTAAATAGTACAACCTCTGCATCTCAACACGACCTTCCATACTAACCACAGAGAGCGTAGAGTCAGAAGAATGGATAGCCTCGAGGCTGGAAACATGGGTTTGTGACTGGAAAGGAAAATTAAGTTGGGGCATGAGAATGCCAGACCACCTGCCTCCTGGAGTTGCTCCTGAGGGCAACATTTGGCATGTCACTGCAGTAGAAGATGGTTGAACAATTCAAATATTAGTGAGCAGCCTCAGAGTGAGCTGTGTGCTGTTTTATTTGCTGTAAAAGAAGATAAGTGCTTATAACACACTCAGAAAAAAGAAAAATCAATCTGGATTTGTTTTATTATTTTTTATTCAGCCTTCAAGACTTATTTTTCTTGAGGAATGTACTCTGCTCTGTCACTATGGTGAGATAAATGTGTTCTTTCACAGTGCAGTTTCTATCATTTCAGGGTGTCTCTGCCTTCACATATATATACAGATAGAATTTTGATGCACTTATATAAAAAATGGCACATTTGGTAGGTTTTTTTCCGGTTATTTGAATTGGAAATGTGTGCAATAACTGTCTTAAGCCGGCAAGTACTGAATGTTGTTGATCAATTTGTAGGTTGTGTTTTTGATTCATTTTTTATTCGATAAATTGTCAGAAGGTATAGACAAAAAATTGCTGCTCATCACAATTTTCTAGAGACAAAAATGGCTTATGTTTGCTAAAATTATAAAATTGACTAATCAATTAATATAGAACATTCATACGTTTTCTATATTAATTGAATACAATTTTCCAAAATATTATTTTTCTGATGAAATGACTCCTGATGATCCCCTGAGCAAATAGAAGAAAGGAAACAGTCATTTACTGATCATCTGTGAGCAGATTTTGAAATACCAGTTTGTTGGTCTACAACAGAGAAATACTCACGAAGCTCAGTTTTTTAAATCTATATATATCTGGCTGAATATAAGTGTGGGATAACGAGATAAAAGCACTGAAGTCCTTGAACATCATCATCTCTTGCTGTGTATTTAGTTTTAGTGAGTGCAGCTAAACACATTTCCTTGTCAACAGGTATTGGCTGACCAACAATGTCCACATCAAGCGTCCGACCACCGGGCTCCTCATGTACACCATGGCTACTCGCTTCTGTGAAGAGATCCATCTGTACGGCTTCTGGCCATTTCCACACGGCCCACAGGGAAAACCAGTCAAATACCACTACTACGATGCTCTAAAATATGAGTACACCTCCAGCTCCAGTCCTCACACCATGCCTTTGGAGTTCAGGACCCTGAGCACATTACACAGACAGGGGGCGCTCCGGCTCCACACTGGGACCTGTGATGTAGAGAGGAGACCATAGAAGGAGTCCCAAAGCAAATAATGAATGGAAGACCTCCATGGAAACCACTTTCTTAACTTAAAAGACTCTTTACAAACAATTGTCTTGGTAGCATACTTTTATGAAACTTGAATTAACTTATTTTCAGTAACTGGGATGAACTTTTTCTATTTCAAGCTCTTTAGAGACTTGTTACTGCTCTGTTTTACCATTTTAATGAGATTTCTATGGCAACATTTAAAATAACGAGACCCTTCTTTGATTAGCTCCCATCTGCTGGTGTCACCGACAGTTTACAGAGATCCTCTCATGTCCATCTGTTGCCCCTTATTAAAGCCAATTTATAATTCCCCTCTCGTGTAGGTTTCCAGGAGGGTTATAGGTTATGAATTAAGGATATTTGTTTTTCCAGACTTGGTCAAGAGACATTATAAATTCATATTCCCAGTTTATGATATAACTAAGGGGGTGCTGTAACTAACACAGCATATTAATGGCATGAAGAGTTGTTGAATTAATCGCTGCTGTGAGTCACTAGTTGGGCCACAAGATGGAAGCACTTAAAAACCAGGGAGAATGATGATGAGAGAAAAATGCTGGTCCACTCTTCAAACATATGTTAGCTTAATATGATGAACCCCTTTGATTCTGATCTTTTTAAAGAGTGGATATGATATTCCCCTTGTAATAACCTGACAAATTTTACAGCAACATACAAAATGTTATGCTTTTTTAGCTGAGAAACTGTGATGATAGCCTAAATGATGATAACATTTAACAAAAGTCCCAGTCAACCAGAACCTCCACACGATACTGTTCAGTTACTTTGAGAAAATGAAGGACTGGAAGCATGTAGAATGATACTCAAGTCCTGTGAGGATAAAGGAGGACTGTAGCAGCTGTTCACATAAGCCTGTTTACACAGACTCATCCGACGGTTAACTCACTTTGTAAACTTTTCTCAAAGAGCACCAGCCCTGTCTCTGCACTGGAAATGCTAGTTAGGTTAGACTGTAGTTGTATAGTGGTAGTAAGAAGAGTTTTGCTTGTTTTTTAATGAATGTATTGGCAACACTCTTACAAATACTGTAAGAAATAAGCCCGATAATGTGCTTTACATGCAGTTGCATTTCATTCCAATAACACAAAGAAGGGGAACACTTGCCTTTATTCATTTGGGATGATACATTAATTATACTTGTATAGGGTGTTTGGGTTTGTATTCAACCAATATAGACTGTAGGTTAATATAGATTTTTGTGGATTTGAATGAAGCTGCCAATATTTAGTGCCTATACTCAATACATTTAACCAATCAAAATTGGTCATTCCCATGCCCAGAAATACAATTCTTCAGGGTTTATCCAGGTTCATGACAGGATGTAAAAACACAGAAAACAGAATTACATGATTGTCTTAATTGTGTTGCTAGCTTGACTTCAGAAACACACACATGAGAATACACTGAAAAGACTGAACAGAATGTGCAAAAAATACATTTCATTGCAGGTCATGTTTGGCTTGTTTTTGTGTAGTAGTAATCAGATAAGACACTCCTTTGTAATAGAGTTAAATACCCAGTTTTTTACTTAAAAGCACATTTCTAAATGATTCATCAAACCAATATATTAGTCAATGCTTGTTTCTTTGTATACTTCAGGCGCCACCTTAATAGAAGTCTCAAACTTCACTTGTTGAGTTTGTAGGTTGTCTTTTCTTGAATCAGGGCTTTTTGCCAAATGCTTTTGGTATTTTTCTGCAAGAAAATGCCTCTGTTAATAAAAATTAACAAAAGTATTTGAAATATTTAGAGGATACTGCAGCTAAACAAGCAGTCTCTTATGCGCTTCCAGCCATGTGATTTGTCTGTAAGTGTTGTTTTGACTGGATGCGCCTGTTGATTTACATGTTGGCCTTATTACGCTGCCAATTAAGTTAAGAATAGACATGAAAGTTGTACTGAAGACGTCAGCAGTCTGAAGTAATGAATGGGCTTTTTTTTGTGTTAGCTCTTCTGAGCTTGGCAAAAATAGAAACATTCTGTGACAAAAACAATTAAGTTAATTAACCCAGAATGTGGAATTTGCCACAGTTTAAAGAAACTTGCTACTGACATGTAGCAAGCTGTGAGACTGTGAAGGTTGTACTGTATAGTTTTGTCTTACCTTTACTCAAGTATCTGTATGTGAACATCTGTTTATTGTCCAAATCCCAGCAAAGAAATGTGAACTTTTGCATGTTTGTCTTGTTTTGAAGTGTACCATTTGAGTATTCAAATTTTGGGGCTTTTTAAGAATTCAGTATGACTCAAGGACACTGGAATTGTGCAGTTGTGACACAGCGAATGTATTTTTCTGTGGCAGGAAATATAAAAGAGTTCAGAGTGGAAAAAAAATAACACGTGAAGCCTCTCCCTTAAAACAATTTATACTTCAAAGGAAGCAGTTTTATTTCAGTAGTGTTTCAAAGACATGGAAACTGAGGAAACATCTGTGGGTACACGCAACATCTCTGTATCAGAAACCAAGCAGAGACTTGTTTTCAATAAACTTCCAGAACAATTGGAACATTTGACTTTTTTGATTTAAATGTGGCATCAGGGAAATTAGCTTGACTCTTCAAATAGCTACCACAATGACTTTGATTCATTTTACAAGAGGAACTAGATGTAGCAGATGATACATGTCCAGAATTAGAGTCATTAGATGAACAGGGTTTTTCCACAATTTCACAGACAACTAAATATAAAATAACAGACCAAGATGCAAGAAAAAAACTGTATGAGGGTGACATACTTGCCTGAGACCAACTTAGCAGAAGCATAAAAAGGATCTGCAGTTTTCTGCAAGTACAGTGAAAGACTAAACTCAAAAAGGACACAATACTGTAATGATCAGTAGTCCTATAGTCGACTATTCATATAATGGAAAACACACTGGATACCAGAATACCGATCTCAAAAATATGGTTGGAAAGTTCGATTCACATATGATTCAATGTATTATTCAAAAACCTTGTCATTCACACACACTCCTGAACTCCTGCTTGTATATTAAGCAGTGACAGTAAAAATGATCAGTCTTCTACAAAATGTCAACAACAGTTTAAAATACAGGGAAATAAACTATTATCCTGGAAATACAATGCTGAATAGGTTGCACAAGATTGGCCAGTGCAGTTTATTTTCTTTTTTCTTGTCACTACAGATGGAGGTCAGTGAGAAACAGCCTGCACCTGCAGGCTATGGTCGACTATCAAATAACAGTTTGGATTAAAACAGAAGGTCACCTACAACACCCACACTCACATTTGCTGCAGAAACCTAATCTAGCTGGACTCTTTGCTGTTAATATAATGTAATCACATTTAAGGTGCAGGCAGAGACTAGAAAGGTTTGTGAACTCCTTTTTATCTTGCTTACATTTACTTTGAATCAGAGTGAAGGTTGATTATTGTGTATCTTTGTATCTGAATTGAATATGTAGCCATGACTAGTACCAATTTAGCTTATCTTAACAGCAAATGTGGCTCTTTCTGAAGGTAAGAAAATCGGTTACGTTCCAGATGATTTCTTGGCTGGGAGGACACATGATTCCAGGAGGTCACTTTTCTTAGAAAGAGCCTTGCACATGAACCCCATTGTCATTTTTACGCATTAAGCAAACAATTAATATTGTGTTGCTACGTTGATTTCAGAATCTTTGGACACTGACCAGGCTAGCTGTATTCACCTGTTCTCAGACTATATGCTAAACTAAGCTAACTAAGCTATCTCCTGGCTCCACTTTCATATAAAACTGACATACATGAGAATGACATAGATATTGTCATTTAACTCTTGGCAAAAGTTTATTCCACAAAATGCCAACCTTTTCCTTTAATGCTCATCTAATGGGCCAAATAAACTGACTTTCTCAGGATCAGAAAAATATTTCCATCAACAGTCAATACCAGTGTCTGTAAAAAGTGTAAAAGCCGATGTTGCCTTTGCTGAAGGAAACAGGGCTGTAGTTTGTTATTACTTCAGGAAAAACACATGCTGACCTTCTCAAGTTAGACATTACAAAAGTCAGTAAGCTATTAAGAGAGACTTTATGTAATACTGAACTAGCTGTTCACCCACTACCTCATAATAGAGATACCAAACTTTAGGGATAATTTCAGTTGATGATTAGATATTGTAGTAATTACGTATTGTTTGCTTTTAGAAGATAAGACACTGGGTGCATGTACATTTTAAGTTAACTCACTTTCTGATTCAAGAGAAAAGAAAGGTGTGTCCAAATTTATGATTGAATACTGTACATCACTGCAGCTTTTAAAACTTTTGTTTGATACTGTCTTAAATGAATAACGCCTAAACAACAGGTTACAGCTTTCACATTCGTAGCAAATGGATGTATCCCATAAATACCTCATGACAATATTATTTGAGCTTGTAATCAAATCTTTAAACTACAGCTGAGATAGCAGCAAAATAGGAACGTCTCACACCACACACAGTAAAAAAATATACGCTTACTCCATACATAAGGACAGAAAGCCTTAGACAGTATATATGCACAATAACGTGGTTAGTAGATAGAGATAACATTTGGTATGAAAGTTAAGTTTAAAAATAGCAATTACTGTAATTCACCAGATAACTATTCTTCATAGTGTGCAATTTGTTTATCTGAATATTCTTTGCACGAGAACGCATCCATCAATGGCTTTTAGTGACCACCGAATATTTATTTATAGAATATATATATCACTCAGATGGGATTAACCCTGTATTATATAATATGTGTAGACCATAGCTTGGAACATATAAACTCCTCAGCCAGTAGACTGTATACTGTAGCTCAAGTTTAACAATAAAATATACAGTAAAGTAAAAGATAAAATATTATTATAATGTAGTGGTCTGTTATGGAGATGATTAAACTCCAAGCTGCCAACAGCCTGTTTACTGAATGACTTTTAAGGGAAAGTCACGACTTGAAGCATCCTGGTCTTTAACATTAGAAAGAGGTGAGCCACATGATAAAAGCATCAGTAAAGCAGCGAACGATGACATCCATGCGGCTCCACAGATAAAAAGCCATGCACACGCAGTATATGAAGTTGCAGAGTTGGTAAGACTTGGCAACACAAAAAAAGTAGAAGAAACTTGAGTTGTTCCAGGGAAAACAGGAGTTACCAAACATTGTTGTCCATGCTGGGATTCACCTGCAAAAAAGTGAAAACTCTGTTACTTTACAAAGTTTGACCTGTTGTTACTCTCCACATGGGGAGGAGGAAATCTGTGCGCCCGCAGAGTCCTGTCTAACTTGGAAGTCAAGAATGTCAGGTAAACAGGACGTCACATCTTCCTTTGAGGAAGTGGTTGTGTGTTAAAGAACAATTGAAAGGACGGAAGGGTGAAACCTTGTGTCAACATCAGATTTGAACTAAAAGTGTTTCTTTAAAATAGTGTTTTTTTCAAGCATTTCAAAGACATCCTTGTGAACAAGTACTTTAATAAACTTAATTCCTGGTATGTCCGAGTGTTTTTACTCAGATTTTATGAAGTTATAACTCCCCACTAAAAACAGTTAAAGACTGCAGCTGCGTCAGTGGAACAGGACAATAAACTCTGGTGCCACTTTGCAAAGTTTTCATAGTCAAAACAAGCTGCTTAACATAGGCAAATTACAGTTCAAACGTTTTCTGGCTTACAGCGTTGTCTTGAGATAAGCAGAGTCGTGAAGCAAGAAGTGAAACGGTAACATGAGTAAAACCAGGAAACTTACAGGTAAAAATGAATGGGACAGTAAAAATAACCACAACAATGATATTTAATTAATGTGTTTGTTTGATAGAGCCAAACCCATATGAGTAAGCACCCAAATATTTCCATAGGGACAAATACAGATAAGTCCAATGTAAGGCTATGTGCTATATAGTGTGTGGATACAGTGGCCTTATCACACTGTAGTCGTAGTAGTTGCTGTAGTCGATATCTCCTCTGCCATCTAGACTGCATCCACATAGGGAATCAAATGCCTAATGTTTCTCTGTTATGTGAAGAACATTCTCTATGTGGGCGTTAAAAAAAAGAAAATAAAAACAAAACAGAAGATTGTGAAAGTCTGGTGTGAAGAACAAACCTGTATTTGACATCGAACAGAGTTGAGTCGTCCTCGTCTTCATTCTCCTCATTAAGAGGGGCCATCTCCACACGCTCTGCAGGTGTCGTGATAATGTCATATTTCCGTGTTTTCCTGATTCGTCGGCCAGATCTGTGGAATGAAAACCACTCATGAGGCATGCTCTAGAAATAAAACCACATCATTAGGCTGACTGGACAAACCAAAACTAGCTGTAACCTATTTTAGTTTAGCCAGATGGAAGAGGATTAAGTTAGAAAATGTTAACATCTCTTACAAACATATAATAGTCAGCACAACTTGGGCGATAAATTCAATTCAATTGGAATAACTGACTTCTCTATTAACTAAAATGCCAAACAGTCTTCTCTATAGTGAAGATTTGCTGTTCATAGTAAAGCAATTTGAAGACAGCACACTGAACTCTGGGAACTCCTGAAGGGAATTTTTCACTCGTCTCTCTGTTTTAGAATCAATGATTAATCAATTTATAAAAATTAAAAATTAAAAAAAACATCAACAGATGAATTGATAGTGAAAAGGATAGTTGTCTGCAGCCCTGACATGAAAACATATCTAATTAAACTCTATGACGACACACACAACATGTCACACTACATATTCACAGATTATATTCTGATGGATTATAACAGGAGTGTCACAAACCCAAGAAGATTAAAACTAACACCCTTTCAACACTATCATGTTAGGCTACTGCTTACTCAACTACCTCCACACTGGAGCAGCATTAATAGGCCCAGACCTTTCCTCTTGGCACCCACCATCACATGGAGCCTAACACAACCACATGCTCCTAATCGATTCATTTACCAAGAACACAACAAAGAGCAACATTTATACAGCGATCACAATGTGACTGCATCATTGTCAGGCTGGCTATTATAGACTCCTTAGCCGCCTATGAGCAACATTTGCATCAACCTGCCTACCTGACCACTTTGATGACCAGGCATGTGATGAGAGCAGCTGTTAGCACGCAGATGAAAATGACAATGTTTTTCAGAGTTGGTAGATGCGTCATTATAGATGAAATCCGGGATCCCACGGCGGAATCAGTGACATTATTGGTCAATTGATCTCCGCTGATGAGGGACGATGATGTTGAATTTAACTGCATCGCGGGTGAGGAAAGAGTTTGTGGCACGCCGCTGACCTCCCAAAGTGCCAATGCAATAATAAAAGTTAAAGCTAGATTGTACGTCACCATGGTGATGAAATAAGAAAGAAAAATAAAAGCAGGATGTGTAGTAGTTTCTCCAAACAAGCTGGAATGCGACAACAGCTGTCACATTATAGAGGATCGGCTTATCAATGTCAGACTTTGCTGTTTACACAATAAAGAAAATATGAGACGCAAATATCCATCTCTACTCGTCCAGGCTTTTCCTAAAGATGGACTTTTTTGTCGTGACTTGCATCTGTGTCCAAAACGTGTTTTCCTCGAGGTGAGTTCTGGCAATTCCTTCCTGATTGTATTAGGTTGACTCCGTGTGGAGATGAGGATTATCCGCCTCCGGAGGAGCTCTGCGGGCTGGCCCTCTGTTCCTGATGCTGAACAGGAGCGCTGTTATGTGGGTTGGTGCCGCCTTCAGGTCAACCTCGTATTTCCCAACTCCTACAGACCTGGTGCCATCAATTTAAGCTCGGTGGCGTCATTCAGCGGAAAGAAATGACAAACAAAACATTTTTAGTGTTTGATGACGCTCTTAAAGGAAAGGCCCACACGAATAGGACAAATAATTATTCAATGCTTCGTAATAGCTGTGGTGGGTTTACAGTCAGGGCTGTAGTCAGGATTTCAGAATATGCAAGTCTGAAGTCCCCAATCCCCAAGCACAACTCCACCCTCCTCATAAAATTTTGACTAGGCACCAAAAAGCCTGTAAATTTTTATTATTATTTTAAATGCTTTTAACATTTTATTACAGTTTAGTTCCACAGTCTGGTGCTGAAAGAAATAACCAGCCTGAACATGTTAAAATCTGTTTAATATTCAAGTCAAACAGACGGAACTGATTTCTTTTTGTCAGTAATGAATTATGAGGAAATCAATGAGCATATTGAACCCATCTGAACCAATTTTAGCAGGTGGATTCTCATGGCTGCCCTCAGGATTTCACTGTTTTCTGCAGGCCTCTAAAATTAATAAAGTCTTTTATACATTGTGCTATCCATTTCCTCAATGCCTCATAGGTCATTTCCCCTTCTATTTATATTAATCTTATTTTATTTATTTCAAGCATATTTTTTTGTGATTATAACAGTGCTTTTCCCTTTCTCCTATTATATAGGCTATGTTGAAGGTCGGCAAGCTGCTGCTTACAATTGCAGCAAGTAGCATTGAATTAGGCTGACTCAAATTGAATTTAATGTTTGGCTGTTCTGTTTTTCATCTATTTGTTTTATTTCTTGTAAATTGTCTTGCCATGCATAACAAACCTACATGTACCCCCTCCACACAGAGACTGAGCTCCTTTATCATATCTGAATGATGCATTTTATGTATATATGTGTGTGTGTGTGTGTATGTGTGTGTGTGTGCAAAGGTTTTAGATGCTTATCCATAATGCAAATACCATCAGGGAGGTGTCTGATCAGTCCCAAAATATATTCTTCAGCATGACAGCAAACCCGAACATAGAGTCAGAGCCCTGATCTAAACATCATGGAGTCAGTCTGGGATTACATGAAAAGACAGAAACTACTGAGAAACTTAATCCACATATAAACTGTAGCAATGTCTCCAAGATGCAGGAACAACTTACCTGCCAAAAACTGTGTGCAGGTGTACCATGGAGACCTGCTGCTGTTTTAAATGCAATGTGTGCTCACACCAAATATTAGGTTAGGTTTCTTCTGTTTACTGAACTTTGTGTTAAACTGTTTAATACATTAAACCAATAATAGCATTATTTCCTCACTTTACTATCTGTGCTTAAAACCTTTGCATAGTACTGTATTCTATAAATAGTAAAAAACTGGCAAAAGATGGTGACTCTAAAAATATCACAGTCAACTTTGAAAACACTTAATGTGCAACATCTGTGTAGTTGTAGAACGTAAACTCCTCCTTGGGTTATTATAATTCCTGCATTATCAGAAACAATACCAAGGACCATAGATTTTTTAATTATCCTTGTATTTGGATCTCTTGCCTATGACTATTATAATTCCTGCATTATCAGAAACAATATCAAGGACCTTACCTTTTTAAATTAACCTTGTATTTGGATCTCTTGCCTATGACTGCATTACTCCTTTTCCTGAAGAGACACAAGTGCAGATAAATATAAAAACAAACTTGTGTGATGAAAAATTCTTGTCATTGTATTAAAGTGTATGTGTTTGGTAATGTGAAATTATAGCCAAAAACTAACAGTCCATTCTACAGTATATTGCCTTTACTGTCAAATATTGAGATCAAGGGTTATACATTTCCGAGAGCATCTGAAGGCATCATTTCTCTGTTTACCCATGGGCCATAGCAGACACAATTTTCTGAGGGCAGCAGACACCAGGGTCACGACCGCGGATTCCAGGGAAAAATGTTGACCAGACGAGATGATGATAAGCAGTCAACTGATCACTGACGCTGATAATCATTCAGCAATTCTGAAGGCATGAAGCAAAGACATAATCAATGTCTTTTTCTCTCTCTCTCACTGAGTTACACAGACAGACACAATTTATGATTTATCCCCATTTCTTTTCACTATACTCTGGAATTCACTACAAACTGCATGGTTTTGTTAAATAAGTAGACCGACATTTAGATTTATTCAAATCTTACCATAAATAATCTCTATGATGGCCAGTGGCTAGGAGGACTTGCATTTTAAACTACTTCAGCAACACATCATACCCAAATATTAGTATAATAGTAATAGTCATCTGAAAACATGGACAGAAGACAGCCTGTTTAGTTTTTGGTCCAGTTGGTCTTGTTTCTGTAATGTGTGCACCCACCACTATGTGTTTGACTTCTACTGTGCTGCTCTATGTGAGATCCACAAGATGGCAGCACAAAATAACTATGAAGCCTGCATTTTTCTATAAAGGGTAGGTTGAAATTTAAACAGAGTGGTTTCAGTAGGCATTGAAGACCCATAGCATTGCGCAGTTGACAAAACATTATAATGGTATTTTTTACATGAGCTTTTTAGTAAGGAACATGGACTAATGCACACAGAATCATATACATACACACTGCAAAGGGCCTGTACACAAGCTCTATCTTGATTTTGCATGAAGATTAATTTCTGATGGAGGAGATTTTCACTGTGAAACTTAGTTGCCACAAGGGAAGATACAAATCTTTATCTAAAAGGGAATTCCAGATTTTGAGAGGACGCCAGGAACTTTGCACAGAGAAACAGCTTTAACTGTGGCAACACTGATCCTGAAGAACATGCTAACTATAGCATTGTCATAAAACAGTCTTGTTTTTGATTTACAGACTCAGGTTCCCTATAGAAATCACATGAGCTAAAGGCAGTCTTTACCATGGTACAATGGTTAATTAACTGAACTCTCAAACACCAGCTTCTAAATCCACTCACTTGGCTCCACCTGGCTTTCAAAAGCTGTTTGTTAAACACGACCACACCAATGTACAGAAGCTTTTTTCTTGTGGGTTAAACTGCAAACACTAGAACGCGGCCGATCTGTTAATAGTTCAAGGCTTATTTGCAGTGACATTCGGTTGATGTTTTATCTGACATACAACACCCATGTCGGCAGGCCTGGCTGTTTTTACAACATATAAGGCACACCCTTCTGCAATAGTGTTGCGCCCTTTTCTTTTTACAAAACATTTCCGCCTTCCCATTCTGACAAAGGAATGTTTCATGTTAATCCTTAGCTTGCAGGTTAGTGAGTTCATAGTATGTGGGGCCACGGTTGTAAAAATGAAGCCCTTACATAAGCTCTTTCTGCTAACTTATAACTGAAGTCTGCACTTTAATAAAATAGCTTAAAGACACATTTGTTGTTTACAGGGACAAAAGTAATTGTAACCTATTTTTCTTTTTATTCTTTTTTGAAGCGCCAGTAGCAGTAATTTGCTTGACATGATTGCCAACCTGCTTCATGTAATTAAAAATTGAATTAGAGTCACTGAAAGGATTTTGTTCTAAAAAAGCAAACAAAAAAACAAAACAAAACACAAACAAATTCAATTTCCAATAGCAACAATCAGATGACTTGCAAACTAACTGATACAGTCCAAAGTCCAAAGGAGGAAGTTTAATTTTGTGGAACGTATTCTTACGTAAAATATTTGGCGTGTAAGTGCTTCCCTGTTCAAGCCAATCTAACCAGTCAGTTAATATAAGGCTATGTTCAGTTCACTTGTAATGTCTGGATTTGTTATGCACTTGCAGGGCACTCTTGTTGCTAGGCTGAGGATCTTTTTAAAGAAATCTTCCCCTGCAGAGAGCATGCGCAGCCCTGTGGAACATATCATTGGCCAGTGATGGGGGTGGAGTGCATACCAGAGACTCCACAGACTATCTAACAAAGGCTGCAATGACTGAACAGCCAAAGTTTGCCAAGTTTGGTTGTTCTTCTGATTTAGTTTGTTCAAACTTTTTCCCGGTCAAAACTAATTATTCGACTAAATCAATCATGTTGTCATATTGCCACAAGCAGGTGGACTTCTCTCAAGCATTGACACTTGATTCATGTTCAGTAACACTTTTTAAAGTAGGCCTTACTGTTAAAGCTGCTTTTCAATCCCACTTTCACTGGAAATATAAATACATACAAACTTTTAGTTGAAAATGAGTATATTCAAAACAGATGTCCCTCTCTTCAGTGTGGTGCGTGTATTTCTCCAAAAAGACTCCAGAGACTAAGGCATTGTCTTTACTCTCTGTTACTCCTTCATCATAAATAGTGGTAATCAGAAAGCCTACATATATATCAAGATATTTGAACTATGTTGCACAAAAAACAGGGAATAAACATGTTATTGCTGGTGTATTACCATTTCTGCATCACATTCACCCTTACAAGACCCTCAGAGTAACAGGGTCATGGGAGGCCTGTGTTGTTTGAAACACCAAATATTCAAAAATATAGTCTGTATGGTCTATTGTTAAAAGGGAAGCATGGAAGTACACACACTGGTGCACAGAGAAATTGTATTTGTCAGCCCTATCTTCACACATTTACAGTAACATTGTGCCACTATGCCACAATTGTCTTTATAAAACTACCTTTAAAAATATAAAGGTTGTTTCTGTATGAGTGAGTGGTAAAAACTGTTTAGCTTGATTTGACTGATTTACTGCTAAATGTGATGTGTGTCCGTGCGTTAGTAACAATAAGCGCCATATAATTATTTTGGTTGTTTAGAAATGTGTTGAAAAAAATGTTTCCAACTGTATTGCTATGTGTTTTGACTGAGTAAATATGAGTTTAAGCGGGTTTCAGATTGCTAACAATTGCTAGCTTGACGAGGCTGGAGAGGAAGTGGAGTTTGGCTTACGTTGAGAGGAAAGTGGGCAGAGCCGCTGAAGAATATCAGCTCAGGGAGAGGCAGAGAGGAGGACACGCACAGCAGAGGAGCAAGGCGTTGAGTACGGAGAGGAGAAAGAGCGGAACGATGCGGCCGAAACACCCAGCAAATCGACGTAAAACACCAAAAAATACGCCACCAACCATGGCAGATGACGGGGGATAGCCACGGCCTTGGACATGGGTAAGAACTTAAAAGCAATCATACATTAATAGCTGTAAAATACAAACTAGTGGTGGAGGGCAATATGGTGGAAAGAACGACAGTCAGACGCAGTGTTGTAAAAATGGCCATGGCGTGTTGTTAGCGAACAATAAAGAAAACCATCTAGAGAGTGTAAATTGCTTAAAATATTGTATTAGAAGATTGAATTTGCATGTTTGCTCAACCCTGTATCGAGTTAACTTCGTTCACATTTGGACAAGCACATTTGTGCTCGACCTGTTTGGAGTTATTTCAACCTACGCATTTAAAATATGCTTTGTCCTTGAAAGGGCAAATGCCCTTGTCTGAATTTGGTTGACAAAAACAACAAAAAATAAGCAAATGTTTCGTTTTTTAAAATGCTGTATTGAGACTGAGTGACAACAACATAACAAGCGTCAGTGTAATTTTGTTAATTTTCACTATATTCGTTTTTTAAGGGTTTCCTCGAATTGCAAATTGAATAAATATTTAAAAATTCGACACATTTCACACAGTATTCTACCACAGAGTGTACCAATGTAGTCTCTAACAATATTTAAGTAAGCGTTTGATGTTTAATACTTATTATTCAATAATTGATTAAATAAATTGTGGGAAGTTATAAAAATGCTCCAAAATATGTTTATTAGCCACAATGCTTCCAATGTAGACATTACACATGAGCAACACTTGATTTCTTTGTCAAAAAATGATCTATATGTTAAAAGAAACTTAGGTATACTTCGAAATACAAAATAGGGTGTTGGCTTTTAACCCTTTGAGGTACTGAATGGAGAAGTAATTTAAATATTTACATCAGTTTTGCTTTTCCATCTTACATTAAACCTGCAAGACATGTAAAGGAGATTTTTCTGCCAGAATGCATGAACACAAGTATGTGAATTTGAGGAAACAAAGTACTGTATTAAAATTATGTAAAAAAAATAAAACCATCTTAATATCACAGTCTCCTCGACGAGGTATGGATTTATCCACTTGTGAAAACTAATACTACCCATATGAAAAAAAGATTATATACAATCTTTTCTCAAGTATATTTGAATCTTTAACTATATATTGATAAATCCAAAGGATTAGTACCACACTGCACAATACACAATGTCCTCACTGAGCCATTACCAATAGGATATTAATGTTAAGGACTTTTTTGAGCCACCAAGAGAAACAAATACATAACATTTTCCCGTTGAAATATACACCCATTTCTTTATGATTTTCTTAATATGTTAATTACATTTGATGCATAAAAAAAAGAAAGACAAACAGCTTAGGTAAGTCTGATTTTGTTAAGTTTGACTACAAATGTTAATAATCACATTTTGTATTCTATAGGGATTCCCTTGATGTTTCACGCTAAAGAAGAAAGGAGATCATCTGATCCGAGCAAAATGGTATGTTATTTTTAACCCGTCCAGGCAGCAGTTTCAGTGTTGTTCGCAGCCTCAGTAGCGTCTTTGTATTTACTGCCATATACACGTAGCCAGTAGGGTGTGCTGTTGTCACATTTCCTCTCTGAGCATCAATTTTCCTGTTTTAAAGGGTTGCCATTAAGCCAACATGGAGTCGTGAATTGAAGGATTTGGGCGACGTGCACCGCAAAGCCGATTTGTAAGTATTATTTTTAAGATAGATTAAATACCTTTTAGAAGATTCATTGCATGTAATCTGTGCATTGAACTCTTCACATCTGTCAAATCATAGATTGAACTAAGCATACAAATTGAATAAAAAGATTGGGCAACATGCATATTCCCGCTTTTACTTAAAACTGTGCTGCCCCCTAGTGATGCAGTGACAAACGTCCACTACGAATAATAGCAAAGTGATCAATTATGTTAAGTCGGACAGCCATTTCATGATGAATTTTCAGTAATTGTTCCCTGACTTAATTTTGTGGTCAGGTGTAAATTAAATTAATGTGAAATTCATATTATTTAAACCCTTCAGTGGTTTTAAGCTTTCATAAAAATCAACTTAAACAACCTAGCATACTGCTGAAATGTGATTTCTTTTTTTTTTTTAATCTTGAGACAACCCGTTGTTGTCTTCATTGATTGATTGCTTGCAGCGCTGTCTTTTCTTGCGCATTTAGCGTGAGTAATATTGAATTTTATCCTTAACGTAAGTAATCAATTCATAACAGATTCCTTAATACAATTGTAATAAACATTAAGTCAACAAAAATCTAATGAGCCAGATCTGTCTTATGTTCGTGTTGGACATCTGACTAGCTAGCTAGCCCACAATACATAATCTTAGTGATTATTCTTTTAAGCGTAACCCTGCCCCATTTAAGAAAGTCACATAGTGACAGTTATCACATTACACCCACATCAGCTTTAAAACAATAACTAAGACAATACATGAATTTGGTGGGTGTGAGAACCCAAAGGAGGCATCAGATTTTGCTTTATTTTCCATATTCAGTAAAGAAACTGACCAACTTGTTGTATAGGAAGTAGCACATCACCTTCCAACTTAATATACCCCTGCCCGAAGTTGGTGTATCATGTGATGTGATTGGTTGTGTTTCGTAATCAAACATTTCGGATTGCTTTACCATTTCACGGCTTACTTGGGTGTTACATCTCCACTTTAGAGTTGTACTCAAAATAAGAAGTTGAACTAAATCACGTTATCTCAGCTAGCATGGATAATGTTAAAAATGTAGACTCCGATTCGCGCTGTGTATATCCTTAGCACATAATGCGTTATCTGTCAGTAGTTTAAAAATATGTTAAAATATTCCATTTTATTTGATTATTGTTTTGAAACTGATTTTGCCTTTCTTCATCAAATTAGTACTATATGCTAATTTGGTCATACAGCACTCAACAAATGCAAATTGCGGTGTGTAGATGACATGACAACAGTCTTGATTATTTACTCATGCCACTACTTTAGATTTCTAACACCTGAAAACAAAAAAATCTCTTGAGAAACCCCAAATGTCAACGAGTAAACGTGAATAATATGATCACTCTCTGCCTTTACTGGCAGCTGTGCTATTAGTTGCTGTGAAAAATGCATTTGCAGTAAATATTAGAGAAGCCTTTTTTTAAATTCAGAGATGCACTAATGTGGGATGTCTGGAACAATAACGTTAACCTATTTGTGATCAATATGTATAGCTAATAATGTAGCCATTTTGCATCTTCAAAACATGTACACTACTTCACAGTTCATGTGTAATAATTGAAAATCACATTTTTTATGATGTATAAAAGCATTTCCATAGACACCACTCAAATAAATCAATCTGAACACAGAAAAGCTTTTTTTTGGTTGCCCTCTTCAAATGTATTTGTACAAAGAGCCTACAGTGAGAAATCCCCTCAAAAGAACCTAAAGGCAGAATCCTATTGTTCAATTTCCAATTTCAAATGATTTTTAATTTAATTTGGCTATATGACAACTCTGAGATGTAATTGTTCCTCAAGAAATACACCACACACCCCAGTGTGAAATGTACACAGAGTGATGTGTGTTTTAGTTGCATCTGCACATCAAAATTACATCTGAAATCTATTTTCCAAAACTCCTCTGAGTAGTTGAGAGGTTGTAATAGATGAAATTGTTGTTGTAATAAGACATATAATCAGTTAAAATACCTTGTCAAATCCCATCAGTGAAACAATAATAACATTCCCATCACTTGCTTCATTTGGCCTTTCATACCTAGTAAATCACTATAGGATGCATTTAACTACACAATGTTGATTTAACCAGCAGAACAGTTATATTCTGCTGTCATGTTCTAACAATGTTGTTAGTAGCTGTGATTGGGAATATTGCTGTAAGTAAAATATGACAAGGTGCATTTTACTCAACTGATTTTTAGAGCTCTATTACAAATGGGGGGAAAAAAAGTTCCAAATAGAAAAAAAAACAAAAAAACTTTTTCTAGTCTCAAAATATTTAATGATACAAACATGAGAGCTAGACTTAGGCTTAACATAATTTTGTCAAACAATTTCCAGCTTTATCAGTGAATAGAATATGTATAAACATGTTTATTAATCAAAAGGTATTACTCTGCATGTCAGAGAAAGTCTTGATAAATCATCACATTCAAATGGTTTAATAGCTGAAAAAAGTAGTTCATCATATTAATCATCATAGTCTGCTGCAATTTACCTTTTAAAACAGAAGAAGGGTCAAACATGTTAATGCCAGGCACTTGTTTTCAATGTCTGTGTGTATCTGATCTGTATCTTACTGTATGATATAATTCATTGTTCTCCTTATCTCTTCCACAGCAGAGACATGGACTGGTGTGAAGGCTTCGAATTTTGAAAAAAAGAAGACAGCTCTGTAAGTTTTTTTCTCCATGTTTGACCAGATTATTTAATCAAAATGTGATGAGTTGAAAATTTAACTTTTCAAGAGCTCAATGTTCAATTTAGCTCATTTAGATTTCCAAATGATTTCCCATTTTAAGCAGGCCGCCCACATTTACATTGATGCTATTCACTGTTAAGTTTTTAAGGCTAGCAAAAGACAGATGTTAGCAGGTAGAAAACATGAACAGAAGTGTTGTTAAAAGGCCAAGTTTGTAAATGTAACTAGATGGTAGTGCATGTACAAGAATTTTAACATTGTGTACGTGCTCACTATAATCTTATAAATAAGATGTATTTACTGTGACTTAAGGTGGACATTGGCAGTATTGCCTCAACATAGCCACACTTCTGAAATATTTTTGGCCTTTAAAGTTGAAAACATGATAAAACACTACCAATACCATGGATATTTTTTATTTTATTTCACTGTGGTATTTCAACACTTCAAGAGCTATGAGGGACTTTTCTGATTTTTAGCAGTGGGTGTATGAAAATTTGCATTGTTTGAAGGGCTGCTTTCAGAGTTTTTGGATGCTGTTGTGTTTTTCATCTGTTGATCAGTCGTGCCTTGGCTTTGGTGCCTGGTAATGTTTTTGTCAAACCAGGAAATTTGTCTTAATTGACATTTAAGCAGTGTTTGCTCATATTTCAGTGTTTTGTTGTTTTTACCGTCATTAGTTTAAACATCCTCGTTGTTGCGTAATGAAGTTTTACACATATCACATGACTTGACTTAGGCTAACTCCTAACTCGTCATACCCCTGGTGGACAGTCGTTGAATTTTTTGTTGTGAGTTATTGGAGCATTTAACATCTTACAGACTTCATTTTACTTGTAATTTCGAACCAACCAAACCGCATAGCAATTAATTGGTCTACAAACATTTGACAGAACTTACATTGCTAGTATAGCTTTTTGCTTTCCTGGCTCCTAATGCAAACAATTCCTGTGTGGTAGCTTCTGTCAAATCTATTTATATCATGGGATTACTAAAAAGTTGTGTCTTACTGGAACTTTTACAAGTCAAAATTTGGCTGTACGAGAGTATTTCAACAGCTTTGATCCTAAAAGGCAGAAGTTACGAAGCATGATTGTAGACCTGTCCAAACCTTTAGATTGTGTTCTACATGTCAGGTCGATATGCTGCATTTTAGGTACAATTCATGGGAATAGTGGATTTCTTAACATTTTAATACTTTTTTAAAACAAGTGTAGTCCTACAAATGCTCATATTTCAGAATGACACATGCACTTGCAAAGTGCTAGCTAACGCAACGGAAAGCTAGCTACGTATGTAACTTACCTGTATTAATTGTAGTGCAGTTTAGCATGCCTTCTGTAACTGCTGGACAGTGAATCATTACTCATTTCAGTTGCACTGTGGGCTTACAACTTTTCCTTCTTTTTTTATCCTATCAAGACCCCATTCAACTGGATATTGCTGAAGTGGAGACAGCGTTGTTTAACGTGAAGATGGCAAGTGATTTGGCGGTTAGCCAAACTTTGACAAGATGAAACCTTTTTTCGGACTGGATTTTCACTTTTTGGATTTTTACTTTTTACGACAACATGGACACTGGAACACCGTTGCTGGCTGTGTAGTGGACTCGTTGAAAAGATTACACTGTTGTTTTTGGGAAAGAAAATCAGCCTTTGTACATTTGATATTCAAATGTTGTTTTTAAATAAAGTGTATGTCCTCGTATTTTTTTCCTGACTTTGTTTCATTAGCTGATGAACATGGAAATTACAAATGGATACTTGGCGCAATGTTTTGTTAACGTTAAAGTCTTCTTAGCTCGGCAGTTGGTTTTAATATCAGTTCATCTATTCAACAAATTAGTTTCGTTAGCAATATTTTCTCTCACTTATCATCATGATTTGCCAGTATAATTTAAAAGCCAGTGTCAATGCTTAAGTTCCGAACTTGATTGACGAATCTGTTAAATGCTTTCATATTCTAGTTTCCTGTAAATGAAATTAGCCCCTCGATTGACAAGATAAAAGGGAAAATAGTTGATAAATCTGCACCCTTTTTGCTCCTATTAGTCCTACTAAATCCTGTCTCCATCAATTAAAAACAGTTGAGGAGAACACTTACTTGGGAAGACGGCATTACAAATAGTTAAAATGGGATTTGGTGCAAACAGAAATGGTTTCCAAGGGCTCTCTAAAATGGCTCCTGGTTGTCCTTCTTCCTGTCTGAGCAGGAAGTGATGCAATTACTGCAAAAAAATCTATTCTTTTACACCCTCTCTAATTCTTCTTACCTAAATGAAGTAAGAAGAAAGGTGTCACTTTGAAGGCTTGTGTTATACAGGCTAAAAACATATGTGAGTTTATATAAAAGCAAAATTTAAACATAATAAAAGGGGAGGGACTTAAACATCACCTGAGTGTGGGGTAAATGGAAATAACGTCAATCAAAGGCAAAGCTTTCAGAGCTAGGAAGGAGCTCTAGATGGCGGCTGAGCCTTAGGAAGGGTGCCATGGGCTTTCGTCAGACCGTTTTTCTTGCCTGTTTTTCGGCCGAAACCGCTTCTTTTTGCTCATAAGTTATGGCTCTAGTCATACGATCGGTGTTTTAACGGGAATTTAAGCGTTTCGTGTGTTTTTTGGACTGTTTATTCGAGTCGTTGGAGCCGTCTGTGCTGGGGGAGTGCTTGTCGTTGTTTTCCATACTGGGCTCTGGCAGCCATGGCGCGCCTCCATTTTTAGTGTGCTGCTCGCCTCTGTCGCTCTGAGTCTGTGACAGTACATGAAGACAGAGAAGGCCTACAACATTATTTTTTTTAAAAACAAGACTCCCTTATTTTGTAATTTATTATTTAAGTTATTATTTTTAGTTTGCCTTTTTTTTTTTACCCGAGTCGGATAATTATTTAAACTCTGATACAGCGAATCTAATAGTCGGTTTATAGGCTACCACCTTTCTCCACATTGAATTGGTATGTTTACATTGTGTAGTGCCTAAATTACTGATTTTCTCACGCTTAAATCTTATTTTTCCAAACCTTCATCTGATGACGCAGTTACAATTAATTGCATGCGGCTTGATCCGTGGACTATATTGAAAGACATACGTTGAATATTTCACTAACTGTAACAGCACCTGTCCTTTGCTCTTTGCTGTAATTTTAAATAAGCGATAAATAATGAGCCTCAAATTTTTCGATTTATTGGCTTTTTCTCTTCTCGTGTCGCACCGCCTGGGATTGAACTGCCACCTGAGCAAAGGCAATCTTGTGGGACTTGTATGATAGTTCATGCTTCCTCCAACTTTTTGACAGTAAATACCTGGACAAAAGATCATCCTATCCAAAAAGATTTTTTCAGGATACTACGATGATGAAGACTAAAAGTAAAAAACAAGAGGATGAAGGCTCGGCCCAAAGCAATGCATCAAGGTATGATCCATGTACTTCTTTTTACCCTTTTCATATCTGGTTTGATTGTTTACCTTGTCAAGCATGGTTGATCACCTGTGTATACATTGACGACGTGGTTTTGATGAAGTGCACCACTGTCATGAATGACCTTGCTATTGTTTAATAGCCACACCCTGATTTTTCCTACCATTTCTTACACTCAATACCGAGGTTTGAGGCCTCTGTTAATACATCATTGTCCACAAGATGTATGTGCTAGACCCAAGGAAAACTTATTTGTCCTGTATTATATTGCAGATGTTTTGCCACATACGTCTCCTATCGCTATAATGAAATGTGACCTTGTCTTACTAGTTGGTACTGCATTGCACCATTTTTTATCAACGTTGTTGTTTTTATTTATTTCAGAAACAATGTATTGCTTTGGCTTTCCATATGGTCTGAAACATTTCCTCTATTTTGTATGAGTTATATGTAACATACTGTGCAGTATGTTTGAGCTTAAATATATTTGCCATGCAGCTACAGTTTGTATATTCTACCTGAAGGCCTACTTTAAAAGAAATCTGAATCTTAACTTTAAGTTTTGACCAAGTTATACAATTTATGAAATTCAAGTTTTGCCATGTATAGTTATTTCTACTATTAGAAGCCTTACTTCTTAATAATGTTAATGACTTGTAAATTATTTTGTCTTATTTTACATAAATGGAAAAACCTAAAACAACTTCACTCAGCATTGGTTGTGAAGTTATGTTAGTGTCAACATGATCATGTTACACCATTTTAACCTACAGCTTTCTATATTTGTTTCCAGGGGAGGGTTATTTTTACTTTTGGTTCTATGGGTCTTATGTGAATGTACAGTTTAAATTTAAACACGTGTCTTCTGAAATATGCTGATTGTTTATAATTATAATTACATAATTTCTTTCACTTACCAAGCAAGGTATTTTATCCATTGATGGGACTCAATCACATACATTTATACGTGTAATTATATGTGACTTTAAAGTATTATTTAAGTTAAAAAGGCACTTCTTGTCTTTATTAATATTAAGCAATGTGAAGATTAATGTGTAAATTGTGTCTGTTTTAACATGTCTGACACCTGTGAATGTTACAACAAAATGTTATTTTCTTTTTAAATCTGGGTATTTTTTTATTATTGCATTTCTTGTCAAGTAGATCATATTGAAAGGCCTGTCACTTAATATGGTGACTTCTTTTTTTTTTCTTTTTACAGAATTGTCTCTTTATTATAAAGATGGTGAATATTTACACGTGTGTATTTATCATCCACAGGTATCTTAATCTTATGAAAAGGAGTGGAAACATCGTTCTATTTTGATCAATAAAGATGTTTTGAAAAACTAATATCAAATCATTTGCATGTTGTCAGGAATACTGAAACTACACAAAGAGACTAGCCATTATTTAATAAAATAGATGTCGGTTTGTATTTACTATATCAATGCTTAGATTTGCTGCCATTTTGTCCCAGCAAATAATGCTGCCTGACCTCAATAGACTGTTGTGGTTTTAGCCAAAGACACACAAGTTTGGATGTTAAAAGCAGGTCATAATCCTCAAAGCATTGTACTGAGTGTACACTGCAGCAGGTTACATCACACTTGTAGTTTTTGGTGTGTGTGATCTTGTGGCAGCCATTTTAGTGTTTGAGCTGGAAGTGAAATATTCCCTCGTCTTGACATGAGGCCAACTTTGTCACTTTGACCAATGAACATTGTGAGCATGCAGAGCTGCAAGCCAGTAAAAGAAAATCTGGTGACTCTGTGTAACATAATGTCTCACTGAAACAGTGTGTACATGTTCTCCTGAGTCTCAAAATGGCCCTTGCTTTGCCTGCCCAGCTTTGCTCACTTATCTGTATTTAAAAGTCTGCTACATGGAGGAGGAACAGGAAGAGTTTAGACACTGGAAAGCCTGAATGCTGTGCTCCTATAGGCTACATTTCCACCTAGCAACACGTCACCCAATAGTAATTTGAGATATTGTCTTTGTCCCGCCCATTTCTGACCTCACTTAAAGCGGAAGGAGCCATGCACTTCCGAGTTTGGTTATTGAAGGAACACAAGTGACAGACTGCAATCTGTTAACAGTTGTATCATTATTGTACCATCACTTACAATGTAACTATTTAATTCAGGAGCCCTTTCAGTATTATTTCCAGAATTGTATATGAGAGACTATAGAAATTATTCGTTTTTGTTAGCATGATAAATACAAATCTTTTCAAACTTAAAAACACTCACTATAAACATTAAAAACAAGGCTGTTTGCAAATCTTAACTTTTTTGAAAGGCATAAACACACTTATATTGTATTTTGTCCATGTGAGGCTTTGATTGCAGGGATTGTTTTTTGAGTGGGTACAGTGCCCCCTTGTGTCCAATGTAGGAGGTACTGCTGGCACAGGAAGCAGACAAGACAGGTCAACATGCCAAGCAAGATATTTTTATCCCTTTTTGGGATCAATAAAGATGTCTTACCTTACTGTACTGTACCTTCATATTTAGCCTTTCTTTAGCAATTTTTTTCACCTTTTCATGCCTCAATAAATCCTCCAAATGAAACCTCTGACAATAAATCAAAATGTTAAGAAATGGCAATAAACATTGCTTAATTTTAAGTAATCTGTCAACAGTGGGAGTAATGACACTTTAAATGTTTTTTCATATAATTCAAGTTATTGTAGTATTTTCTGATTTATATTACTGTTATACTGCCTTGTGAAATTGCAGTTAGGATCAGTTTTAAGTAGCTACTGCAGCTCTATGAGGGAGGGGATGAATGCTTTAAAATTACTGTAAGAGGATTTGTGTGCCTTTAGAAAGAATGAAGACTTATGCCATCACACTCTTCCTGTTCCATAGAGAAAGTCAATTTTAAGACATTTTTCAATTGTTGCCTTTATTGCCTTAACTCGCATCTCACAGTGTTGTTGCTGAGTGTACAGAAATACTGAAGCAGTAGTTCAGCGAATGCACTTCAACATGGAAAGAATGAACATGTTCTTGTTCCTGTAGCAATTCGGCGTCAGAAGAATCCAACCGCTCAGCATCGGAGTCTGGGAGTCAGTCAGAGAGTGAACACGGCAGCGAGAGGAGGAGGAGATCCCACAACTCCGAGTCAAACAGCTCCTCAGAGTCAGAGAGTCATTCAGAGTCAGAGAGCGAGTCTGCAGAGTCCAAATCACAGCAGACAGCAGCAGAGGTCAAAGACAAGCCAGTTAGAAAGAAGGAACGTCTGGCAGATGTGAAGAAGGTAAAGGCCACTGAATTTTTAGAGAGGCAGCTAGATTGTTTGTGGTGACATACTATTTCTGAAGCAGATTTAAGGTTCCTGTCCTCTAATAATGAGGGCTTAATTGACTTTGTGTAATCGGACTCTAAACCTGATTATGAAGGCTTAACTTGCAGGTCACCAAATAGTTGCTTCCTTAGTTATGTAAGGTTTACTTAAGCCATTCTGTTTTTGTGTCCTAATTCCTTACTATACACAGATTCTCATCAGGTTTTAAGTATGTAGCATTAATAATTAAAAAAAGAAGGTATACATACTCCACTGCAAAATTAAAATAATCTAGGAAAACTAAAAGTATTAAATCTTAAATAAAAACCTTTGCTTTCTCAGTGTGAAATGTATTTAGCAGTGGTATTTTCAAAGTTAGTTTGATTAAAGTCAGTTGGCACATATACTGTATACATTACTATTAGTACAGCACTATCAAGTACATTATTATTGTGTAGTATTAACTTGTGTTAATAACAATGTTATTTGTGTAGTGTTGCAGAAAGTCAGTGGTTATCTGACAGTAGATGTCCTCTGATTACAGATGTGGGAAGAACATCCAGATGTGTATGGAGTCAGGAGGTCAAATCGCAGCAGACAAGAGCCGGCTCGCTTAAACATAGGAGCTGAGGTATGCAGATAAATAACAAAAGTTTAAATTAAATAGCTCGAACAAGAGTAGTTAAACAATACAGACACATAGTATACAGTAATGGTTTAAAATATAAGCCATTGCTGCCATCTAGTGGACATTATGTAGAAGTGTCACAGTCACCTTTCACACAGGGAAGGAGCTGCTCCTGAAAGGTGTGTGTGCTGTACCACTGTATTTACAGGGCAGCAGTGACTCTGAGGGTGAAAGTCCCAAGAGGAAAACATCACGGTCTAAAAAGAAAGAGTAAGTATTAAGGTTGTAAACATTCAGGTGATTCAATTACTATTTTATTGTTGTTATTTCATTTACAATTTGACCTTACGGCACCATGTTTTAAAAAAGCTTTTTTAATGATGCCATGTTGAGACACTGAACTCCTCTGTTAGCACGACTGTTTTGTTATTGAAGATGTGACCCATACAATACTTCTTCAGAGTTCATGTCCGTTTGTGTCATTGTGCTGCCAGTCTGTGTTCATATTGTGATTCTTATCATTTATGCTTATTTTTAAATGGGTATCTGTTTGCTCAAAATTGGCTATGGGCTCAGTTAGTTTCAGCCAGCCAGGTGGTTTTATACATTTACATCAAATTTGATCGGTCAGAACGGCGGCTCATCCCTGATCAAATTGGGTTGTGTTGAACACCCTATGGCCGGTACTTTGGAAAAAAATAGTAAAAATAGCAGTGATGGGCCTTGAGGGTGAACTTGTGGCATTTCTTTGTTGTAAGAAATATCTGGAAAGATGATGACTCAAATGATGAAGAGGAGGAGGAGGAGGAGGAGGATTCCGACAGTGCAGACAGTGAGCAGGAAGAGAAAAAAGTTAGATCCAGACGACTTCCTGCTAGAAGGTAAGAGAGAAGCGAGGCCTGGCCATCAGACAGCTACCCACTGGTCATCTCCAATTCATTCCATATTGTGTGATCAGTTGTTTAAGTGCATATTTATCCTTTTCTTTGGTTTAAGTTTAATATCTGAATGTGGCAGCCGGATGTTGTACAGTCTGAAATTTGAAATTCTATTTAATAATAAAACATGATACAAATATAATTTTTTAAATCCTAAAAAAACAAAGGTGGCCGTCAGCTGCAGTCAGGTGATTTGGGTTTGTGAAAATGAACCAGGAGTTTATTCCATTATCGTTAAGCAGTCTGCCTGTTTCTCGGCTTAACTTAATGTTTTACAGACCTCAGACCAAATCATCAACAAGCAAAAAGCAACTGTCTCAAAAAGGAAAGAAGTCCAGGAAACAAGAGTCGTCCGCTGATGATGATGACGACGACGACAACGATGATGATGATGATGACGAGGATGAGGAAGACACTCCAAAGAGACAGACACGAAGAAGGGGTGCAACAAAAGTCAAAAGGTGCCTTTCTGAACCCAAAGTGTTTTTTTTCTTTAATATTTTGATGCATTTTGGTACATTTACCTCACGGTTATTACTGAAACCTTTTGTGTCAGTACTTATCTGGTATTTTAAACTTGCTGACAAGTCCCACTGTAAGATGTTTCACATACTTATTTCTTATCTGTTTCTTTTCTGTTGTGTTACAGTTATAAAGAAGATCAACATGACTTTGAAACAGACTCTGATGACTTGATTGAAATGACGGGTGAGGCATGGGAGGAACAGCAGGACGATGACAGCGAGACCATAGAGAAAGTGATGGACGCCAGGATAGGCAAAAAAGGAGGTGATGCATTTTAATTTGTCTTTCACCATAGAGAATAATAAACCGTTTATCACGGTTAGTAATGAAATGTATGCAGTCTAAAATATGTTTTACTAATTGTTTCGCTCTTCTAGCCACGGGGGCGTCCACAACTGTCTATGCTATGGAGGAAAATGGGGACCCATCTGAAGGCTTCGACCCCGAGAATGATGAGGGGGAAGCTCATTATCTGATCAAGTGGAAGGGCTGGTCTTACATCCACATCACATGGGAGAGCATGGACTCTCTGACACAGCAAAAGGTCAAGGGACTAAAGAAGCTGGACAACTTCAAAAAGAAAAACGATGAGCTCAATTCATGGTGAAAATCCTTACTTTTAGAGCAACAGTCAATTGAAACGGCATGTCTTTTCAAGAATGTCATAGTTCATTGTGGTTGTGTTTGTAGGTTGAGGAGGGCGTCCCCTGAGGATGTTGAATTTCATAACTGCCAACAGGAGCTCACTGCTGACTTGAATAAACAGTTCCAGTTTGTGGAGCGTATCATTGGTAAGAGTTTTTATACTAACGCTGCAGATTTAAGATAAAAGCTACCCTTACCTTTTGTTACATTTTTACACATTTTTTTGTTTAGGTTAAAAGGGTTAGGGTTAGGCTATTAATAAGGTAAGGGAGTGCGGGGGTGGGACATTGGAGGGAGGAGGTGTTGTTGCTGTTCAAGTTTTTTCAAAGTGCTGTGTGAAATGCAAGAAAGGTAAGAGTAGCTTTAATATGTGCAACAGATTATTTTATTCATCCTGAAATTAATTCTGTCATCAACAGCAACAAAAACAGGAAAGACACCAGGATCCTCTGACTTCCCCTGTAAGTCCTGTTTCTAAATGTTCACATTACTGCAACATCCTGCTTTAAATGGTGCTGTTGACTTGTATATTTTACACAACAATCAAGAGATGTGTCTGTCTTTAAAACTTGCAGCACATAGTCACAAGACATCGTCCTCCAATGAGCCTGAATATCTATGCAAGTGGATGGGCTTACCTTATTCAGAGTGCAGCTGGGAAGATGGAGCGTTGGTTAGAAAGAAGTTTCAGCACTGCATAGATCACTTCACAAACCGAAACTCCAGCAAAACCGTCCCCTCTAAAGACTGCAAGGTAATCATAATGAACTCACATGCTCACATCTCCAGTTTATTATTTTAAATTGAAATTAAATAAGATTCTATTTGTGGTTTATAATTAAAGAAATGTGTGTTGTACTGTGATCTCAGGTGTTAAAGCAAAGGCCAAGATTTGTTCCACTGAAAAAACAACCATCATATATTGGAGATGAGACTCTACAGCTGAGAGATTATCAGCTGGATGGGTTGAACTGGTTGGCTCACTCGTGGTGCAGGTACGGTGTAAATAAGTATATTACTTTGTGTGGTTTTGGTCATCTCATTTAAAAATAACTGTAAGAAAGGTTCAGCCATCATTTGTCCTCTTCCTTCTCCTCAGGTGCAATAGTGTTATCCTTGCCGATGAGATGGGACTGGGAAAGACCATCCAGACCATCTCCTTCTTGTCTTACCTGTTCCACCAGCATCAGCTCTATGGACCCTTCATACTGGTGGTGCCTCTTTCCACTCTCACCTCCTGGCAGAGGGAGTTTGAAACCTGGGCGCCAAACATGAATGTCGTGGTCTACCTCGGTGACGTCATGAGCAGGAAGACGGTAAGTTTGATTAGTTTGCTTGGATTTTTTTGGTACATTGATCTCAAGAGTTGGTTAGATAAACTTCCACACTGCTTCTGCTTTGAATAGATCCGTGACTACGAGTGGGTGAACCATCAAACAAAAAGAATCCGTTTCAATGCACTATTAACCACTTACGAAATTCTACTTAAAGACAAGGTAGGTGCAGTGGTCTGTTTTCATATTTTTACCACACAGTATTTATGTGCCTGAGGAGAATCAATCACTCACAATATCTTAATGTTTTACTCCAGGGGGTGCTTGGGAACATCAACTGGGCATTCCTGGGTGTGGATGAGGCTCACAGGTTGAAGAATGACGACTCCCTGCTGTATAAAACATTAATGGAGTTCAGGTCTAACCACAGACTCCTCATTACTGGCACTCCTCTGCAGAACTCCCTCAAAGAGCTCTGGTCACTGTTGCACTTCCTCATGCCTGACAAGTACGTGCTGGTTTAGATCTTTAATGTAATACTGAAAAAAAGCAGTGGAAAAGTTATCAGTTTGAATTCCAAGGAGGGATGAGTGACATTTGTTATCTCTGTTGTGCTCACCAGGTTTCTCTCCTGGGAGGATTTTGAAGATCATCATGGGAAAGGAAGGGATAATGGTTATCAGAGTCTTCACAAAGTCCTTGAGCCGTTCCTTCTCCGACGTGTCAAGAAAGATGTGGAAAAATCTCTGCCTGCCAAGGTGGAGCAGATCCTCCGCGTAGACATGTCTGCACAACAGAAACAATTTTACAAGTATGACATTACTTCTGTCCTTTGTAACCTTTATATTGTACCTGTCTTTCACAATTACAGCTTGTATGACTATTAAACATACAGTAGCTGCATTTTTTCTCTCCATTAACTTAATTTGTTCCCGAATATTTCCAGGTGGATTTTAACAAGGAATTACAGAGCTCTTGCCAAAGGCACCCGAGGCAGCTCTTCTGGCTTCCTGAACATTGTTATGGAGCTTAAAAAGTGCTGCAATCATAGTTTCCTCATTAAACAGCCTGAGGATGTAGAAGCTGAAACAGCACAGGAACACCTGCAGGTACATCTCCATGTGAACCCTCTTTAGCTTCCAGCATCACCTCAGGATAATCTGCTCTACAACAGATATGAGTTTACTTAACATAGAAGAATACACTACAGTCACAACAGTGGGCTCAGTCCTAATGAATTTTTCCTGAATTTCAGTGTTCACACTGTATCTTTATATGTCATAGAATCTGGTGAGGGGTAGCGGGAAGCTGGTGCTTCTGGACAAACTGCTAACCAGGCTGAGAGAAAGAGGCAACAGAGTCCTTATCTTCTCCCAGATGGTCAGGATGTTGGACATTCTGGCTGAATACCTCTCCAAGAGACGCTATCCATTCCAGGTAAGATTTGCACAATTTTGGGCTGAATTTAGTTTTCACTCAGGACTCGCATGCAAAACATATTGTTAGTGTGACATTTGGTTCCGCTGTGTTTGGCTTATAGTCATTCGAGCAATGCTACGGTTTGTATCAGCATCTTAAAATCTGTTCCACCTGATACAAGATTATAGTTGTTTGGGAGTAAACACCTCTGTGAGATGTGCACAATTTCCTGCCTGGGTTACTTTATTATAGATCTAAAGGGCACATTTCTGATGCATTTATGTAAAAGGGAAGTACATGATGGAAATTTAAAAAGTGAGAAATGTGTTTAGAGAACCTTTTTCATGCTCCCACCGGGCTCCACTATCAATTTTCTGTAAAATTGAAGCCAGCTGCATCAACAGTGTCTCCAGAAACTGAGTTTAGACTGACAGTTTAGGAAGACATACTAATGTTTTTGACTGTTGTCTTATTGGTGTTTATGATGAAGGGAGATTTTGGAGTTGTCGGAGGGGTGGGGGTGTTCGAGCTGAGGATCGGATGTCAGTGTTGTTGAACACATACTTCACCAGACTGAGAGTTCATGTTGTTATTTATATCAACAAGCTATTTTCTGCTGAAGGCCACAGGACTTCTGCAAGTCACTCAACTCGGATTGTTTTTGCTGACTTAGTCTTTGTAGACTGTTGTGATCAATCTTGGGCATGCAGACTCCGCATAATGGCTTGTAAAACAGGATGATGATTAGTATAGCAGATAGCAGACAGCAGGCCAGGAAATCTTCAGAGGTTAAATGTTGCTCTTTGCCTCTGTCCTCTTTAGCGGCTAGACGGTTCCATAAAGGGAGAAATCCGAAAGCAAGCACTTGACCACTTTAATGCAGAAGGCTCAGAGGTATGTATACCAAAAAACCTACACCACTGACTGATCATCACAGAGAATTTAAGTGAAATTGTATTTTTGCGCACTAAATATTTTTTCCAACCACAGTAAGTAAAATATTGAAGTTAAAAAAAGAAATGCCAAACACACTCAAATGCACTTTTTTGATTATTAGAATATCACAAACTCTGGGCAAAATTTCTACTTTTTAATTAACATTTATTCAAATGACTGAAGTGACTCTTTAGGATCTCCATTTTTTTTCTTGGTATACAAAATAAAAGGCATATTTGCTGTTGGTGATATTTGCTGGATGAGATCTGTATAAACATTTTTATCTGTTTTCTAGGACTTCTGCTTTCTGTTGTCCACAAGAGCTGGAGGTTTAGGGATAAACTTGGCCTCAGCCGACACTGTAGTCATCTTTGACTCTGACTGGAACCCTCAAAATGATCTTCAGGCACAAGCCAGGGCTCACAGGATTGGCCAAAAGAAACAGGTGATCTATGATGACTTTCCCTGTAAGGGCACAGCATAATTTGTAAGATTGGTGTTAAGTGAATAAAAAAACTATATCAATGCTTTCCCCTCATAGGTGAATATATATCGACTGGTCACTAAAGGAACGGTCGAGGAAGACATCATTGAGAGGGCAAAGAAGAAGATGGTTTTGGACCATCTTGTCATTCAGAGAATGGACACCACTGGTCGAACTGTGCTGGACAGCAACTCAGGAACCACAAAGTAAGTAACTTGATTTTGCTGATTGATCATTGACATACTTAATCCCTCTGCATGTTCAGCATTGTGGCATTTGTCTTACAGTTCAAACCCGTTCAATAAAGAAGAGCTGACTGCTATCCTCAAGTTTGGTGCAGAAGAGCTCTTTAAAGAGGCAGAAGGAGAGGAGTCTGAACCACAGGTATTATAGTATCTTCATTATCTTCTGTGCATTGAAAACTCTTGTGTCACATGTTTAAACCAGACTGTCTTTGTTTCTGCAGGAGATGGACATCGATGAGATCCTGAGGTTGGCTGAAACAAGAGAAAGTGATCCAGGCTCAAGTGCCACAGACGAACTTCTGTCTCAGTTTAAGGTACCTTCAAGTTTTTTTCCCGTATGGAGCTTAAGATCTACTTTTAGCCCTGGAGCTCAAATTTAATATCAACCATCTAGCTTTCTTTCAAACTCTGAGACTTTGCTTTGTTTTGCCTATGCATATTGCTACAGGTGGCTAATTTCTCCTCCATGGAAGACAGCACCCAAGAGTTTGAGGAGAAGTCTGTGCGTGACTGGGATAATATCATCCCGGAGGAGCAGCGACGCAAAATTGAGGAGGAAGAGAAGCAGCGGGAAATGGACATCTTCATGCTGCCCAGAAGCAGGAGTTCTAACAAGCGGGTAAGAAGAGAATTATGGGCTTTTTTTGTTAAATGAAATCCTGTTTTCCCATTTTCCAGCACTGATTGCTTTTGGACTCTACATTAAAATAAGACTTTTGCATTTAAGCAAACTCAGCTTTTAAATCAGACCTATTAGATTTGTAAGAGTGCAGTGCCTGTGTTTTTCAGGCTCAAGCCAACGATAGTGACAGTGACGTGGGCTCCAAACTGAAGCACCGCTCGTCAGGCTCCGAGAGCGAGACAGACGACAGTGACGATGACAAGAAGCCAAAGAAGAGAGGTAGACCTCGAGCCCGCAAAAACAATGTGGAGGGTTTCACTGATGCAGAGATCCGCAGGTAAGGTGTTTTTTCTGCTGTTCTGATTTATTGGTCTTCTTTCAGGAGCACAATTAAAATATATTCATAATTGTATCGTTAACAGGTTCATTAAGGCATACAAGAAATTTGGATCTCCACTTGAAAGGTAAGCACACTGGAACATCATATAAGTAATTGTATTATTTGGTCAGTAATAAATGAACAATTAAGTTGTTTTGGCTCCTTTTTTGTCACTTTTCACAAACCACACAATAAAGTGCTTTTTTCTGTGGCCAGGTTAGAAGCCATCGCCCGAGACTCTGAGCTGGTGGACAAGTCTATAGCAGACCTGAAAAGACTCGGGGAACTGATTCACACTAGCTGTGTAACTGCAGTGCAGGAACACGAGGAACACCTTAAAGAGAACCCAGTTGAAGGTAGGTTGGTTTTAGTTGTGTAGGCATCTTCAATTATACAATGTTATCCCAAACTGAAAATGACGTGTGTTATTATTCCAGCCAAAGGTCCTGGGAAACGACGAGGAATTAACATCAAGATCTCAGGAGTGCAGGTCAATGCCAAGTCCATCATACAGCATGAGGAGGAGTTTGAGCCTCTGCACAAAGTGATGCCCTCCAACCCTGCAGAGAGGGATAAGTAAGCTACCACTGCAAGCAAGAGAAGATGTTCAGCAAAGTGTATCCATCTTGCAGATTAAATTTGACATTGTTCTTTTTTTACAGATTTAAGCTGACATGCAGGGTGAAAGTAGCCCACTTTGATATTGAATGGGATCTGCAGGACGACATTCAGCTCTTACTTGGTATCTATGAACACGGCTTTGGGAACTGGGATCTGATCAAGACAGACCCTGACCTTAAGCTGGCTGAAAAGGCAAATATCTTATTTCTACACTTAGCACTTAGTTGTACATGGTTCTCAAGAGAAGAAGAATAAAACATATATATTACAACTTAAATTTATACTGTTATTGTAAGCATTTAGACTAAAGCTGAGTTTTCGCAGTATTATGAAAGCTTTGAAAACAACCTTTTACAAGTCAAGATTTGGTCAAGAAGTTTTTCCAAATTGTAAATGCAGTTGGATTTCTCTAATGTTTTTACACAATAATCTGCACTTTAAAATGGTGTACCAGAATATGAATGAAGCTAACATTTATGTACCTCTGCATAGATTCTACCAGATGATCCAAGTAAGAAGCCTCAAGGTAAACAGTTGCAGGCGAGAGCTGAGTATCTTCTGAAGCTGCTGAAAAAAGAACAAGACAGCACAGACTCGTCCAAAACAGAAGAGGTATGCTGACATTAATCACTGAGTAACTCATCCACAATGTTCCTGATCTCCACCAAGAGACCCACCACCCACCACCCACATACAGTAGCTCATCCAGTCTCTTCCTCTAAAGGTCAAAGTTAGGAAGAGGAAGCCTCGGGTGAAAAAGGACAAGATTCTCAAAGATGAGCAAGGCAACGACATCTCCTCCCCCCGCCTGTCAGACAACCCGTCTGAGGAGGGTGAGGTCAAGGTCTGTATAGCAAAACCATTAAAAACATGTCATAAGTAGGTGTAGACTCAATTATGCTTCTCTACTGAGGTTGACTGGTGCCTACATTTACATATGATGGTTCTTTATCTACATTATATTCAGGGCCCCATTGTAGCTGATGTGGTCCTAAAAATGTGACTACAGTGTCAGTAATGTTTGATGCCAGAGAGGACAACATAGAGCATAAAGAAAAGAAATGTGCTATCGTCTATTGTTGCCTTACTGAGAACTTTTTTATAAGGAACAATAGACACTTTTGATTTAGTAATCTATCAAAGCCATTTCTGCTTGTATAACAAAGTAAAACATCAAAAAATAGACACATGTTAGTTCAGGTAAATCAGATGTCAACAACTACAGAGTAACCACTACAGCACCTCCACGGAGAAGTATAATTCAAAGCCACAATCTTTGTCTTTTTGTGTTTGACCCACTGTTGTATCTCATGTTTGAGCAGGATGATGGAACAGACAAGTCCCCTGCCAAGAAGAGACAAAAGAAAAAGGATAACAAAGAGAACAAAGAAAAACAGGGAACTCCTAAAAAGGAGAAGGAAGGGGACAAAGAAAAGAAAGGCACCAAGCCCAGAAAAGAAAAGGTATTTTAATAAAGAGTTTGTGACTTGTGGGGTCATGTGCTTTGCTCATACTGTTTCAAATTCACATGATGGAAAGCAGATTTATTTTTTCATTGCACTTCTGTTTGGTATACTGAACACAATCATGATGTCTTGTGTTTTTGTCTTTAAGCCTAAAGCAGCCAAAGGGAAAAAGACTCAAGGCCCAGTTCACATTACAGCTGGGTCTGATCCCATTCCCATTGAAGGAAAGGAGGATGATGAACTAGACCAGGAGACATTCAGTATTGTGAGTTTCTTGTTCAAATAATACATTTTCCCAGGGTCTGATGTGAATTTGAGGACCATGGAGTCAAAAGGCAGCGCTTATAATATTTTATATGTAATACAATAATAAGCATTTTGTGTATGTGTCTAGTGTAAGGAGCGCATGAGGCCAGTAAAAAAGGCCCTGAAGCAGCTGGATAAACCAGATGAAGGCCTGTCTGACCAGGAGCAGCTCCAGCACACACGCACATGCCTACTGAAGATTGGAGACCGAATCACAGAGTGCCTTAAAGCCTACAGCGACCCCGAACATGTCAAAACATGGCGACGGTAAGATGATTATATATGATCTTTGTTGAAGTAATAATGAAGCTAAGCTGTTAAACCCTGCTAATCATTATTTTGTGCCTTTTTTTGGCAGAAACCTCTGGATTTTTGTGTCTAAGTTTACAGAGTTTGGTGCGAGGAAGCTTCACAAGCTTTACAAAATGGCACAGAAGAAACGATCACATGAGGAAGAGGCAAGTTGTTTGAGTTTCATATTTAACACCCTGCTTATCGAATGTAATGTCTCTACTAACACTGAAATGGATCTGTGACATTTCCAGAAGGAGCAGAAGAAGAAGGAGGACCCTGCAGGGAGAGGAAAACCTTTCAGACCAGAGCCCTCTGGTTCTAGTCGAGACTCTACGGGAACACAGCCATCCTCTAAATCTGGATCTCACTCAACTCAGTCAGGACCCCATGGACACCACAGAGAACCATACAATGCGGCTAATAAACGGCACTTCGGCAATGATGGTACGTATGGAAATAAATACAATTATGTATATATTGGTAGCACTCTTAAGCCTGATTTTTGCTTCTGCGTCGGAGCGACGCCGTTGCTACGCCGTTGTTGACCATTTGAAGTTCTGCGTTGAGGGAACACGTTGCTAGGGGGTGTGACTGTGTGTGTGTGTGTGTGGTTTCAGAGGAGTCTCTATCTGTATCTTTGTTTACCTTCTGGTCACAGTGGCATGTAGCATTGCGCTATGTGCTCTAATAACAGAAAACACATACCTTTTGTTCATTATTAAAATAAAGCAACTGCTGGAGGAACTGATGTTTTGACCGGACCAATCACAGCCCTTGCGGTCCGCGTTGCCATGATGCGTAGTTAGGATTTTTTGGAGGTACACGTCAGGCTACGGCGTAGGGGTCCGCGTCGACACAGAGGGCTACACGCAGCTATGCCATCGGTCCTACGCAGAAGCATAAATCAGCCTTAAATCCTGTTTAACCAGAGCAATTCTGTTATTTAATATCTTGTACATATTTATTTTACAGATAGGGGAGACTGGCAGAGGGACCGTAAATACAATTACCCTGGTAACAGCAACCAGTCATGGCAGGGGGACAGGCATCATCCGTATGATCGCTACAAGGATCACTATGGTGATCGACGTCCACATGGAGACTATCGCAGCTCAGGCAGTTACCGCAACAACACCTCCCCTCGAAAAAGGCCATATGATCAGTACAGCAATGACCGGGACCACAGGGGTCACCGACCCTATTACGACAGGTCAGTTGATGAAACTTGCTCATGTATTTTGGTGTAGTTGTATTGAAATATCAGGTTATAAAAACTTCTGTGATTGATATTTCAGGCATCCTGACCCGAAAAGAAGACGTCCTGATGAATTCCGTCCCAACTACCACCAGGGAAGAGATGGCCCTCTTCAGGACTTCAGGAGGATGCCAGAGCACAGGCCAAGTGGCCCACCAGGTTCAGAGCACTACAGCAGGCCCTTCCACCCCGACAAACCTTCTCCTCTGGACCCTCGCTCCCCGCAGGCTCAGAAGTCTCCCCAGGACTCCCGCTCACCACTGGAGCGGCCTGCAGAGCTGAACGCTGCCGCAGACCCAAACTGGAACAACAGGAAAACATAAAGTCTGCCAGGGCTGGCTAAGAAACTGATCTGGGTGTTTTGTCCAGGGTCAAAGCCACATGCTGCTGATGGACAAGTCTGGACTCGCCAATCATAAGCTCACAGTTGGAAAGGGAATCAACATGTACCCTCTTTTCCAGCAAAACCAAACTATTTTGCTCTTTTCCCCCACAGTGACTGACTGTGAAACATTTGTGCCCTGAAGAAAGACGTTTGCTTCCTCTTGTCATCTTCATGATGAAAAAAACTAAAACGAGCATCTTTATTTAAATGAATTGACTCCATCAGTCAATCATGATAAGACTAAGTGGAATACTTATGGATTCTTAGTCCCATGGACTATTATCTAAGGAAGATTTAGGATATATGAACTGATGACTGATCTCAATCCTAAAAGTGCCTGAAGGTTTTGGCCTTTCTGAATGCTAAATGTATGGGATTATTCCCAAAGGAACCATGACATGGACATTATGTTTTGTGTTTAGCTTTAAGTCATGCAAATGATGTCATTAGAAGATTTTAGTACAAAAGAATGTGTAATGTGTTATCATCTGCGACATGTAGCTGAACCGAATCATGGCGCATCACCATGTGGGTTTAAATGGTGGCACAATGCGATGGCCTAAGCCTAAATTCGAATGATTAATCAAGCCAGTAAGTTCCCTCTACATACGAAACAGAAGTTTAAAAAGGTTTTAGCAAATCCATATTCCTCATCTGTACAGATAATCATTATTTCTGTAATTGTGTAGCGATAAAAAATCATTGCAATCTTTGTTCACTATAACCACTTTCCTAATAGTAGGCCCAATGAAATGGAAGCTTTGTAATCAGTATTTATTGCAACATCATGTGCAAAGGCTCATAACACTATGACTTAGAACAATCCTTTATTTTTGCCTTTCAGTATTATGATGGTTAAAAACGGTACTTCAGTGTAGATTAATTCATTGCACCCATTTTTCCTCCTATAACTACTCAACTATCTCTGAAAATACTACATGATTAAAACATTTCTTTCCTTATCTATGGTTTGACAATATTTTTGATATTCACAGACAGTTGCGCTGTTGCTGGTAGGTTGTTAGAAGGGTTGTCAGGAAATTGCTGATGACATTTGATTATGTTTATTACCTTGTGTCACTCTTCCTGTGCCAAATCTGGCCCTGCTCTGGCCCTCATTTGTTTCTTACGCCTCTCCATTTGTGCCTTATTTATGTGCGTATTATCATACTGTGTATTGGTTCATGGATAGTGCTGGGGTCAAACACAAGCAGGATGTAGTATTAAACAGTCACATTTTAAGGAAATTGCTCTGAATGATTGACACATTATTCAGTGAAAACCGGTGAAGGGACCATGTATCTTGGTAATTTTTGTGCGGTTCTGTGTTTTCTGACAGATTTGATGATTTGAGGGAAAATATAAAGAAATCTTGTGTGTTTTTGTCCAGGGCACTTAGCCAAACCTGTTACAGTGAACAGCCAGCACCTCTTTCTTCCACATCAAGCAAGCTACAGTTCTTGTATCATATGTTCTTTAAGAAAGTCTAAATAATTTATATTTGTGACAAAACCACTCTTCATGAGAAATGTGCTGTACATATGTTTGGACATATGTAATAAACTTTGTTACACGGCAGATGTGTTTGATTCCTTATGGGTGACTTGATTAAAATACATTTAATTGATCGTAATTGCATCACTGTAATCTCTGTCAAGTATGACTGCTTTAAAAGCTTTCAATAGATTTTCTGGGTTGATGGGTGGAGGAAACACATGTTCAATATTTTAGAGACATGTTGATAGATGACATCACCTGGGTAACACTTGAAGTCCCCCTTATTTAGCTATATAAGCAGTTAATAAATGGTTTATAACACTATAATCTAGTTCTAATAGATGGTACATTTATAATATGTAATATAATAGTGTTATTAAGGTACAGTTCGTATTATCAATTATAACTTCTCCACACAAGTGTTTTACTATATTGTCATTCATTATCAATTTATATACCAGCATCACTTATGCGTCTTACAGGAGGAGTTCCTAGTTGTTGATGATATATTAAACACTTGATTACTGTACTTAAAACTACATTATAGTCTGTTATACATCACTCATTAAATGTTTGTGTTTATATATTGTTAAATAGGGAGAATTAATTTTAAGGCAAGGCAGTTTTATTTATATAGCGCATTTCATCCACAATGGCAACTCCATGTGCTTTACATAAAACAAGCATTTAACAGTAAGAATTGGAAATAAAAAAAACATAAAAACATGCAATTTGAGAAATAAAAATAAAACCCAATAATAGTAAACACATGGAAACATTAAAGCATACAAATAATGTTCACAGTTGGGGCTGATTTCAGTTCTGCTGGTAGTTTGTTCCAGTTGTGTGCAGCATAAGAGCTAAAAGCTGCTTCACCATGTTTAGTTTGAACTCTTTTGCCAATACATATTTCAAAGAAAATGCTCCATCTTTAGGTCGTCCCTGTGCTTTATTATGGAAAGGAATCTAAATAATGGCTAGAAAATGCATTTATAAATATTATACAGCATGAATTGATGGTTCTCACTTTAAATGGTTAATGCACCTTTTAACTCATTGAAGATTTTTAGGAACTACATCCCAAATAGTTTATATTAATACTCTAAATATAACTGTAGGAGGAAAACATTTCCTCTTGCATGCTGCAATATTGCATCAAATATGAGATACAATGAATGATGGTTCATCTTAATCAATGTGATGCAGCAATGACAGGACACCTTTAGAGTTCTGCTATTGGTTCTTTGCTTGAGGGAGGGCATCATGGTTAAACATCACTGTATTCCTTATTTGACAACAAAAAGAAGTCTTATACTTAATTTGACTAAAAGTTGTATTCAGATATTTTGCACTAAGCTTTTAAGTCCTACTTTTAATTAAAAAATGTGCCAAAAGTAAAAGATGAGGAGGGCTATTCTTAACACTATGTTGTAAGAAACTGAAGTCATAGAAATGCTGGCCAAACGTCTCCTCATGTTCATCACCACATATTTACAGCAGGGGGCAGTCACGCACTGCTAACTGTACTGATTCAACACAAAAGGTGATTTTCAAAAAATGCTCTCAGAAGCACCAAATAAGACAAGAGGGCATCTCATTAACAAGACATTTTCTTTTATTCAATAAATAATTTACATTATAAACAGCTGGCGTGTGTCACCACATTTGCTTTACATACAAACACAGTTTGATCTTTCTGGCATTTCCCATTCAGCTATTATTATTATTCTTTTTTTGTATTCTTTTTTTTTTTATCCATTACAAGTCTGACACAGAATTTCAAACAAAGTAAGAGCTAAATCAAAAAGAAAACATAAAGTGCTTGAAACTCAAAAACATGAACACCCCAAAACATGTTCCTACATTCCCTTTCTAGATAAGAGGGGCTGCATTCAGGATGTTTCATTTCGGTTACAACCAAGTAAGCAAAAAGGGATGACTGTGTGTGTATACTGTTTTAAAATATTCTGTTCTGTGGTGTTCATGTTTTTGGAAAAAATCCCTTTTAAAATTGAAAAAAAGTTCACATTCACCAAAACATCTGATGTACAAAATCTGGAGTGATAAATTTAAACACAACTGGTAATATACAATTTAAAAACTCAACTCACAAAACATATGTACAATCTCACATTACACATGTAGAACCATATACTGTAAAACTCACAATACAAATTACATCTATGAACACAAGATTCAACATTACAATCATTTGTTTTGTTTTTTTTGTTATTGTTGTTGTCAAACTGCACCAATACATATTCCAAATAGCAGTAGTAAGGCCTGCCGAATACTTCAGTGTAGAGATTAATGACCATAAGACTGTGCAGAGTAGTAGCAGTATCTACAGGGATGACTTACACATGAACAGACACTGTAGCTGAGAGCCAAAGTTCAAATGAAAACCTCTCCTAGCAGGGAGTGTTATCATGAAACACAAGAAAAGCAAAAGTGAGCCTGCAAAACATAAACAAGTGTTGCTTTTACAGTGTGTCACTGTCATTTTTCAAGAGTTTTTTGGCCTTAAATTCACCCACAAACACGAGTTATGTACAAGTTAAGAATACCCTAATGTGAATACTTCTCTAAATAGACTGAAAGATGAAAATTCAGTTGTTAGGGAAATGTTGGCACGAAGGCTTGTTCTTTGGCAATGACTTAAGCCATGAAATCACGCCTACAGACATATGCTTATCATTTACTCACTAAGCCACAGTCTGGTCAGCACACTGGTAGTCTATAAAATGCTAAAATGACTAGAAGTGACGTCTTTACAGCTAGTATCAGTAAGAGTATCTATACCACTGCTCAAATGGAGATTCAAAAATCACAAAATGCTCAAAGAGATGCTTTTCTCTGCCCTTAAAATCATAGTTTGATTAGTTGACATACATTCTGTAAACGTTCTGAGTGCCTTAAACTAAATTTGTTCTTTTGCTTTCCTGTTAGCTACATTCACATTACAGACTTGAAATACAAACACTGTCTGATCAACATGTCAAGCTTAAACAATGGAGGGAACGGCTATGTGACACTAAGAATGGAAGTACAGATGAAGAGAGATATTTTTATCAGTTCCCTTTTGGGATTTGCCTCTTGGCTGATAAAGTCCATTTGAAAAGACTGCCGAGCGCCTCATCTTTTCTATTTCTGAAATTCTGGGTGCAATATAAAGACATGGGAACCATTTTTCCCCCACTAGAGGCTGTTATCTCATTTCTGGGAACGCCTGCACCCACAAACACAAAATTAACCACAGACGCTGAATTCTGCACACATATTGTACTAATGCAAACACACACACACATACACACACACACACGCACACACACACACATATATATATAACCTAACAATATGACCCATTAATCTCCACAGCAGACAACTGGAGACGTTGCTCTGACATCCTTTTGGCTGAGTGCTTCCTCCAAAAGGCTCAAGCTTTTCCAAAGCTGGAAACTAATCAAACATAGAGCTGCTTCTGGCCTTAGGTTAACAAAAGCCCCTGTCAGGTCCTCTCGCTTCGCCACATGAGCAACAGAGAGCCTCACTGGCTTGGCACCAATGAGCGGATCAGGGGAGGGAGGATCAGCAAACTCCTCTTTCTGCAAAAGATCATCTTGTCCGGCTTCCCATAGGCATGCAGCTCCAGTGAGAATGTGGGATTTAATCCCAGGTGGATATCCTGAGCTGTGGGGTAGCTGGACTCTCTCACCGTTGCTCTCTTCAAAGACCAGTCCTCTGAACCAGCTGAACACATGTGATGATAGGTGAGAGCGCCGTGAACTCGCCTTCGCATTAGACTGAAGTCAAGACATGACAATACAACAAAAATGAAACACAGGGCTAAAAAGCCACTGGTCACGTCAGACAGAACCAGAGCAGAAGACTGAAGCTGATGTATGACACAAGGATGCTACTCTGTAACACTCACTGACAGATACACCATGAGGATACTGTTGTAAAGTGCCTATAGATGAACTGTGCAACACTCAATCCACAATAAGAGACTGAGGAGGTTGAGCAAGAGGAGTGAAAATAAACTTTTGCCCCTCTGTGCCGCGCTACTCATAAATGCATCATTTTCAAAGATGTGGTATCTTTTGCTGTTTGAGTGGAGCATCTTAACATCCTCGAAGGCGTAGTAGGCTGCCATGGTGAAGTTTATGTCCCCAGAGGAGAGAAGGTCAAAGACACAGGACTGAAAATACAGATCCTCCACCGGTAGCCGCTCCTTGCACTTGGCCTTTGCAGACTGGTAGGTAAAGCCATGTGCCGAGCTGCTCCTCGTCCTGCCTGCACTCTGGGCCTCTGCCGCTCGAGCCCTGAAGTTCCTGAAGTCGATGCGTTGGTTGGCAGGACAGCCATGAAGACACAGGTACAGGTCCTGGTTATCACCTTCCTCCACAGAGTTCACAACTTCCTCTGGCATCCGTACAGCAAAGGTCAAGTAGCGGCCTACCTGCCGGATCACTATAGTTGTTCCAATGTACTTGGCCTCAATCTCCACATGCTGCCCTGGAACCTTCTCCACCACACGCAGAGTGTTAGCCCCGTGCCGCTCCCCTCCATTCTTGGAGCCATCTGCAAATGCAGCTGGCAGTTCATCTGTCTCTGCGTGATACATCTTCTGATCAACACATTCCTGGAAATTCTTAAAGATGATTGTCAGCTGCAGAAGGTAAGAAAAGAAATACATCTTATTAGTATTAAACATGAATAATTATATCTTTTAGTCCTTACATTTCTCACAAAGTATGCAGCCATTAGCAGTTTTTCTCGTCACATACAGAATCCTCGTAAACTGTGGTAAATGTAAACACCAGATTAAAAGGGAAGTGCTTATGCTTCTGCATTAAGAACAAGTTTGTGCAATATGTGCCATCTACCCCACCACCCCACTTAAGTGTCACATTTCAGCACTGGCTCAACATGGGGGAGGCCAAGGTAAACGCCCTCAAAAAACACGAGTCTCGGCCATGTAAAATCAGGCCTCAGTTTGCAGACACAAAGACGATCCATTCATAGCGCTGAAAACCTGCCTGTGAACCCCAGAACTATGCTCCAGGGAGTGGCGTCAGGCCAGGACCAAGCGATATACTCTGCAGCTAATTAAGTGAGACTGGTCAGGATTCTGCAAGCTTGGTTTCATCGGGACACCAATGAGCTATTGTTGGAGCAGTGATACCAGGACAGCCTAGGGACAAGGACTAGGACTGTCTGCTCACTGAGGACAGGGGACAGTCTACAGAATACACTATTAGCTTGACAAATCATCTGTTGCACCACCTCTGTCTCAATTCTTCTAACCCTTGGCTATGTTTCCCACCTACATCAATTCCATTTTCTTTCCTGGTTCATTTCTTAAGCTTTTAATGAAAACAAACAAAGCAAAAATACTTATATTATCCCATCATAGGAATGAAGATGGAAATAACCAGACCGTTTTATTTGGTGTGCTGAGAGAGAGCATCAGAGTGCTGCTAATGCAGATCTTTTACCAAAGGGGCCTTGTTTGCACAGGTGGCACTGGCTGCTGCTGCCTTGTTTTCCCTTTGTCAAGAATCAAGATCTTAAAAAAGCCTCTGATTTGCTTCCAAGAACAGCAATATAAAAATGTCATTACTTTAAAAGCTAAAAAACACAGAAATGCTTAATAGAGTATCATTAAGAAACCTTGATTACAGACAATTACTTTCTACAAATGTGATTAAGTACAACGTCCCCTTATTCCTAACTTAGGTATACAATCATTACTGTCAAAACTTTGCCAAATCTGGACCAACTCTAAGTGAATTTGCCAACTACAACTACTACTGCGTCTTTGTGTTTGACCTCATGTTCTATGAAAAAGCCATTTAAGGGACACGCTAACCAATGTACCATTAAACACAACAATAATGAGAAATGCACTGTTGATAAAACTTGTAAAGAAAATATCTTACAATTCAGAGAAAAATATCTACAGTTTAGCCAACATTGTGCTCAGCATGCTCGACACTCTAAGTAGGTCAAACATCAGCCTGAGCTATCCGCTGTGGAAAGTGAAAATGGAGCCTCGTGTTAACATTTGATGCAACACTGCTGTTATAATACTAACATATCATTTATAAAGCTTATCAAGATCTTAGTGATTGTTCAGAGCTGGTCTTCTTCATCTGTTATTATGGAGCCCATCCAAACACTAACCAGAGTCTACAGTTTGAAAGAAAACCGGACCCACAGCAGCTCTCACAGTCTGACCACATGACAGAGGAGACTCACATACACAAAAATATGAACCGCATGATGTTTTGATGCAGCGCTGATGTTTATGGACCTGATACCAACAGAAAAGTTGAGTTACAACTAACAAATAACAAACCGTACAGCTAAGGCTGTAACTAAAGAGTAATTTCATCAATATCTGATTTTTTAAATGATATAAACGAAAAAAAACGAAAATATTAAAAAAACGCCAATGGTGCTGTCTTAAGATTGCTTGTTTTATCCAAATAACAGTCCAAAACCTGACCATATTCAACATTAAAGAGGAAAGCAGGAAATCCTCACATTTGAGAAGCTATAACCAGCAAATGTTTGATGTTTTCGGTTACAAGAGCTGAAATGATAAGGTGATTAATTAATCCACAACAGCAACTGAATTTGTTAATAATGTAATTGGTAGAGTCATTTTTCAAGCAAAAATACCGAACACTATCTAGTTCCAGCTTCTCAGTTGTGAGGATTTGCTGCTTTTCTTTGAATAACTTGAATATGTTTAGGATGGGTTGAGTTTTGGACTGCTTGTCAGACAAATCAAGTATTGTGAAGATGTCACTTTGGGCTCTGGGAACATGTGATGGGCATTTCCACTATGAATATTTCTTAGGGCTAACAATTGATTGAGAAAATTATTCCCAGATAATCTGTAAAGAAAATAGTTGATAGTCGCAGCCCTATATGCAAACAGGAAGTACAGAAAGTGTCCCCACCTTGCTTGTGGCGGTTGCTACAGAGCCCGGCACCACAGGAGTGTTCGTCACCTGGACAGACAGGTATCTATTGTGGATGAGCGGCCATGCTCCTTCCACTTTACACGTCTGGAAGTCATCACCGAAGGTTCGAAGGTGCGGGTCTCCGAAGAAACCGCAGTGGGTGTAGTTAGGTGGTGCTGTGTTGCGCGGAATACTACGCTCATAGTGACACACTTCTGGGCCATCAGATCGTTCCTGACTGTCCGGCAGGGATGGCCTGGGTGGAGAAGGTAGCGGAGTCCGGGTGCGTGATTGAGATGTTGGCCCCTCTTTGGAGCAGTTGTGTTGGCTCATTAGATCCTCTATGCCATGCTGGGCCGAGTGGTACGCCAAGTCCCCCCTGCAGGTACGTGCGGTCCGGCGTACACAACTGTTGTACGTTCGCAGCGCTGCACAAACCTCTTCCTCCGGTCCAGAGTTTGAGGTGGAAGCCCAAAATTCGGAGTTACACTTGAGGATCTTGCACTGCAGACTCACTGTCAGGGAGGAACAGGAAACAGTTTGAACAAAAGAAGCCAACCAGAGCCAACCATGTCATTCAGAAACATGATTGGATTCATACTAGAACATGAATTCTGATGATAGTTTATTACCCCAAATTTACATAATACTCCAATTAAAACTAAAACAAAGAGAACTTTGTCAACTAATCCTAATTTTTAATGTCTAATTCCCAAATTCCAAATAAATCAGATGTTTTACTTAGCATTTTATACCTTAAATGAGTCACATTATAATAACAAAACAGAGGATCATTAAATGTTTCTGCCATTGTTTCCATTTATATATGCTAACAACATGAGACTTTATTTTTTTGAGCAAAACAAATTAATTAAACCTCAGAACGAAAAGCAGGAAGCAAGTCTGGCCTTCTCTCAGGTCAACCTGGATATAAGGTAACCTCTTTGTTTATTGTAGGGAAGTGGACTTCCATTTCACACCCAGTGGCTTTTAGTTTATGTACAGTAAAAATGCCATGCGGGATCCTAATCTACACCTTCAGCGATAATAAACGTTACTTGACTGGGGATTGTTGTCCCCGCCTTTAATACCACATCCGGCAAACTCTTTACACAAACGTTCTTCAAACATCTCTCAGGATGCCCTGTTGCAACACCGTGTTTGACTAGTATTACCTTCAACTAATAAAGCATTTATCTGAATGGGATGTGAGAAGTTTCACCCAGTGTGTTTCAAGGGGGGGAGGGACGGGAGGCCATATCAACACTTTGAAGTCACACTAAGAACAATATCTCTTCTGAAAGCTTCCACCACATCTCCCTTCAATCCCCACAAACACACATCTCCATTTACCACCCATTTGATAGACGGCAATAAACTAATCTCGATCTCGACTATCAGTGCATTATCACTCTGTTGTTTAACGGTAAGTGACTTAAGAGGAAAACTGATAAGGGTTTGACAAACGTGCAAGGTGAGCTGCTGCTGAATGAGGTGTTCCCACTGCAAAAAGTGACCCACTTCTATCATCCTGTAGTCAAATTACAAGGATTTAAGTTAATTTAGACACAGAAATGTGGGTTTATATAATTATAATACTTGGCTACTATAGTGCATGCAGTGTTTTATAAAAATGCAGTTGTGTTTTCTATCCTCAAGCATTTGAAAAATCTTGAAAACAGGTGCTTTGGTGTGCCTTAAAACATTTCAAAACAGCCACATTCAAAACCATCCTAATCTTCACAACAAATGTGTTTCTTATAGTTTTAGTGGCAGCAATTAACAAAAACATCTCAAATTGCAGTTCTCTGCTTTTGGATAAACACATTTAAGGTAGAGATTTAAGGTAGAGGGAAAAAAACTGTAACCTTCTAGGAGCTAGTGTGAAGTACTGAAGCATGCCCCATCCCCCCAAACAAAACAAGGTCTGAGTGCTGCAGCAGCTCCAAGACTTAAAAGTTTGGTCTGTCTTCTCAGATAAAACAACATATTTAACAGTAACTCATAAATCTGTGCAAGCCTGTTCACTTTTAAAGCTGCTGTAATATTTTCCAAACACTCAATCTTTCCCAAATGTCTGCACTAAAACACTTTGCTTTAAATCTATGTAATCCAGCACAGGGCTAAGTGATATGGACAACATCAACTACAAATATAAATATAAATCAAAATCATTCACACAATGCCATTTTTGGTAAATAATCATCAGTAATGTACATATAATGACAGTGTGGCTAAAGGCAAATAATGGAACAGGTAGATCAGTCAGGTAAGTTTAGGTTACTGTAATGCAGCTTTTACGTCCAGGAAAAAAAACAAAATCTAAGACGATATTTGGGCTCATATCACGATATTAATATAATTTCAATATATTGCCAAGCCCTAATGCAATCTTACACAGTATTTGGTGGCCCGTCAGATTCTGTGACCTGCAGTACAAGAAGTACTCAGATCCTTTACTTAAGAAACACAATGTAAAAATACTTCATTACAAGTGCAAATCCTGCATTTAAAATCCTATCTAAAGTACTCAGTCTCAGCATGATTTACTGCTAATTTACTATAATACTATAATACTATTATACTATAATATAATACCATAGTAGCTGGTAACACTTTTACTGAAGTAAGATTTTAAAAGTAAGATTTTTACTTATAATAACGTATTTTTACATTACGGTATTGATACTTTTACCTAAATAATGTATCTGAGTACTTCTTCCAACACTGCAGGTCCCAAAATCTGATGGGTCACCAAATACACTGTAACACCTGCACACTCTGGTCATTTGGTGCGATTTCTTATTGTTAAAATGCGACTTACACATTTTTTTTAACTGTTTTAAAGCAATTTGCAGCAAAAAAACAAAAACAAAAAAACAGCACAGTTTTAGGAGCGTAAACTACTCCTAGCACTCAAATATTTGGGCTAATTCGTGTGTATTAATTAGCCGAATTAGTACAACTTTGCTACTCAACATGAAACACTAGTTGACGCTTCTGTGGAGAGTTTAGTTTTACAAACCTTAAGGTTAGTTAATGAACACAGTCACTGTAGGAAACATAACACTGATTTTTGAGGGTATAAAGTTGCTTCTTACCGGAGGGGAAGAGTGTCAGAAACACAGCGAGGACTCTGCACACTTCAAGCGCCGAGGGTCTTCCTCTTTTCCCCATAACCATCCATCCAGCTCGGGGTCGCACTTCACTCCTCTCCCTGGTCAAACCGGATTAAGGAAGAAGGAGACAAGAGTTAGAGCCACCGATTCCTCGTTGGGAAAACACAGAAAGAATCCATAAAAGAGAGCTGAAGTGGGTCCCGTCCTCTCATCACTACCAGGTAATACGTTTCTCTGGTTTTGTTTTTTTTTAGTTTTGGCTTAAAGGCTGCGGCAGAGCTACACGAGCTAGCTGACACTCAGAGCGGGGTAAACTAGCTGAAAGCAGCCAGGCGATATATCTTCCTTTTAGGGAGTGTCGAGAAGGTGCAGCCTCTGAGGGCCCGCAGACACACTCAACCAATCACGGCTGCCTGTTGTGCCCTAAAAAAACCCTTCACCAGTTTCAAATTACATCTCCATGTGCACACTTCTGTTCTTCGAAGACCCACAAAGTGGTTAGTCCACAACTCCATATGAGAAAAGTCTGACAACAGTGAGCTCAGTGTGGAGGAAAACTGACCTCCCCTCCCTCCACATAGCAACTGTGAGGAGATAAATACGGAAGAAATAATAAAAATCAATGTTATTCACAAAGAGCTGCTTCTCCTCTTCATATCACAACTCTTCACTTCTCTTTATCATGTTTAAGCTATAGCCTATTTATATATCCATCTAAAATAACCTTATCAACAAGCTCATGCTGTACAGTCAAACCCACACTACTTTATTTTAATGTTTGAGTTATTGTAGTTATTGTACCATTTAGCCTTTAATTGCTTTTGTTTCTTTTACCTTTTTTTTTTTTTTTTTTTTTTTTTTACTTCATCACATTATGCCTATTGCTGCACTGGATTAATACATTATCTATCTATCTATCTATCTATCTATCTATCTATCTATCTATCTATCTATCTATCAACTCTTTCCACTATAAATTCTAGTGGAGACCCTGAAGTTTCCAAAGATATCAAACATAGGCCTACTAGGCTGAATTTTTGGAAAATGTAACATTTTTCCAAAAAAATATTCTAGATGTCTTGGAAAAATAATATTGTTATTGCATTAAATGGTGCAGCCATGAAAAACATGAGAGTCATTGTGGGGGATAATATTAGTATTCCCTTGCTCATTATCATTCACTTGTATTTTAACTCTGTTCTACTTGATCGAGATTCAATAAATGTTCCTGATCTCCTGAGGAGCTATTCACAGCTGTCAGCATTTCCTCGACAGTCATGGCCTACGTCACTCATTTTAAGAGTTGAAAAATATGATTAGGGCTGTAACTGGTAATTATTTTATTGAGTTTGATTGAATTAATTGTTTTGTCTGTAAAATGTCAGATTTTTTAAAAAGCCCATCCCCCCCTTCCCAAAGCTAGTTACTCAGACTGTTTTTGTTTTATCCAATCAACAGTCCAAAACCCAAAGATATTCAGTTTCATTCACTCATCATTTCACTTTTATATATGACACTGTCACATCATGTAAAACAATAAATTACCTTATAGCTACGGTACCAGTCAAAGGTTTTCTCATTCAAGTGAAAGGGGAGGCTTCTATAATGCAAATTTAAAGGTACAGCTATTTCATTTAGGCATTTGGGAAGCCAAACGCTTTCGTCACCCACATTTCAGACAGTGACAGGGCCGCAGCCAGTCCAAAACCTCATAGCTAACTCCACCCCACCAGGACATGCTTGACTATACACCAAAAAAAACCCAGAATTTTTCAGTATAATTTACAATTTGCAGTTTACATTTATGTTCAGTGAAAGGTCTCGTGATTTTTGAGTATTGCTGCCACATTTAAAGATGTTCACTCTAAAGAAAGAATCAGCATTTAAAAGCCCAGCAGGTTTCTCTGTAGCTACGAACCTAGACGTAAATATGTAGCCTACTTTTCACTAAGGCTAACTACGGCTTTGTAGTTAGTTATAGCATCTAAAGATTTATCTGAAAAAGAAACCAGTGCGCTCATAAAATATGATGCTTTGCTCTAGTTTCAACCTCCCAGTAGTGTATGAAGTACATGTTCAAAGGTTAATACAAGTTTGCTAAAGTAGGACTTGTAATAGAGTATTTTTTTACATTTTAGTTCAAAGGATTTTAATATAGTTCTACCAATACTCAAGAGAGGCAGAATACCACCGCTTCTGATGATCTTTCAATTGAACAAATGTCCCATTACTGCTGTCATTTAAACTCAAATACTACCACACAGATGGAAGCGCACTCAGGTCGTGGCTGGTTGTATTTTTCCATAGAGCAGTGAATGTCTTTGTGATTGCTGTCCCTCTCATGGATGATGGATACACTCGTGTACAATGAGGTCTGAGCCTACACATGCTTTCAACAAGGGTGGCCCTGCGCAAAACAGCTTCTTCTTCTAATATAGCAGCGTATTCACATCTGAAATGAATGACTGCAGCTGAAAGGTATAAGCTGCTCTTTGATATATTTTGCTGAACATTTCTTGGCTTATGGCAGCAACACTGTGGATGTGACAGGAAACTCAGCAATGAAAATGTCCTAAAAACACTCCAGGTACTTTGATATAGATATATTTAAGAATAACTGATTCACTTTCACATGTTAATGGACAGAAAAACATCAGAGTCCTTGGTTCTGTACGTGAAATCTGAAAAATAGATGGCACAGATAGTCTGACATATTCACCTGTTGCGGTGACGATATAGACTCATGTTCTGTATTAATATACACATCTTTTCACAGACAATTAGTCGACTAATTGGTTGTTGAACATTTGGTCGATTCCAGCAACGAGTAGCCAATTTGTGGTCTTTTAATGGGGGGAATGAGCTGACAATAATTACCTGGAAACAATAGTCACATCTCTGGTGTTACTATAATATTCCCAATTAAGCTTTGGTCTCAATTAAGAGCTTAGAAATGGATGACTGCAATGCAAAATGACAATAATACTGAAGAAACTGCTGTATTAGAAAGACTAAAGCAGCAGAGAAATTCCTTATGCTGAATGAGAATAATAGACTATATGATTTATTCGAATAGATCAAAGAAAAATTATTCGACAGCCCATTTTATAATTAATTTTAATTCAATTTTCAAGCAAAAATGTGAATCATTTACTTGTTACTGCCCCTGAAATGTGAGTTTTCACTATATTCTTCCCTTTAATACCACTGTAATATGAACATCTTTTGTCTTTGGGCTGCTGGTCGGACAAAACAAGCAATTTGCAGACGTCACCATTGGCTCTGAGAAATTGTGGCTGCTATTATTTACTATTTTCTGGTATTTTATCACTATCAGTTAAAATAATCTTCAACTGCAGCCCAAATTTTAATCACAATCCAAATTTGACCACAATCCTTCAATCATCCAAATTAGGTTACAACCTGCTGTCACCATTAACCTTTTTCTTCATTTTTGTATATTAATATGAGAGATTGACTGAGCAGTCTGATTGACAAGTCTGATTGTTCGATTTGGTGTTAATCGAGTCAGTTCCATACATAGGATCATTTAGACTCACTGCATCATTGCATACTGTACTGTCTATAAAATGAGAACATATTCACAAGTGAATTTCACATGAGGCAGACCTTGTGCTTAACATGCTGTAACAGGTAAAGGTGACATAATGTGACAATAAAACATCTCCATAAATCGAGCAGGTATAATCCAGTCACATTTAATGGTATGCTGCTTTAAATCTATGATATCACCTGTCAAACCTATTGTAATGACTCATAACAGGCACCTTTCAACATTTTGATACACCAACTATGGTATAATGCCAGTAATATATTGGTGAACTGTGACAGCCCTTGCGCAGTGTTTCACTATGTGCGCACCAGCCTACATTTTCCACCCTGTACATGTGTATTGACAATCACAGCGGACTCATCTTCTTTTTCCCAACAGATGGCGCTTGTTATTGGGCTCTGATATGAACCCTCAAATCATGACACAAACACACATGGCATTATGAGGACAACTAAACCTGTCATTAAATTTGAGCTTTATGGACAGCTCTGTTATTGGTCTAATTGCAGCTGTCACGCAATTAGGATTTTTTAAAAGGTGTAAAATCTGCAGCCAGAAGGCGCATTTGTCCTGTTTCTCTGCTCTGAATATCACCATTTATTAGATAGAAGTAGCCTCCACTGTTTGGGGGACCATATGTAATGAATGGTGACGATATGATGAATAAAAACAGGGCTGCTCTCTGTATCCTCCTATATTTAACAGGAGTGAGCCAAATGAACATGATCACATTCAGATATTCAGTTTTTCTTGCCTGACAGCAGCAAATGGATCAAGTTTTTGCAGAAATACAGCTCCCCTGACTGCACAGAGGGTGTAAAATATATTTCAGGACATAAAGACATAGTTTAAAAAAAACCAAGCAAGCAAAACCAAAAACAGCTATCCCTCCTGTGTTTAATAAAGTCAGATATGGTTGGCTTAAATTCAGAATAAGTCTCGGACAAACCTTGGCGACTGCATGGGCTCTCCGCGACTCTGGAGTCCTGCAGGAACCCGGAGGACAGCGAACAGGAGCGAGAGGAAGCAGACTCCTACCAAAAAAATCTCCCCCCTTTAAAAAAACCACACACGTCTTGTGTGTCACAGTAATCCGAAATCAAACGCACTCAGTGGCTTTCTGAGTGTAAAATCCGACAATCTGCACATGATGTCCACCGACCAGGTTCCTCCGAGTCTGCTCTGCGGTGAAATGAAAAGTGCTTTTCCCTCTTAGTTGGGATTCATCTGAGCAGCCACTTCTTCTCTACCCGGTGGACTCAGATCACTTCAGCCATTGCCTAACTCATTGGACTATCAGTCGATCGGAAAAGAGACATATGATAGATTAAGTCCAGTAATTGCCCTCATTCGCGCGTTGAATCCAAATTGTTAGTTATGGTTCGTCGTCGGGGCTGAGGGGGGGAAGGGGGGGAAACCCTTAGGGCAAAGACTGCTGCCGTGCACGGCCCGATCCGCTGTCTGGATGTTGTGAAATGGCTAGTTAGAAAGTGTGAGAGAGACAATGATCAGCTCTGCATGACGCCGCTGGCAGCCCCAAATCTCAGCAGAAAACCCCTCTTTCCACCTCTTTTTTTCTCACATGTTTTGAGAGAAGGAGGGTCCTCACTTACATTAGGTCCTGAAAAACATGCCAATAATGAGCTTAATAGTATATTTATATAGAGAGCCAATATTGAGTTTTATGGTATGTATATATGTGTCAAGGGAGAGACTATACCTGTTTTTGTCAGCATTGATCAACTTAAATAAAAATGTCATTTTCTTGAATGGTAGTGAGATTATTTTAGTTTTTGCAGGGTTTAAACTGAATTTGGATGCAATTTTTTGCATCTTTGATAACTGTGGCCAAGTTTTTACAACTCTGTAAATGCACTTTATTAATTTGTGACACTGCCAAGAAATAGCCCCATTATTGGATCTATACCCTCACCAGATAACCTTTAGCAGCCCCTCCTCTCTGCAAATCACAGGTTGGAAAAAGACAAATCCATAATAATCAGGATTTAATGGAGGATCAGATGGACAAACACTTTGGCAGCCGGGGGAAAGGGAAGAGGGGGGTTGTGGTACACTCAAAAGCAGAAAGGGCTGCATGGTGGCTGCACCTGTGTTTTAGGATCAGGCTGCATGCAGGAAAATACCACCACAACCTCCCCCAACAGCACACCCCTCCTTCCTCTCAGAGCCTCTACTCCTTACAACATAACCAGCTTTTTCTGCTCTAGTTTCTCTCTGATCAGGAAAAATCCATCACACCAGAGAGTGCAGAGACTTACAGCGTCTGACAGAAGCAGCAAAATGACCAGTTTTGTATTCGTACTATCTGCCAAACTGCAAATAGATGCACGTGATCCAGCAGGAACACAGTCATAGATGGAAACCTTTCTGTGATTTCACCTTCTGGCAGTGACTGGACTGAGCCATCACATTACATCATCCTATTTGTGTATCCAGCAAGAAACTGACCCCTGTAATCCACTCATTTACTATCACAGCCCGGACCTGTCCTCTCCAGATGGCCACTGAGAGGCAACGTATTTTACATTAATGTAACACAAGAACATGAAAGAGTGACACCCCAGTGTGAAAAGAATGTTTTTTTTTTTAGAGGTGCCGGATGCCGGCCCCATCTCAAACACAGCTGGTGTACACGCTGCCTTGCTGAGGTATTATGGCAAGTTAATATAACAGATCTGCTTTACATATCGCTGGATTAATGCAGCGCTTTGTTTCTTTTTTTCATTCCTGCTACAGTTCAGTTTCTGCTTCTTTTTACTAAACAAATCAGTGACCGTCAGCCATGTGACAATTATAGGCCCAAATGAAAGAAGCATTCAGTAATACCTACCCTCGGGTTTCTCTGTGCCCATAGCAGCCTGTGATTTCGTTTATTCTAAAAATCTGATAAGCTCAGACTGCCTCAGCAAATATCAGCAGAGGTAGAAACAGGAAGCTAAAGAAAGAAAGCAAAAACTGAGAGAAGGATAATCTTTCAACCAATGTAAAAAACATTACATGCTACTTGATTCTGGTAGGAATATATATATATTTAAAACTTATAGAAAGAACACATTTCCAACCTGACTTTACGCTGACTTTTCCTGAAATTCATTGCAATGCAATTGAAATCTTGCTTCACTATCTGATGAGTTGGATTTTTTCCCAATCATCAACTTCCCCTCTTTAGTATTAAAAATTCACTGTTGTCTTCCTGTTGAAGAACAATCATATGATTTCTGCCGCTGGTCATCAGTTTATCACAAATCTGCTTAAACACAGTTTTTATTCTGAGATTAAGCTCTGCATAGTAATCAAGATCATCTCAGGTTTGATCATCTGTCTGTAGATGATCAAACAAATCAGATAAATACTAATCAATAAGAAATGGCTCAGTGACTGACCATTGGGAGTGGATGACATTACGAAAGACATGGGGGAACTAGTCAGCAACTGCAGGATCTCTGAGTCAGACATGTGGATTAGTAAACATCGTACACTCTTACTGACCTTCCAGTAGTCAGTGAACTCCTGCAGCATAACAATTAGTCAGTCACAGTCAGTTGTTTTAGAGGTATCAAACTGCATTGTGAATGGATGTCTCAGAGATATCAGAAAGGGCTGTTTGAGATAAACACACATCCTCATGTCAGGTGACAGTACTCTGACAGGGTTAGGGTAGGGTAAGTATGTGAACCATTCTCCTGATTTCACTCCATTTTGAAAATATGATAAAACCTTTTTCAAATGGATCCATACATTTTTTTTCACAAGTACAATCTGAAAAAAAAACCCAACTTATTTAGCTTGCAAGGGATGTTTCTGATGTTTGAGAAATCTCAGTTCTTTTTAATGACTGCTCTTTTTAGCAATAATGCCAAGTTAATTGCCTTTCTGTAAGATGCTGTAGCTTATATGTTTGGAAGTAGTGTGTAGTTTATAGAAATGGTTCTGTTCTGCTGACTTGAAAAGTATTGGTAATGACTATGACAAAAGCTAATGTCTGTCTGCTCCTTGAAATGAAGCTCATTGTGTTCTCCACACACCAAAAGACATGACCACAGTATGAAATAATATTCTTTCATGTAGGAATCGTGCATATACCATGCAGCACATCTCTCCTTTGTGTTGCTGACATCGTATGCTGAACTGGAACCTCTTGTAGACGCTGGGTGCATTAAAGATGACCGAGAAGCAATATTTAGTGTTACAAATGAACCTCTGGTATTGCTTATTTCTTCAAAAGGCTATTACATGTGAAAACTGTTAACCAGTGAGAGTGCCTTGGTATTCTTTGGAAGTACAAATAGACTAAGATGTATGTCTCATGTACATGATTGACATTTAAAAGGAGCATCCAGCAGCACTGTCTTTGGTAATAAGGTGTGAGCATGAATTCAAAAAATTCTATTAAGAGGTGATATGTGGGGCTCAGACACTGCGTGGAATTACTGCCACTGTCAGTAACAGTATGAATGCAAGAAGCTTGCAAATTGGCCTGTTCGTGCACACAGAAGGAATGGCCCTGAATGTGTAATTCCTTATTACAGAATCTCCTTTCTCATTTTAAGCGGAGTAGGTGAGTAGGTTTCTGTCTTGAAAAGCCAGACTGCAATCCATTGAGAATTATTCACACTGTTTAATTCCAGACATGGACTGAACTACACAGAGTGTGTACAGACTGCGAGACAAATAATTAGCTTTGCCGCTAAATAGAACTGATCTCAGTGAGAGACACAACACATCAAGCCAAATTTAAGAGAAGAACATTAGTGAGTGAATAACTGTTTTAGACCATGAATGATCATCACAATTTTGCACCTGACAGCGCCTAAAAAAACACGCTAGTGAGCAGCCATGACTGCATTAGCATGCAAGATGCCATAAATGCATGCAAGAAAACGGAGGCTTATCTCAATAAAACAGCTGCCTTTTTAATTTCCTGCTTGTGAAATTCTGCAAAAAAAAGGGCATGACTATTTAAACATTCAGTTTATGAATATAAAATTAGATATGGTTTTACTGCACGCTGTGTGACAATCCTTTCTGTCAATTTAATTTAAAGTAATTCACCAACAATCAGTCCTAGAAATAATAAATAATTGTGGCATTAAGCCCATTTTTCCCCGTCATTGCTATAAAAACAATCATTGCATATTTTAAATTTGCATTTTACGAAAACAGTGGAAATAGATTTAACAAAGGTAACAAACAAAAATTCAAATTATAAAATTGCGTGGATTTTTAAGCTAACAAAAATCCAAAATATATCTTCTTCTATATCGGGAAAAATATTAGGTACAGTGGCAGCACTGTTCAATTTGCTTTAAATATTGTGTTTCTGTGCTACACATCTACACCACAAAACAGCTTTCTGTCTTTGAATAAATTCCCATCAGAATCCATATCTTGTCTCCAATCTAAACTCTTGTTATCATCATTGACCTGTTTAAATGCAGCATGATAACACAGACGAAAGCACAGAAAATGTAGACGACATCACGTCAACCTGATTCTCAGTGCAGCTATTGTGAGTAAATGCTACCAGTGTCTGGATGTCAGAAAATAAGCAGCCAGTCTGAATTCTTTTCCAGGCTCTTTTATGTCTTGGCTTCTTCTGCTTGGTTGTTGAACTTTACTAGTGTCCTGTAGAGTTGTCCTGTATGCACAGCTGCAGAGGCTACGTCCTGCCCTTCCTTTTGTCCCATCTTGTCACAATAGCTGCAGAGAAAAGCTCAAGTTTTTGCAGGTGCGAGCAAATTATCAGGAGCCCCCAAAAACACTTTGCAAGCTCTCATGTTGCATTTCTCATTCATGATGCACAGGAAAACTCTGCACTCTTTAACATTTATCATATGTAACAAACAGAGAAGGAGCTACGACCAGCTGCATTTTGCTTGTTAGAAATAATGCAGGACTGAAATCGACCTAACCATCTAAAATAATTTTCTAACCAGTCTACCGACTAGTAAATCTTCATCATTATTGCTTGCACGGGTTACCTTTAGCCCCAGCTGCTTCTAGCTAGCCTCTTCTACAAATTCCACAAAATGCTCCATTTCACGTTTTACTACACTTAATTCCTCCCAATTTACCATTATTTGTTGCAAATATGGTGGATATTTGTGGATATACAACTTTGGAGCCAGTCATAACAATATTTGTGCAGTAAATTAGATTTAATTTGTAATATAAATTGACAGACTTTTCTCAGTTTGAGCCATTATCATGGGTTAGTTGCTCAATAAAATTTTAGGATAATCCACCCAAGAGCATATTGTATCGTTTGCAAGTGACGGGAAGATGAATTTGCAATTCTACACAAGGATCATTTCCATGCTGAAATATTTATAGTCTCTGTAAAATGTTGAAGGGTGGAATTCCATGATGGTTGAAAGAACAGATTAATTTGAAAGATGTATGCTGTCTCCTCAACGGGCCAAAGAGGACCAGTTCTCATTAGATGCTTCTCAATATTTGGATATGCTTCTTCTATTGTTGTTGTAGACAGCCGGGCCACGGCACTGTGTGTGATCCATGTTCATACCCATATGCAGCCTTGTAGTCTACTTCATCTTTGTAAACTGGGCTGTGGTTCATTAATGAGCTGTGGAAATGTCAACGCTTTGGGTTCAGATTAATTGAAGAGCCCGTGGACATCTAATTACAGGAAAAAGACTTACAGATATCTCCCAGCCCTCTGAGACAGTAGACCTTTCCCTCGGGCTAAATGATGCTGTTATTGATCATTATATGTAAAATGATACTGTAATTTCTCTGTCTGGGCTATAAAGCAGGTTAATTGGATCAGACCTTTAAAAAAAAGAAAGAAAACATTAGTGCTGAACAAGCTTTGCTCGAGGATTGTGGTTAATATGCAATGAGGTTAATGAACAGTGAGTTGAACGGGTGTGGAGCTCCACAGTCTGGCCCGGCCCTCGCAGCCAGGGAGGCGATGTCATCTGGTGTTTGGTCAGGTGTTTGTTGAGCAGTCGAATGATGATGGAGGCTGTTGATGTTTTACTGACACCTCACACAGCGTGGCTCTCCTGAAAAGTTGTGAAACAGGAGGAGACTCGAACCCCCCCCCTCCAAAAAAAATCCCAATGCCTGAGCCAAAATAACATCAGTGAGTCATAGTTGCCTTCAGGCCACGCTGACTTTATCTCCTCTGTCTCAACATGTAGGCAGGTCTGCTCACCAGTAACTTTAATTAAAGCTAGAGTAGGAGTCACCACATATTTAACCTCATTGTAATTTGTCTGTATGACTGTACAGTTCAGAAATCTGTCTCCTTTTCAAATCAAACTTAATTTGTGGTCCACTGTCAGTTTGACCATATTGTGTAGAGAGTTTTGTGCTAATATGTCAATTTGTATGAATGTATCTCAGGTGACTGTAATACAGCTGGAATTATTAGCAGCTGATTTATGACCTCCCCCTCTCAAGGTGCAGTTACTGTAAGTTGCACTTTGTAAGGGAAAAGACTGAAAGTGAATGGTGAAAAGAAAAAGGGTTTCATGACTAATGACTAGGAAAAGTCTGATTCAGTCTTTGTGTCTCTACTTGCCCATCTATTGTCTACATTTCCTCTCATTTATGCCAATCAAAGCAAACCAAGAAAGAAACAGACCTTTCCGCTGTTGAAAATGCAGTGATACGACAAATGACATATTGGATAAAATAGGTTCCCTTTTATTTATAGCTATCAAGTGTCCTGACAGACACTTGGTAAAACTGTCAGGGCATGTAAATCAGCTGCCAAAAGAAAGAAAGCAAAAGAATATCAGTGAAAAGTACTTCAATAATCAGTTAATTCAGTTGCTCAGAATGGTGTGATTTCATGCCTATCAACAGAGATGTGAATTATGTTATTGACTTTAATTTATTATATGTTCCATCTACCTGCCCAGGGACTACGGGCAGAAAATACATCTCTCCTTGTTTTATACAAGGTTAATGTTTTATTGCACACTGTACCTATACAAATTACAAACATTTTAGGTATGTATTGAACAAAAAAAGCACCTAGGCTATGCTTTAACAGCCCACACTGTTCTTTACCTGTGAAATACTGCACTGCCAAATTAGCTTTGAGGGCAGAAAAGAGTCCAAAAAGGCATGTAGGTACAGTAACAGAGAATATCCATGACAGGAAACTGTGATATCACAGGCTTTGAACCATTGGTTAAAGGCACACTACTTCAATAAAGCAGCACAGCCACATTAAATGTCAATAGCAGAAAAAAATGATTTCCAATTAAGTGGTTGTTTTTCAATATCAAAGTCCTGATCAAGGAAATAAAATTTCCCCTAAAGCCACAGTCAGTAGATCTTTGCCACAGGTGAGCCTAAAGCTTTGCTGCTGCCTCTTCTTAGTCAGCTGGTAGCACCCTGGCATCCACTTAGCACACAAGCAGTCTGATAGAAGCTGGTTTGCTAAAGGTGTGAGGAGCTGGTGAGAGTCACATTAGCACTTGGTACCTCAGAGCTACACATTCATAGGGCAAGCAAGTTGTTTTCTGTGCACTAGCTGAACAAGAATGTGGAAACAGGCTTCCTTTTAATTTCTGAATGTAATCAAATATCGTAGCCCTCTGATATTGCACCATTAATACTCTCAGTGTAGGGCAGGAGATAGCGTCTTTGTGCTTTTAAGGGCAGTGAAAGTTTCCAGTTGGCACAAACCGGATGAACTAGCAGCAGTGATGTGAGACCTTAAGTTCCGGATGTGGTGACAGAGATTATACTACATTCCTGCGAAGGAGGAAAATACATGGCCTTCCCTTTCCTCTGAATATCAAACCACACCTGGATGAGCTCAAGGCCCAGTCCAAGCATAACTGGTATCCACAGCCTTAGGGCCCTTTTCACTCTGTCAATAACACTGTGGCAAAAAATTCAGGTTTCCTCTTTCGTTTTAATGAGACTACTACATTGGCACACCAGGGGTTCATGTTGAAGAAGAAGCCTTGAACAAATACTGGATAGTGTAGCTAAGAAATTGGTTCTTGCTCATCTAATTTGTGACTTGTAAAGTGTCATGCAACACAATGCACTGGCCAATCCAAGCTAAAATACCAGGTAGACTACCTTCTAGTTACTTGTAGCAATTAGATGGAGAAAGATTTTTGCTTGTTTAGCTTCACTGAGTTCTTCAATTTGGCCTCAGCTAAACCTCAAAAAGTATGAACTGCTGTGTCACGTCTTAGCATTTGATGAATCTTTAATCTTGACTTGTGGGTTTAGATTTCATCTTCTACTTCTAAACCTGAAGAAACACCAGTGCAGCACCGTGTGTTGTTTTGCTGTAGCAGTGCTGTCAATCTGAAAATCAGCACTCAACCTCAGCCATCTCCTGACTGAAATTTGTTGCGTTGCTTACAATTGCGCTGCAACTGACGGACAGGAAACCACAGTTTTCTGCCTCATCTGCAGTGGAGAAATGGGGGGCAAGTCTTTTCATATAGTAAAATGACTCCTTTGTCTCAGGATAAAGGATGCATAGTGTTTTGGGTGACTTTTCCAGATGGCTGACACATGTTCATTTGCTTTCCAGCTGCTATCAGGCTCTTTTTCACAGTAAGGTGATCTGTGCTCATGATCCCAGTTGTATCTTTGCAGCAAATTCCAGGGTATCAGCAGTCAAACACTCAACGTCTCACAGCTAAGACCAGACTTTACCCCATTTTGAAACGCTACCACACCCAACACACAAGAGAATAAAATTATAGATAGATGGATCTGGATGAATCAAAGAGGACCCAGATGAGACAAAATGCCAGATTTAAAGCTTCATTTGATTTTTCTAATAGCAATAAATGTGTGAGAATTAAATAAAACCAGAACTCTCAGTCAGTGCAGCCTACGCAGGAAATCTGAAATCACACTGCCATTTTAGATAAGAAGCTCAATTTGTTAGATCCCAGAGCCAAGAATTCTGCCACGCAAAACCTGGAGACTCTGCCCATACTTGTCTCCTGATGCATTTTAACAGTATTGATAGTTTTTACTGTTTTTTTTTTCGTCGTGTGAGAGAAGCTGTTCAAAAATGGAAATTTCTCATCAGAGTTCTCTCTTTCTCTCTTGTGTACAGTACCTTCATGCATTTCTAAAAAAAACCTTCCCTATGACCAACACGTGTCCACTAAAATTATGTAAACTCAAAGGGCCCAACTTTTATTCTAAAAAACCCTGCTTGGTATTGTACTTCCTCCTGCTTCATCTCTGAGATTCTTTCTTTATTTTGCATGTGACACATACCCTTCTCACCAAGTCCTTTTTGCACCTGCAAATCTTCTGACACAATGCAGCCAGCTGACAAAGAACTGAAGCCCTGGTTTCACAGAGGCAACTGTCAGCTGGTATAGTTATAACACAATGCAGGGTAAAAAAATTCTTTAGGCTTCCAGTTGGAACCACACTGGCAGACAGCTCACATAAACCCAGGCAGGGAAGACATAGACAGACACAGAAAGCATGAAGGGTGTATGAAAAGGCAGCTGGAGAATCCAGAGATGAGCACAGACAGGCCTCACTCCGATCTACAGTGCCGCTGACATCCATGCATGGAGTCTTGCTTTTATCAGCACAATTGAAGGCAAAGCAAATAAGTTGGAGAGAAAGGTTTATTTGGCGTAGTCATTAAAAATCATCCATTACATTGACAGCCGTGCATGCAGTGGCAACATCAGTCTTTCTTCTTGCTTAATCAGTGCTTTCATGCCATCTTCTAACTCTTTTTTTCTTCCTCTTCTTTTGCTGAAGCTTCTCTTGCAAGATTGATATATGATCCAAAAGAGAATAATGCATCTTCCATACATCTGAGAACAATTAAAAAATGTTTATTTAGTGAGCAAAGATTAAAACCAGTTAAACATAATGTGAGAAAGCAATAACAACTCAAATACAACTTAGTTCCAAAACTTAAAACAAGATGATTTAATCCAGATAAAAGAAGTGTAGTTGAACCATTTAACCCATTTTTACTGTATGTTTATAACTACCTCAACATGCAACCTGCTCCAGAGGCTGTTAATCCTCTCCTGCTGGTTTCAGTCCGGCGCTCTGGGTTGTTACATAAGTGAGCAGCACTGATTAGACTTGATAGCTCGTGCTGTTCTTTGGTTGGGAAACAGTCAGAAACGACTGGACATCCTTTGTGCTGTGCTGTGAGCTCAGCGATAAAACCCTTAACTTGTCAGGCTAGTTAAATTATTTTCCAGCAGTCTACTTTGTTTGCTAATAACACTCTGGATTATCGGTTTAACTGTTTTCCCTCCTGGCGACTCACTAATTCCACGTAAGATCTCGGTTTTTAGACCCCTGACATCATCGACCGCCGCTGACACTTTGACTGTGGCACGTGGAACAATTCTGTGTCATATTCTCAGGAATTTACCAGCCATTTCAAATGTGAGGGTCTATGTGAGAAAACGGAAGCAGCAATTTTGAATGTGCCTCTCTGTGGCTGCAGCGTATCTGCTCCCCTAATCCTCGACACAAAGCCTGGATGAGCAGCACCTTTGTGTGTGTCAGAATGGCAGGCTTAAGAGGCAGGCCCCGGCATGCACGGCTTCTCGCACAGCAGCAACACTGTGGAAACTTAGCTGACACTGAGAACATGTACAGTAATGTGGAGGAATAATGCTGGTGGAGATGAGAACAGATACATATTGCACACATGCACGCGCTTCAGCCAGACAAGTACATACCGTCTGCTTTAAGACTGTAAACATCTTGGTGTACATGCTCATCAATTTTCTCTAAATAAAAGTACTAGACAATGTCTTGCAGGTGTTTGCTGATTTGTTACCCCAAAATGCCAATTAAGTTAATCAGACACTGAACTTGGGGCTTAACTTTATTCATGTATGAAACAGTGGGTGAGGATTGTGTCAAATTTATTTGAGAAAATGGTGAATTTGGTTTAGTGTTGCTATCAGGTTGGCCGATGCTTCTATGTCACTTTGAAAAGGTTTACATACAATATAATGTAAAATGTTGAGTGATGATTCTGTGCTTACACCTATATATGAGAAAGTCTTTCATTTGGAAAGAAAACATGCATGTCTCTGTACTCGCATGTGTGTCATGTAGTGTATTATTGCACCTGGGGGTGTCTGCTCCTACTTCCTGAAAGCTATGAGTTATTTAGAGCAATTCCAATAGAGACCTACAAAAACATACAGAGGACGTCGGCCGGTGTGGGCGCTCCACTGCTGATCCACAGGTACAGTTTTTATGTTTACTTTTTAAAGACTACATCTGATTTATTTAATCTACAAACATCAAAGCAAGTCTAATATGTACATGAAGTTCTGTTCTAAAATCAAGTTTAATCACGTTGAATTTACATCTCACATTATTTTACTAATCATATTCAGAAATAGATGATAGACAAAACAATATTCAGGTCTTAAGTACGGATTTGATCTGAAGGACAAACTCTCACAGCATTTCCAGGGAGGTTCAAATGAGTCCACAGGTCAAAAAGTACCTTCCATTCATGAATTTTCTATTGTAGGAACTTTTTTCTAATATCCTGACCTTGGGATATGTTGATATGGAGTGTAACACATTTAGACACTGCCATTTTCATTAACGCTGTCATGTTTCTCTGGGGCTCCCAAAGGCAAACTCATTTTGGCAGCCTCGTGTTGGATCAGGCCAACCACCTGTCATCTTATTTCTGCACATGGCCTCCTCTGTCAAACACTCGCTCGCATTCCTCCCTGTGCCCCACACAGCACCTGTGATTGGCTCGCCTATTGCCATCACAGCTGGCTAGCTCACCCTCAGTGTTAATTAAAGTGATAGACCTCCCAAAAAGCTATTTCAACAGCTTGCTGCTTTTGAGCCTAACCTATTAAAGTCAAAATGTAAATGTGTGAAGAACCCAAATATTATGGAATAGTATACAATGAATGTAGATGTTTTTGGGGCTCCAGTTAATGGCTTTACATCAGTCCACAGAGGTGTTTTGTATGAAGTCTAAACCATCATTTGTAGATTGTTGAAGGACTTGGGTCATTTCACATGCTTTCCTTTTGGAACTTACACAATATTACATGTTGTACAGACACAAATCAGACAGCAGAATGAAACACAAATGTGCGTCGTCTCTGCACAATTGGATTTGTGTCAACTTCGTCTCCGGGGACATTTGTTCCCAGAAAGCTGCGATACTCAGCACAATGAGACAACATCAGTTACAACACATTGATCCAATTCTTCCAGGCGCTAGAAGCACATTTGGACATAAACACAGGCACTTTTTTTTCATAGATAATCTTCTAAATCATTGGCTACTCGGCATAATCTCAAGGCAGCAATATAAAGGTTTGAAAATATGTTTTTAAATGAAAGCATCTGAATCTATTGTGCACACAGTAAAAATAGCTGCATGACTCATTTTCAGCATCAGCAACATTAATAAGTAAAGTCTGTGAGTGATTATGCAACAGGCTTACGAAAAGCTTCACTGCCATCACGTGTCATTAGAAGTCTGTAAATTTGGGTGCAGAACACAAATGAGTGAAAGCCTCCCTGCGGAAAAATCCCCAAAACAATCTGGCAACAACTAAGTCAAGTTTGCAATGTAAGCCAGCATCCTCTTATGCCATCTGTATCTGTACATTAGTCATCAATATGGATTTATTATTTTTACAACAGTGTTATTGGATTCACCTCATTATGCTGCACAGACAATGCCTCTGCAAATATCTTCCTTTGATCCATTTCTTAGTGATAATTCCTCATTGAAATAGAGTCAGTAGACGTCAGCAGAAAATACTTTTTTTTTTTAGAAAGAGAAATTTTGACTTCATTGGTAGTGAAAATGTGTGCAACTCATGCAGAGGGAATGTTAGGTTGCAGGAGAGATTTATATGATACAATATGTTGTCTACTACATCCATGAAATAAACTTATGATAAATGATCACATTTTAAAATTAGAGTAACAAATTAACCCAATAACCCCTGAATGCAATGCAGTATTCATGTTCTTGACAGTAGAACTGATGTTTAAAGGGATTTCAACATTCTCTGGTTCTTTTTCTGTGATTCGACTCTGACAGCAACCGACTTTGATGTTTTTAGAAAGTGTAAATGGGAGCAGAGTTGAATGAAGCGGCTGGGTATCTCTGTGTAACTGACTTTTCTTTTCAGTTCTCAACACTAGTAGGTAAGCAGAGCCTCAGCTATGGAAAAAAAACATGTGATCTGTGCCCTCATTGTCAGGCCTCTAACATGTTTACCAGATAGTACTGTTACAATTATTATCCTGATATGACAAAACAGAAAAAAAACTCTAAATGGGGATAATCTTTTTATTTTAATCACAATGAAACTCAGTCAAATTAACCAGCAATGAAGCTTTACTTTTCTTGAATGGCAGCAGTGTTTTGTTCAGCTGACAGAGGACGAAGCCTGCTGCTGAAGGAGTTCCTGAAAAAACGTCCGGTTTTTGAAATGCTCCCATTCAGGCCAAAGGAAAGGATTTTTTCCCAAGCCTGGTGTTCTCACACTGGTGCTTGCATCTCAAATAAACCTCCTATGGATTCCTGACTTCAGAGAATGGCAGTGGGGGGAGGGGAGCCCGGGGAGATGGAGCTGCAAGGGAGGGGGGGAGGGGTTTGCCAAAAAGAGTGTTTAATAGAGATGCTGATTTCTTATTCACTGGCCCTTTGCAAGAACAGAAACCCAGTGGAATGCACATTGAAAGCTACGATTCTCTTTCAGAGGCCATAATGCATCCATCGTATATGAGCAGGGGACTCTGAAAAAGAGTCCCCTGGTGGGAAAATAGTGACCCCCCGAACCTAATGAAAAGATAGCTTCTGTGCAGGGGGGTGGGGGGGGGGGGGGGGGGGGGTGGGGTTCTTATTGCAGAGGTGCATTGTGGAGCGAGCGTTGCTGCTCTCACCTGCACAAAAAGCGAGAGAAAGTCGCCCTAGGTGTTTACACCAAGCCCTCCTCTGCTTTCCCAGTGGAGCGAAGGAATAACAACATAAGTCCTGCCTGAAAGTGCGGAAATGCGCTGTTGCTAGATCGTAATCAAACCATTTGCAAGAGGGATGGATGACATATCGTTCTGTGTTCCCACTTATTTTGCATACTTTCTCTTTCATCCTGTTTTTTTTTTTTTTTTGGTCTGCGGTAGATTACGATGATGACATTATGAAGCATGAAGATTGTCACGACAAAGAGCTGTCACACCTGATAAGCATCATAAAAACACCAACTAAACCCAAGAAGTCAGGCGGGGTATACAGGCCGCGCAGACACTAGCAGATAAGACTTCTCAAATGTTTCTAAGAATCTTTTCTTCAACATCTGAAGTAACTGACAGTGTGGTGACTTAAAAGAAAATTAAATATGGTCTAACCTAAAAATAAAATCTCAGCCAACAAATTAATTATGAGTTACACTGTATATTTTGGACTACTGGAGGCACACTGATACTGTAAAATTTAGATAGCACCCACCACTAAATATGCATAAATATAAGAGAGGTGCAGTTAATCGATATCCCAGCAGAGCTCCTTGGAATTGCATTTTCTTATATTCCTTGTCTTCAAGCCAGCATTATGCATGACTCGTGCCACATTTGGAAGAATTAGAAATGATCCACTGTTCCAGCTGACAAGACTGTTAAACAGATGTTGAATTGGAGGCAGATATCCTCAGCAGACTGAAGCCAAGAAATACCAACTGGATTTACAAACTGCACTGATGGACACATGACATTTGGGTTTCATATGTGTATGTGTGTTCATGTGTGTGTGTGACAAGGAGAAATAAATACAGAGTACATGTTTTACATATGAACAAAGCACCTTAACAACAAAGCCATGAATTCAACAGACTCATCCTTTAGTTGGAGAGTACAGGGGCTGACAGCTCATTGGCAGATGCACAGTGAATTAGTTTCCTGGGTGATATTAGTATTTGTTGTGAGTTGTGCATGCCGGTCACATTAGAGATGCTCTTTATAATATAAAACCTCTGAAGAACCTCAGTTCAATGGGTCCATAGTCTGGGTAACGCTTTGTACACAGCCAAAGGTCAGGGCCTTTTCTTCCGCCCCCCTCTTCTCACTGTTTTCTTGCTGAGGCCATATGGTACATTTGCACTTTGAAGACCTCCACATTGTGAACGCATAAAATGCTTTTAATATACACCTACATGCATTTTCATTATGCAGTTCTACATGAATTTGCATATCTTTAGATAATAATCAATATAATGTGGAGGGGAAAATCAATACAGACAGCTAAAGTAATGTTTATCATCACTAAGTGCATGTTTTACCAGTTCAAATGTAGATTAGCTTCCTGAAACACCAAGTAAACATGACAGTCAGCTGATCACATGACCATTGTCATAGCCAATACTGCCCTAGGTCATCTGTTGACATTATTGATTCACTACTAGCATAAACATCAGACGGCATAAATAATCAAAGATTTGTGTCTTAAACAGACAATGCTAAAATTACATTTTTTTAACAGGACGTTACTGTTGAGGCTCTATGGACACATCCAACAAATGGAGTCAAACCTGATCCCACAAATTTAGATGACATGAGTGAGCCTGTTTCCACCTGAGCGTTTCTTTTATAGGTAAGTATTTCAAGAATGTCACTTGCAGATTAACTCATTGATACGGCAAAATGATTCCACCACCTGGTCTTTGTGTTGAGTTATTTTTACATTAACACTGATGCAGCTAAAGTTCTCACAATGTCGTCTCATGCACACATGTTATTTTTACAAGATGGTTAGTGAAACAGTTAAGTGTTTAATGGTGGAACAATACTTACTTGGCTTGGTAAATTGTTTTGAACTCAGAGTCGTGCACAGCCATGAACTAATACTTTAACATTTTAGTTCACACCATCTTAACAAATAAAACTTCTTACATATGTATGAATTGTATTCCAAATTAGCTGGAAGTGACACATTTCAAATGTCATGAAAAAGAGAAACCCTTCATTGTACACATTCACAACACTGACTTTCTAGATCAGTGAGATTACATCATTACCATTACTTTTTGTTGCTGCAGTAAAACAATCACAGAAAATGAATTTTACACTGCAGGAGGGACACTTTATGATTTTATGGTCAGAAACGATCTAAAGTATCTGTCATGTTAGTGTTGTGAACAATCTTTGCTTGTAGTCTTACACGGCCCAGATCAGAAACCGAAGTTAAGTCAACAGGTAAATCAGGTTTGGAAATGGTTTCAAATTTAAAACACAAACACATGTGTGAAATGTTCATATGTAGCTGAAGCAGCACAAGCTCCAATAATTTATACTGAAGCAATAAAAAAAAGTGTGATTTCATCATAGTGAGCTCACTGTGTGGGTGGTCTTGCACTATAAACACTTGTTGCAGGAGACCACAAGTGCTTTGGGTCTTTTTTTGAACCGTCCAGCCTTTTCTGTTCACTGTTGGCAGCTGATGTATTCACCATCAGTTAACTTCAGTCATTGATGGTTTGTTTTAGTAGTTATTATTGTTCATTTAATTTAATTTAATTATTTGGTATATACGTTGATTTATTATACCTGCATCAGTAGACACTGATTGTATGTATGTTCTTTGTGCCACATGATGTGAAAATGTGTAGACTATATTTGCTTTAAAATAAAAAAGTCCTCCTTCCACTCAATTGCTGGCAGCTTTGACGAAGATGAAGTCACAGCTGAACCTGGCAGGGATTTAACTGTAATAATCTTTGTTGCAAAACTGAATACATTACATGACAATACAAACATTTCAAGTCGTAGCCACACTGAACAGGGCAGAACACCGTGTGTGGTGCAGTTTCTGTCTTTCTCAAACAAATGAAGGTGAGAGAGCCAAACGTTGTTCAGAGGCAAATTTAGAGGCAACTTATTAAAATTCAAAGGACAAATAAAAGTAATGGCTTGGCCAATTAGACCAGAGCAACTGAAGTTTTCATGTGACAGAGACATAAACATGAAAACAGAGCTGGATATCAACACACTGGATCCTTGTTCAGATAGAAAAGCCGGCGTTATTTGTGGACGACCAGCTAATCAATCCAGAGACAACCATAGAGAGTTAAAGTATTTAGAGTCCCAGAGTGACATGCCAGAGAGCTGCTAATGATTTCAGTGCACATGGCAGTGCTTGGCAACTGGCTCCCCAAAACACAGAGCAGAAAATAAGCCCTTGGGGCGGTCTTAGACCTCTAATTGGGCTCTCACCAGTGACAGCCTTGGCTAATTCTACATACAAATGAATAGATACAAATGGAGAGGAGAGAAAAAGTTTATTATTCTTAGAGACTGAGGAGAATGAAAGGTGGCCTCTTTTTGGAGGTACCTCAATGGGATTCGTGCCAAACTGGAGAGATACATCCGTTCCCAGCAGAGACGCATGGCTGACATTCAAACTGACAACAGCGTTCATTGTTGAGACATTCCAGTGCTGTTGGCGTTATTGATTTCTCAGACACACTGCTTTATTGTCTAATAAACTCAGATCAAGACGATAACGGAATCAAAATGTCAACATGGAAAAGTTGGGAAGTGAAGAAATAATAAAAACAGTGATGTGTGCAGAGGTGATTTTTTTGTATTTCTCACATGATGAAAAACATAGTTGATATAAAGTCATGTCACAAATCTTTTTAGCTTCAATAGAAGACAAACTGGTAACACGTTAATTATAGTCTATAAAAATGCTCAATCTTCCTCTAATTACACACTAATCAAAAAAGTAATTAACATAGTTCTATGGCTGCATTGTTTAATCAAATGTTGTTTGGTGTAACGAATTCAAAACAATTATACAAGTATATCATTACCAAAGGTATTACTCACAATTAGTAATTGCTATATTACTAAGTATATATACATGACCCCAGAACTGTGAAATAAGGCGTCTATGTCTACAAATAATAATAATTAAAAAAAGATGCATAAGTGAACATGGATTTGTGTATTGGAGTGAGCATGTTTTTCAAAAAAGTTGGCTGTAAGTTTGTCCAGTATCGTACAGAAGCATTTGATCGACATTCGTTGATCTTGCCTCAAATACGAGGAAATGAACGGCTCCTCCAGACCCTACCTCAATCTCACTTGAGATTGAGGTAGGGTCTGGTGTTAACCAGACAAGTTTTTTCACCTTCAATAAATCAAATGTGAAACCATAGACCCCATCTAACAAAAACTGTAATATTTAAATTAAACTTCATCGCATATTAGATAAACATATTGTATATATAAATTGGAAAAGTAAATGCCTGTATCCTGGTGGTTGTTGAAAGTCATTCTGAAAGCTGAAAGAAACAGGTTGATGGTTGAAGGTTGATGAAGAGTATCCAAGGTTTTATTTTCCCTTTAATGTGATGTTTGCTTTGTGGTGTTTGTGTATGTAGGTGGTCAACCCTCACAAATGCAGATAATTCCCCCTGTTCAATGCAATCAGTTTGTTGAAGTAAAACACCGGTGACAGAGCACGACAGATGGTCTGACACGATACCTGTCAGCAGGCATGAGGGAGAGCAGGGAGCCCTGCTGTGCTACAACTGAGCGTGCTCAGACCTCCCAGATTTGTTTGGAGTGGTCAAGTCATTAGTGGTAGTGTTGGTGCTGTATTTGTGAAGTGACACAGTATCCCATGTGGGACACTGACAGGTGATCTTAGACAGTGATTCCAAACCTGTTTCCTTAAAGTAATAATCTCAAAAGTTTTCATTTAAAAAAATGTGTTTAGTCACTATCTATCTCCGAATGAGGACACACAATTGTGATTCAGCCTTTCGCCCCCTGATGAAAGCTCTTGTATGTGCAGTATCATGAGTATTATGAACTGGGTGTCCTTGGCAACAAAAGGCGCAGTTAGTAGTGTTTTTACCATCGTGGTTGGTCCGCTAGAGAGAAAAAGGCGGAGCTAACACAATGGACTTGCTCTTCAACTCACTTGTGTGTGTAACAGAAGAGAACAACTGATAAGTGTTCACTTACCCCAAATAGTAAACATAATAATGGCTAAACGTTTGTGTAAAATGAGAAATGTAGATGAATATTGAGCTCATTATGTGAAGATTCCACCAGAGAGTAGTTTCACACTGTTCTCTGTATTATTTATTTTGGACTATCATAATTATGACGCTTATTGTTGACAAATTATGTGTTTTCTGTGTGTGTATATGTATATAGTATATTTTTAAGTTTACTTACACCCCTTAAAACATGATGCACATTAATGTGCTAACTTCACATGAAGCAGGTCAGTATTTTAATTTTTCTTCTGTTTAGTTGGAGGGGGTTGGGGGGGCTTTGTTGAGAAAAAGATGATGTCAGCTATTTCTACACAGGCAGGATTTATCAATATGAGAATCTAAATTGTAATCTGATGACAATCATTGGGTTGTTTATTTATGTTGGCAGCGAGATGCCATTGCCACTTTATAACTAAATGATATCTAACCACACCTATGGCATCCAAAAGCAGATCAAAGTTTATGAGTGATAAACTATTATTATTGATTAATAACTTATAATTCATAGCTGAATAACTTTAACTTGTATTTCTTATTTAGTCACAAATGTTTCATATTATTGAGAACAACTGGGCACGATCCATTGGCTATAAAAGGCTATGGGATATGCCAGAAAGTGCCATGGACATCTTTCACTTCAAAGTAAGCAAGAGTAGAGTTTAGAATAGTAGCAGATTTGTCTCCCCAAGGTTAAGAATGAATCTCGAAGCTCAAAGATTTACTTTAAAGATGCATGAGTCTATTAACTGAAACTGCCGAAGACAACTGCTAATCTATCCACTCAGATGGACTTTTATGGTGCAGACTATACACACTAAAATATGACATATCTAATAATATTACTTCATGTACTGTGTTTAAGAAAATGTGTGGGAGACTCCAGGGAGCCAGTTGAGCATTTGGCAGAAGAAATCACATGCTGGAAACAGTAAATTCTGATATTCAGTTCAACATTTCTCATCTGAAGCAGACACAGCACCCAAGGCTTAAACATCCTTACTGCAGTGAACCAGTTTTTATATCTTTTCCTGCAAAGTTCTTTAAAATAACCAACAACACATAGACATAAACACTGATCAGTAATGTGATAAAGGGCACACAGCTGCACCACATATCACCTGTTGCTTTTAGTGTGAAAGTAGTGTGCCTTTTCTATCCTGTACTCCATTTCCCTTGAGCTCAACATGCTAACATGTCATGTTAAGTGCTCGCTTAACTGGCTGGGTGAGATTACACACAGGTGTGAAAAATAGTGAAAATGTGTAATCAAAGCTGACACTGACAGGTTCATGTAATGTTTGGTTCACTTAGCTCCAACTGTTACATACCTGACATTACTGTAAAGAGGACTGTCCTGGACACTTTTATTCTTTTACCAGTTTCAGTTGAAATCATGAGTCTCATGAGTTGATGGATGAAACAAAGGCAGGTGAGGTGGTGGTGGTCCAGAGGCACAGGCCTCAGGTGTGAACAGGTGTGCAGGTTCACTGCCATGCTGGAATGGTAGCAGATCCAGGTGCACAGCTGCAGGGTGTGGCTCTCACTCTCATACACCCAGCCTCCCGGCCTGTGTTGAAATACTGAGTCCCTGGGAAGGAGGGAGTGCAGGCTGGGTGGGGTTTCTGCTTGAATATAATCTGGCATTGCCATAACTTTGAACAAGTAACTCTGAGGAGCAAAGGGGAGTATGTTTGGAGCTGCAGGTTAGAGGACATTAGAGGGGGAAAATAATGAGAACAGAACAGGAAAGCACAGGTTTTTGAATTTTTCGCTTCAGCTCGGGTGCCCTGTGTCTTTACTATGTGTGTTTCTACGTGTAGGCGTGAGTGATCTGTGTATATTTAAGAAACAGTAGCCCATAAGCAAACATAATGACAAAGAATGACGTTTGGGAGGTTGCATGTCTGGGAGCTAAATGCGTGGTAGTCTGGTCTCCTGGGAAACTATTGTTCTTATCAATCCATGATTCAACAACTTTGGTAATTTACAATCCTGCCGTAACACATCCTGGTGAATTTCTTTTGAAAGAACATGCCCGTATTGAACTCCTCTAAACCCTGGACGGCATCAATCTCAGCCTCAGGACAGATTAGGTTGGAGACAAGCTCTCTGTCTGCAGGGTACATGATCTCTAAGTCTTCTCAATCAAAGGTCAGAGCAGCCGAGTGAGAAGGAGCATCGGGGCCTTGCGTGGTTGGCAATTTTGAAAGGAGAAATGGGTCAGTGACTACTGTGGATGGGCTTGCTTGTGTCACAAATGCAAGCCCACACATGCTGTCAGGGGACAGATATACGTATGTGGACAATGATGCAGTGATGGAAGCCTTCACATATTGTGTGTATGGATTTGGAGCTTGCCTTTCTGCAGCTTTAATCCCCGATTTTTCTTGTACAATGTGGTCCCAGCAGTCCCATTGACTGCTAGACAGTGTGCCAGACGAGCAGCCTGACCTTTCGTGTCCTTGGAACAGTTGACGCTCTGTAATATATTCTGCAGTTGATTCCTTTTTTCATTCTATGAATTTTAACAACTTTTTTTCCCCTCTCTGCAGCAGCACTGAGTCTCTTTCGCTCTGTGTCTCTGCACTGCTGGATATTATTCCTCCTATTACCTTTTAGAACACCAATCACCACATGTCCTGTGGAGAAACAAAGCTGCGACACACAGTCAAAGATGAAAACAGCGCAGGGAATGTCACTTTCCTCCAATCGGCTCGGAGGACAGTTTTATTCCTGCAGGGGAAGATTAGGCTGATGCCAAATCAGAGATCCAATGTGCTGAATAGGCGAGGTAGGAGTGAATTTTAAAAATCACTCCAAGACAGCTGTTTTAAAATCCATGTCAACCTATTTCAGTTCGCCAACAATCATGTAATATGGATACATTTGTAATTTTCTGCTGCCATTGATATTCCTCTTAGTATCAAATCAGCCGACAATGAGTCAAGGGATGCCACAAGTGTCCATCAAAATCCATTAGTTGTCTGTTACTAATTACCAGTGACTCCGGGGTTGATTAAAAGAAATCACCAAGCAACAGCACACACCATTATGCTAATGACTAAACTCATTTGGAGAGGCAGAGCAAGGGCGCCTGTAAGTATGTGGATGAATTTGCTGTGCAGCCGGGCTGGCTGGAGTAAATAGCTTCTTGGACAGCATATCATTACAGGAATGGAGGCAGAGGAAGCCTTGTGATGATGACGATGATGACGATGATGATGATGATGATGATGATGACAATGATGATGATGATGATAATGATGATGATAGGAGAATTTGAATCATGTTTATCTTCACTATCTACACTGATGGGTATTCTTCCCAGACAGACTTTTTTGACTTTTTTCACACATATATATATATGTATATATGTGTGTCTGTGTGTGTGTGTATATACATAAGCACACATTTTCTCATCTAATTAGAAACCTTTGAGGAGCCCCTTATCGTTACACAGTGATTGCTTTGATGCCAGCAAGTTTCGATACAAAGATGTTACACTGACAGCGTGTTACAGACACATGTTCACTAAGAGACACTGATCATTCATTACACAGGCAATGCTTCATCAGTGAACACCACAACATCATTAAACCCGACAGCAGCTTTCTGTGAGGCATAAACGTAACATTTAGTAAAACAAACCAGAATTACTCAGAATAATTCATGGTTTTTGATGAAGTCATGTAACTCTGGCTTGTGTATGACTTCTTAAACATTGTGGGTATTACTACTCAACATAATCACATAAAAAGTAGAGGAGCAGAAAGAGGAGTCAAATAATTCAACAAAGATGTTTTTTTCAAGACACTTTTGTACAATTGAGATTTGCAGATATATAAAACAGTAAATCCTGTATAATTGTATTGTTATTTAAATGTTACTTTCCACCACTGTATTTTTCATGTGACCAGTGAAAATGGATTTAGTGTTTCATTCTTTCATCATAATATTCTGTAATTATTTTTGACATCCTGCAAGAAACCCAGTGGATTTAATAGTAACTGCCCTAATCTGCTGCTTCCTTTGTTTGATGAAAAATAGCCGGGGGCTTTCCAGGGGTTCATCCTCATGCAGTCCAACTCCAGATCCACTATCCAACCCCAGAGCACCTGTTAAAGACTGCTTCTCCTCGGCATCTAATAAACAGCTCCAACTCTTGATCCTTTCACATGGCGTCGAGGCCACTTTTCATCCTTCACATCTGTGATTTCCCCAGCATTTACAAAAATCCCCTTGGCAGTTCAGTGATCTCTCTCAGCTGTTAGCGTGCCCTCGGGCCAGGGCAGCCTTGCTATGTGCTCCAGCTGCAGGCTTTGCTATGGTCATGGGGCCCCACTGAAGGGCACTATTGTCCATTCATGGGGTTCACTGTGTGAGAGGTCAGATGAGGGAGAGCCCATGTTAGGGCCTGGCAGGAAATGAAGGTGGAGTGGCAGTTTTGACGATAGTGTGGGTTTTGAGCCTGAATAAATAAAATAGTCCAAATAAGCAAAGAATAAGCTGAGTTACTATTTTATGCTGCAATGTGTAAGAAAATGAAAGCTACAGAGACTGATGGATTAAAAAAATCTTTATAAATTAAAGTGTGCTTGAACAAAACTTAAAATGTTTACTTTTTCCTCACTTAGCATATGCTAAACTGGAGTGAGAAGTTAAGATACACAGACTGACTGAGGCCGAGGACCCAGAGCGCCTCACAGATGTGCAGATAAATCATCATTTCTCACCCAGTTAAGCAATTCAGTCGGCTTCAGAGGCAGCATTGCTTCAAGCCAGAGGCACATTTCAGGATCCTGAGAAACTGCAGAACAAATTGGGGAACAAACAGTCACACTGGGTCATTCACATTATCCTTTCTTTAAAAAGCCATGGACCTCAGGAGGTGGGCTGGCTGCACCTAACAATGAACAACAACACACGTTGTGATACTCCGTTGACACTTTCTAAAGTGGCATTTCTCACATAAATCTTTTATAAGCTTTGCTCAGAGTCCGTCATCCACGGACATCTTACATGGTTTTACAGGGGACAGAGTAGCCATCAAAGACAAGTCAAAAGGCTTTGTTGTGAGACTGGCCCAGTCTAAGTGAGAGTAGAGGACACGTTCAAAATGTCTTTTACTGCACTACAAAAAGGATGTGAAGAGCAAAATAGAGAAATGGTTCAAGACTTTAACAATTCACCTTTTAAATGTGGTGTTAATATAAAAAAATCAGAAGGTAAAAGGAACAAACAAGTAGCCACAAATTCCCTCCAAAATATCTACTGCTTAGCACAACAACAATATCTCCATAATATTCTGCTGAACATGCAGGTATTGCATATACACATGTGCTAAATGTCTTGAACAAACCCAGTGAAATAAACTGCGTTCACCTTCAATGTAGTAAAACCCTTTATAGAGATGAGCTAATGTGTAGAAATATGTTGGGCTTCCATGGAGAGAGATGAATAGGAGAAAGATTTTCACCTCAGAGGGGAGATGCCTATATTTCTGCATATAATACAGCTAATTATTTCTGTACAAGCGGCTCCTTTTCAGCAGCAAACAAAAGCTGGAATTAAAAAAGAGGGGAGGAATCCCTCCATTTGAGGAAAAAAAACATTAAGGAGGCTTGAGGGAATTTTTCAAAGCCCTTACGAAGCTTAACGAGAGGCGAAAATGAGAAAGAGGGAAGAAGCAATTGCTTTCAGACAATGCACCATTGCTACGTCTATTTTCTTATAGTACCAAACAAGGTCACATATTTTCAGCCAAAGATAATGAGGGACCCATGGCTCTGAGGAGAGAAACATAGACCACATACATGAAAGCTAATGCTTTCACTTCAGCTGCTGTACGTCTTTGTTTTCTATTATCTAGTCATTGAACAGTGAAGGGAAAAGAGTCACAATTAGGATTCAGGCTACAACAGACAACAGTAATGATCTAGATTGCTCTCAATGGTCAGAGGTGTGGAGGGGGGAGGGGACAACACAGATTCGGGGTGCTGGGGGATTATGGGCCAAAAGGGTGTCTGAACGGCAGACCAGCTGACCTTTCTCTACACTGCACTGGCAACTGGTTAGCAGGGGCAATTATAAAGGCCTCTTGGCCACAAATCACCTAATCCTGTTGTGGGAGTGGGAGCCAAATGTAATTACGGCACTCTGGTACGCTCACACTGTGCCTAGCGGAACTAAGCCCAGAAGCCAACCAGAGCAGTCCAAACCGCCAACTTTAACTCCGTCCAGGGCAGACGACCAACATATTCTCATTTGGTCAGAAAGAAGGACCACCTGTTTCCTGCAGCTACTGCTTCTTTATTCCCCTGATATCGAGCTAATCAGTATTCTGAGAAGTACAACATGGCTGATACTTCATGATCCAAATCTAAATCAGAACTCATATATAATATACAAGTAAATAGTTTGCTTTTTATATGAGCATGAATGCTTGGCTTTTCTCCTTCTCTATCTTTCATTTGATGTGCTTTGGCTAACAGTATCACATTACATATTGTAGGGGCGTGATCAAACCTGCATTTCTCACAGCAAAATAAAAATTAAAAAAGCAATTCATCTCAATTGAATTGTCTTAGTCACTTATGGAGACAAAGTAAAACCATGCTGAGCTTCTTTGTAGAAATCAACTTTGGTTAACTGAAACACCAATTTGTGTTGTGGACTAATCTTAGCGGCACTGACCTTTAAAGTAATGGACGATGGGACGGTCTAAAATTGAGGAAACTATTAGGCAAGCCATTTTATTGCACACTGCTCTGCCTCAATAAATGTCCTCACAAAAGAGAAATATTTTGCAGTCAGTCATGAATCGATGGTAGAATGGCATTGTTAACCTTTTGTCCACTTAGTGACTGAGCTTGGTAGATTGATAACTGCCTCTCAGTGGTTAGTGGTTAGTTCACAGTTCACTAACTTGTCCCACAAGTTGTCGCTAGTATAAGCCAGCACCAGCTGTATTTTTATGAGGACACACATAAATATGTTTTGTTTGGTAATATAACACAGCCATGTCAGCAGCTCTGTGTGGCTGTACCACTGTAGACAGGCATGCTCTGCGCTGAATGCTAACATAAGTATGCTAACATCCTCACAATGACAAGGCTAACAGGCTGATGTTTAGAAGGTATTATGTTTACATTAAGATAATAAATTAACACTTGCAAACCTCCACTGCACAGAAGTATGGCTGAGTCTGATGAGAATATCATTAGCTTAGGTATTTAGACATAAGTTTGAGTTTTGAACTCATGAAAATGGCACTAGTAAAGAAAGTCAGTGAAGTTACTACAATTCATCCTGAGATAGACATGAATGCCTGTAAGATGTCATGTTATGGATGAGTGAAAACTTTAACCTGCTAGTGATGCCAGATGTAAAGTCACCACAGTCCGTAGGATTCATTTTCTGGTGAAGGTTATGATTTACAAATCTTCATGGCAATCCATCCAATAGCTGTCAATGTATTTCAGTTCAGCTCCTCTGCATCGTTAAAATAATATAATAGTTGAACTCATGCAGTAAAATAATCCAAATCCAAAGCTCGTTTTGGTGTTTGTAGTTTATAGTTTTGCCAAAACGAATAACACACCACACTTAACATCACTAACAACAGTCTCTGTTTCACTGCAGTGAGGTGAGTAACTACACAGTCTGTGTAACTGAAGCACATCAGTATGTGAGTCAGGCTGCAGAGAGTTTCAAAGTGAGATGGCCAACTCCATTACCGGCCTCCTACCAATACAACTCCAACAACAGAGTGATCACTCAGCACAATGAGCTCTGACAATTAATAATGACTGCGCTTTTACTTCCTTGCCCACTTCCTCGTCTTTCAAGCCTGCTTTTCACTGCAGAGTTTCTACACAAGATAGAGTGAACCCAACTTCACAGATTTAGTTTAGTGAATTTACAAGAGGAAGAAAACTTTTTATTTTTATAAAAGAAGCTTGATTGATATTATGTGCTCCCACTTCTACAGTATGTCAAGGCACTTTATTTTTTATTAAATCCTTTACAGAAACCTTTTGACAGATTGAATGTTTTGTAGAAAAACCTGCATTTCCTACATTTCTCTCCAGTGCAATTACAAGGCTCAGCTTGGATCAGGATCAGTTTAGAGCACAGCCAGCAGCAACAGTGGCACCCTGTCAGATTAGATTAGAACTAATTCCAGCATCACACTTAACACCATTTATTTAATGCACCTTCAGTTTAACAACATCATTTATTTAACACACCATTGATTTTGCCTCACAACATAATCATTTGATGGATTTCTTTGGCACTCCACCTGAAATCCTGCAGCACCACAATTCAAGCCCATAGTGGAAAATTGATCTTCCGTTTTGCTTGTATTTTATGTGGATCTTCTGTGATACAGTGATTTAAAAATGTCTAGTGTCTTTGATAGATTGGACATCTTCCCTTTCTGACAGTGAAAGGACAGTTTTTGTTTATTTAAATAAATAAATGGTCTCCATACATTAAAGCCAAAGAGAAAACCATTTCAAATATGGATCTAGACTTCAGTGTATTTTTTTGTGTATTGTGTGCATTCAGTTGCCACCTGTGACAGCAACACACCTGATCTGGGCTGTCAAACCAATAATTCCAGTCTGTCAGTTAAATAATATCAGGGTATTAAATGTCAATCAAAATGTGATAATTTATATGCTGTATTCACCACTCCTTTCATAGAATAGATGCACCCACCCACAATTAATTGACCTGCTCTGTAGCCTGACTCCTAAATGAAATAGAAATGGCAATCAATCATTATGTTGCAGGCTGAAAGCCTCTGGGGATAGACAGGCTGAGCCTTTGAAAAATGGAACAGATCAGTCAGCAAAGTACAGAGTGAAAGCATCAGCTGCACGGCAATTCAGTTTTGTCCATTTGTGGTGCCATCAGGTGGATTTATTTAATCAGATTTAAGCAAGGAAAATGTGAATGCATCTGCAATCAATTTTTTAAGCTTTAAAGTCATTCAGCTTTATAAAGATGTTCACAATAAGGCCAACACCGTCATTTTGGTCTCAATTGCTAAATCAGGACCTCTAAAAAAACTTACCATTAACCCAAGCAGTAAAGTCAAAAACTGTTTTCTAAAATCTAATAAGCATCCAAACTTGTTGATCTATTACTTAAACTGTACTTCTTGGATTGTATTTCAATGTCTCACAGCAGGCGATGTACAACTGACCCATCTTAAATGACTGAGAACATATTTTCTTAGCTTTCACTTTTAATTATTAAAATGGACATTTAAATACACAATAAAGACTAAAGATAAAGTTACTGTAAATGTCACTTTCCAGCATTGTAGAATGTATAAAAGTGCTTTAAAATGCAGATGCAGCCACTGTCTAATTTCATAGCTGTAAATGCATTTCCTATTAAATTTAGAAGAACCTACAAATCAATATGGGCAAGCTGGAAGTAGGGCTGAAAATTACTGCCTGACTTTATTGTTTCTGTATTGTCATGAAAGCATCAGCTGTTTCTGTTGAGACAAACTTTTGAACTGTTAACCTCTCTCGCTCTCTCTCTCTCTTGCTCCTTGCAATTGATTTAGACAAATAATAATCCAGCCAAATTACACCAACAAGATGGTATGTCTTGAAATAGAACAGCAATGTCTGTGTTCTAAATGAATGGATGTATCGGTCTATAAAATTGACAGCAAAAATAAACATGATACTATATTTCATTTTCGCATGATTTGAGCAATATACTTGTGTGTGCCACTTGTAATTAATGTAAATTATTCTGGGTAAGTACAAATCTATTTCTGCATTGCATCTCTGTGTCATAATCAACCAGACACACCGTGGGGTCTCTCAGTTTTAGGGAGACTGGAAAGGAAGGCAAACAGTATTCACTTCTGTAATTAAAAGGCCCAGTCAAAATCACTTTGACATCCAAAATTGAAATCCTGGCACTGTGTCCGTCTCACAGGGACCTGAAACAAAAAGACCCCAATCAACGCAGCTCTTGCCATTTTATAAAGGCAGGTTTTTGGTCCAAATGAGCAGTAAATTACCTATTGGCGAGTTCATCACAGCACGTCTGGACAGAAAATGAGACAATACAGCTCACAGTGACACAACAAAGAGTTAAACCTTTCTTTCAGATTGCAGCATCTCTTGTTTCCAGCAAAGGTCTTTGAGGGGTAAAATAATGAGGGATGAAGATGCAACGGATGAAGATGCAACGGATGCATCTAGCGTTACAGAGAAGTGCTCCCCTGAGCGAGCAAGGCAAGAGGAGAGGGACCAGGATACATACAAGTACAGGCAGAGGGCAAACTGTCTCTCAGCTCAGACTGATGAGTGCAGGAAAAACCTGATGAGGCATCCAGCCACAGCCCACATTCATCACAGAATTATAAAGACATCAGAGTGTCTTAAAAGCATTTTCTTATGTCCAAAGCAGGCATTCATCCTACTTAGTTCACCACCTATGATTTATCTGTGTGAATGTATCCACTCATCGGTCATTGTTCAGACTTATCACTCTGTGTGTTCGTAGGAAAGTCACCCACAGACAACATTTTCATCGAGCAATACACAGTAGAGTGCAGTGGCATTTTTTATGAGGAATTCAACTATAAAATCAGGTGTTCTAATATCATTACACCTCAGGGAAATCAGAAGCTTTGTGTTCTCGCTGTCTTTGTGATAGGACTTCGAATAAACTCCTCTGAAAGGCGGCGTTGAGGTTATCAGATGACTGCAGAGATTCTCCTGTGAGAATTTCCAGCCAACTGACTCCTAATGAGTTTTCTGCAGAAACAATTAGATATCCGCCATGCAAGAAATAAGAAACTGGGCATCATGCCACATTGATTCAGTACAACAATTCATAGTCATTACATTTTCTGATAAATGCATATAATGTAATTCTTTTGTTTCACGCTGACAAACAATGGGGTAGCTTATCGGACATTATATTCCGTTTTTGTATCCATGACACGAAGCATATGAAGGTGTTCAAATAATGGTTGTAATCACAGCTCTCTATCTATGCTGAAATATGTCAAGAATCTGCTGGAAGTGAAAGTTGGAAGCATGTGTACTTTTTCAAAGGCAAACACCCACTTGTTGTCCCCTTGTTTTCTTTGTTCCTCCTCTGCTTTGCTGGAATCAGTTGTCTGTTTTGCTCCTCACATGCTACTTTGAAGCTGATATCACTCAGAAATTAAGATGATGTCTTCTGCTCCCCTCGCTGCTTTTAACAGCCGCACTGAGATCCTAAAAAGGCTCGTAGGAATATTTGTGAATATTTCAGAAGTTTGTTTCTGAAGGAGACTGCATGTTCATCAGAGGAGAATCATTTATGAGATTTGCGTACAACCTGGCAGCGTTTTCACAGCTAGTGTACCACTGTGGTGCTTTAGCAGGCAGCTAGATATGATTTCTGGTATTATTCATAAAAGACAAACAGAAATTCTGCAGGAAATTTACAGTTTAAGATGAAATATTGATGGTGTGTAGCAGTAGCATGTATCAAGGTCAGGTCTCTTTCTTTATTGCAGTAATACAAAGGCAGCTATCTCCATGAAGACTTTGTCACTCTGAGCCAAATCAATATTCTTTGACATTTGTAGTAAGGTGCAGGTCAGCAGGGTTTAGACTGGAGCAGAGCGCATACAAAGGATGGGCTTTGGAGAGAATTGACAGGCCCTGGTGTGACCATTAGCTTTCTGAGAGACCCCACGGTGCTTGAAGAGTGGGAGGTTGGTGAGCCGCCGCAAGCTTTTTATTTAGGAGACACGACAGGAGACCCAGATGAATAACTCGGCCAGAGAACAGAGGATAATGGTAGGTTTCAGTCTTCAGAGCAGAATTCAATGGCCATAAACAAAACAAGGCTTAGTGATGCATTTGAATTGGGGCAAATAACCATATTTTCCACGCCACATTCCCCTGGCTCACATCTATCCAGAATCCCTGTGTGGGAGCGCCAGTGTAGACTGTTCAATATACATGTTGTTAGTGCTGTAATAGAAGCACTCAAGGTAATAAATTCATGGTTCGTTTTTACAAAAAATTCATCAGTCATGGAAACAATGACTCTACGTGACATATTCAACAGAGCCTATACAGTAAATGTCACACTGATAGTCAAACAAAAGCACATGAGATGAATAGAGCTAAGACAAAAGCAACAGGGCCGTCTGTATAATGTTTATAAAGTTTATTGTTTTAACTTTTGTGTAAATTGATGGATGTTTTATTGCTTTGTTTGTGGTTCAACAGGGACAAAGCTTCATCTCTTATCAGTGTCTCCCAGAAGATTCAGAGTATTGACGGGCCTCACCAGCATCACACTTAAAATTAATCAAAAACAGTGAATCAGTGATGAGTGTGGCAACAACAAACAAAACTCATGATTGCTGCAATAAAATGTCTTACAGAGGTGACAATTATGCAATTAAAACTGGTTAAGCGTGTTGTATCCACATTTGCATGGAGAGAAAAAGGTCAGTTTCAGATTCACTGAAATGACGCAACAACACGATATTTGGGAAAAGCTTTCATTCCTTGTTCTCAGCTAGGCGGATTGCACCTCTGAAAAGGGACATTTTCTCTCAGTACCTGCTGCGTCTAATTCCAGAGAGAGAACAGCAAAAGTGATTCATGGATCAGAATATTGATTTTTTGCAAAGCGGGGGCTTCGTCATTGTTATCATGCACGACGCGTCTCTGTGAGCATAGAGCTGGTCTACTGTGAAGACTCCTCCTGGGGGACTGCCCTCTAACAGGTACTATGAAATAATGAGAGATTGGAGCCAGCGGATCAATAATTGAACAGCTTTTTTCTTTTGTGCTGTCATCGTCTGACTGCAAAACGTTGCTGTATTAACATGTTCCAGTGATGCTGCTGTCGGTTTGTTCCTCCCACTGTAAATCTGACCACAGGGCAGCCGCAGGGCAGCAGCACAGGGGATGATTGCATTTCCATTTAATTCTGTCTATACCTACCTCTCCTTTAAATCTGCTGTTTCGGATTCTGCTGCTTGTATTTGGTGTTTATTCACCTCCACAGCACAAATTGAAAAGATTAAATCTAAACAGATATTTTGTATCACTTTCCACAAGTTATTTGTTTTCAAAATGGGCCCAATTCTTTGTGTGCAAGACTGTTGAGGCTACAATATTTCACTCTCGCCAGTGAAACCCAGGAGATAATCAATATGACATGCCAAACAATAGAACACAATGATTTGAGTTTAATACCCTTGGCTCAAGAATCACTAATGTTCCTGTTGCAGAAAATCGATCTCCTCCACACCGGAGCAGCTCTAACTGAAATGCACAGAGAGATGAGGAGTGAAAGTACATCAAACACATACGGCGCTAGCAGTGCTACATTTACAGTGTGACATCAACATGTAGCCACTACTAACACCATGCTATTTAGGGTCTATCAGGTAGTCATGCTGTGAAAAACTGAAAATAACAGACTGAAAATACATCAGTGTTGAAGTAGCATTCCAGATTAACACTGTTTTGGGTTTTCACACCAATTATGTCAAATCATTTTTATTTATATAATGCCAAACCAGAACAGTTATCTGGAGGCTATCCCGTCTGGACTGGTTAGGTTGAGGGAGAAAGAGGGAAGAGAGACACACAGAGAAGCACAGCAACGACAATAATAACAAACACAACAATATGTAATTGTGTAATTTTGATTTGAACAAGCACAATGGAGACGTGTCTTGTTTTTGTGGCTTAAATGATGATAAGAATGTGACCACTGAATTATTTTTGATAGTATTTTTAATGTACGCCTACACACATATACATACTTTACACACACAGTCGCACCTACATGTCAATGCACTCACAGTGATGCACACATAGACACATACACATGTTCACTGTTGTTTTTATCCCAAATCTGTTATGTTTTAGGGTTACAAGTACAGATTTATTAGTGATTAATCTGACATGTAATTTCTCAATTAGTCAATCAATCAATTTGGACAATAAAACATGCAAGGGACAGGGACTGCAAATTTGCTTCAGTTAGACAGACTATACACATTAAATCTACTAATTTACTTCTTCTTTTGTAACTATTGCTGATAGACCGCATTGTCAATAAACTAACAAACAAACCTCAGAGTTAGACTGCTGAGTCTTATTATTTCTCTTTGCTGCAATCACACTGATCCCAAAACTGCACACAGCTTCCTTCCTGACATAATCCCAGATTATAATGTTTGCACTGTGAGGTCTTCTGACTGATTTGTTTACATTCATAACACATACCCCTTTTCCACCGAACTGGAGCTGGTGCTGATTCGGAGCCAGAGCCTGACTAAGCACCGGTTCTTTGCTTTTCCACCGCCAAATCTCCAGCCCCCAGCCTCAGAACGGGAGCCAGAGCAAGCACCAACTCTTTGCTGGTCTAAAGCAAGAAACGATTACGTCAGCGGACTGGGCTAACATTTATTAGCCGGCTAGCGGGGCTAACGTTTATTAGCAGACTAGCGGGGTTAACGTTCATTAGCTGACTAGCGTGGCATTTACAGAGGGTTAAAGATTTGTTGATTAAAAGTACTATTTTTATCATTTTTGTGCCAGAGCTGTCGTCTTCTTCTTCTGCTGTTGCTTCTTCTTCTTAGTTTTCGGCAGGGTTGATGCCTTGCGCCATGTTGCTGCCTCTCACTGGTAAATCATGGAAGTGCAACAGGTTCGTAAGAGGTGCTTGGATTAGCACCAACTGAGCACTGGCTCCAGTACTAGCTCTCAGTTATTTGGTAATTAATTAATTAATTCTGTAATTAATTAATTAATTATTTTATTGATTGGATGAACTCTAATTTGCCCGTAGATGGTTATTTTGTATTTTTATCTGTCTGATTGAATGCTTGTGTTAACAAATTAATCAGACGTTACTCAACAGTTATTCAGTGCTTCACCAAGCACTTTACTCTTACTCAAGTAATTATTGGGATGACTACTTTTTACTTTTACTTGAGTCATATTATTCTGAAGTAACACTACTTTTACTTGAGTACAATTTTTGGCTACTCTACCCACCTCTGTTTATAACACAGAGAAGAATTGAGTGTTTGGTGTCTTCTCTCAGTCCGGGCTGCATTTCATATTCTTTCAGACAAATTTGAACATTATTATACAATGCTAATGTGGATAATGTGGAAAGGTTTGCTCAGAGAGTTTAAGTACAGAGGCCAACATGTAATTAATTAACCATGTCCCAGAGGCAGAAAATGAGAGCCACATTTTAGGATTTCTATTACAGGGTGTTGAGTTGCAGGCCTCGAGGGGGAGGGGTGGGGGGCTGCTGTTGCCACATCTCAGGAATCTCTCTGCCTCATCAGATACATGATAAATATTCAATGACACACGGGTTTATGGGTAACAGCGGGTTCTGTTTCCCTGAACTTGATGGAAGATGGGCCTGACGAAGCAACGTAATACAGATCCTCAAAAGCGCAAGTCTGCATCAACACCCCCTCGGGATTCACCCTCTGATCTCCAAAACCGTAGACGCCAGTGTCAGTAAATGATCCCTGCAGAACACTCCTCTCCTTACAGGTAAAAGCACGCTGCAGGACCAGTCCAGATTCACACAGCAAGAGAGGTGGAGGTGTTACTGTATCTTATCATAGCTAAAGTTCAAAGTTATATTTTGGTATTGTAGCCTTGTTGCTTTGTTTGTATGCTCTGTGTGCCTCAGAGTAAAATGTTACTGTTCACTGTGTTTGCTTTTGCAGTTACTGAAGTCACTCTCTGACAGCATGATCAATAAAGCAGATTACTTCACACTGCCAACTATCACCTTTCTCTCAGAGCTTGGTACGTGTGCTAAACACACCGGCTGTGGAGAGTTTGAGTGAATGCCTGTGTAAAATGGTACAGATGATGTTTTTGGGCAATTAAGTCACCTTTTTGGCATCATAGAACAAAATATCCAGTTAAATCATTAAATCACATTCAAGCTTTCCTCACTGCACTTTGTCACAATCACAGGTGTAACACAGAGAAGCTGATTAACTGTAAATCATTGCTTAACATCAGCATATTGAACAAAGAGATATGTTAATGAGGCAGAAGATGAGCAAACTGTGCTCTCAGCCTGTGACCTTAATTAAGTCATCAGACAGAGCTACTTGACCTGCGGTCAGGATGCTCAGTCACACTGTCCTGCAGCTCAGACAGGACACAAAACCAGTTTTTACTGGAAAGGATCACAAGGCTTTGTGTCTCTACAGAGCAATATCTGAATACACAATTAAAGTCAATATTGGACAATTCTGTGAAACCCTTAAATATATTAAAAAATGTTCTCTGCCAAAAAAAATTAAGGCTGCTAGAATTAATATTTTTTAAATATACGTATAAATATAATTGATCACTATTTGTAAGTGATGGAGTTTGCTAGATCTATTGATTATAACCTGACTGAGCAGGCAGCTGTTTTGGGATGTGATTAACCCACAATGAATTGCATACTAAATGGCAGAAAGATAAAATTAGTGATTAGCTGGTAAAATAATTGGATCACAAACAGAGTTAAAGAGAGTGAATATTAGAGTTATTCGTCAGGTGGACAGAAACGTGGCCCCAAATAAATGCTAATGTTGCTCTATAACAGCTGGATGTGTAAATAGGCAGCTGGTAGCTAACAACTTCACCATATTAATTTAGATTATAAATTGGTTATACAAATAAGCCAGCCCTTCCTTAAAAGGTGTTTATATGTCAGTGTTGTGTGTCACAGCTGTGTCCACTCCTCCTAAACAGCCCAAAAACCTTACTACCTTACTACATTGTTAAAGTCAAGAAAAGATAGTGGCACTTAATAAAAAGACACAAGACTGAAACTCACACATCTTCTGCATGAAAGTCAAATGCATCTACCACGCTTTATTTAACAGTTTCACAGTCTGCCTTGAGCACACTGACTGCTTGCACTGGAACTCAGTATTGGCAGTAGTGTAATAAGTGTATCAATACTGCATTGGTCAACTATTTGTTAATGAAAATGATATTCATATCAGTGCCACTGCACAGTCTCATGCACAGGTTATGTTTTGACCTGCGCTCCAAAATGACCCACAGAAGTGTTTCCAATTATGCCGCTGACACATTTTCAGCAGTAATCTTAGAAAATAATGTTTGCTTAATGTTGGGAGTGTGATACTCCTACAGCTATGTTAACCTTTTTCCAGCTATCTCGTCATTCACACAACCTAACACCTCCGATTATTGACCTCATGCTGACGTCTTCTTCACTGCATCACCTCTATGGGTCATTATTAATATGGCTGCTAGATGGCATCTGTCACTTGTACGTAAAGTTGTTTTTCCCAACAGATGCTAATTTCAGCCCATCCTCAAAAGAAAACTCAACCAACATCATGAGGTGCATTACACACAAACTTAATTTAGTTTTCAATCTTCCAGAGACTGATTGATCAAACACAGCAGGAGAGATATGATGAAGGGAAGCAGCATTTGTAATGAAGTGACTCTGCATAGTCTTGAAAGTTAATTAGTGCCCTATGATTCGATTGGCTGTCTGGTGCTGCTGTGTAGCTCACAAGGCTTAGGACATTATGAGCAGACAATATGAGCTGATGAGTCAAAGGTTCAGACATTAAAACTTTAGTGGACACACTGCTGCTTACACATTTAGAGCCCTGGTACTCACACAACATGCCTTAATCCTATTAAAATAGATCACTTACATACTGTATAACACCAAGTCAATAGAGATACATGTAATCTCATTGCCTCTGAAAAAGAAAGATTGCCCTAAAGATACTTAAAGTGGTATTAATTTCACTCTATTGATGGGGCCCAGAGAAGCCAATAAAACTGATACTGTGTCTCTGGTGAGACATTTGACAGAAGGAAACGAGTTACATGAATACTTCATGGGCTTTGGGTGCATATTCCCACACACCCACAACCTGTTTGTCCTGCTGGAAATGGCACGTTTTATGTCACAGGAGCACAGCAATTTAGAGAAATATGATATTCAAAATAGGAACTAGTTTGACTCACTTTGTGGTTCAGTGTATGATTGTTTTTAGATATAAATACATTTCACCTGTGACATGTTGACACAAACATTAGAACCTGTGAACAGTGACATTGACAAATCTAAAGCCATCTCCATGGCAACCACTGTCTGTCTATGGCAACCTTTGGACAGATAATCATGCTGAGGTCTGTAAGAGTGTTAATAGCTGAACTGTAGGAATGAACCGACAAGAAGATGAGATTTGAATTCATTAGACACACTCATATTCAAAACCACACTATAGCCAAACAAAGAGCCATGGATTATACGCAAAATTAACGACTGAACTGTCACTCATCTGCCCTCACATCACGACAGCGAGAAATAAACTCACTCATTTTCACTGGAGCTTGTCAGCTAAGCTGTGACCTAATTAATACCACAGAGTGGTGCCTTCGTGTTGCACTGATTAACCATGTTAATGAGTTCAGTCTCTTCATCTGAACGGGTCGTGGCTTTATTGCCACCTGTAAGTTTGATTGAATTTTTAAAATGATTACAGCAGATACAAGGCCGTATTTGCATCAGCAGTAATGACTTCAGGAAGAAACAGCTTTACCTTAACAATGTAATAATTACAGTATAATAAGTACAATGTCAAACTGCGGCTGTGACTGAAACTACCAGCACAGTAACAGATAACGACACAAGGTGCCAGTCATGCTGTCTTTGATTTGCCCAGTGGTGAATTTAAGTCCAGTCATGTCGTGGAGCTGCAGCTGACAGCAGATTGAACAAGGTGATGTTACCCTGAACTGTTAACTGACTCTGCTTGCATTTACCTTTGCTACATATATTCAGTCATAGTTCCTACACAGTAGATTTGCATGCTATAAAGCACTATGAACACTATAAATGCAGAAAATGTTTTTGCCCTCATTATCATCAACGAAGGCTTTGTCAGTAATATCTGTGACAATGAAGGAGACAAAAACTCAAAACTAACACTTAAAAGAAAACCACTGAGATTTCTGAAATATTTTTAACAACAGATTTGAGGCAATTTTGACTGATGCAGAGTTGTATTATGTATGACAAGAATAGATGAGGACATTTTGTGGTACAGTTTTGCTGTTTGTATTAGCAGTTATTACAATCCATCTATAACTCTATGTATGCTCTTGTGCTTTTTTCTTCACCTCATATCACTAAGCCTTTGTCAGCAAAAGTTTAGAGATATATTTGCTTTTATTTAGATTTTTTCATTATAAACTATATATACTAGTAAACTATATAAACTATAAACTATAATGTTAATTAAGCATGTGATTATTAAAACTTCAGTCTTGATTTAAAAACAGACATTGACAGGGAGAGCATTCAGGATCAATAATATTTTCACAGTTTTTTAATGTTTTGAGGTAATACGATGGTGGTGGTGTGGGTGGATTAAAGTGGTTATGGAATGTGATGATGATGTGATGGGGATGTTATACAATCAGGAAGCAAACATTACATATGTTGGTATATGGCTATATGATATTTTCTTGTTATTGTTTGTATCCTACTTGGCTGTTTCCTCCTTTTTATTGATTTTATAAATTGAACCATGGTCAATATAATTTTACTTTTGTTTAAAATAATTTACAAAAAACAACTCTTTAATGTCAAAGTCATGTCAATTAATTAAATATATATAACGTAAAATAAGTGATTGAATAAATATTCACCCCCTTTAAAGTGACTGACCTAATTCAATAGACTTCCAGCCAGGTGATGCTAGTAGTCTCATAAATAGTGAAATGGAGATCTCCTGAGTGCAGTGTCTCGAGGGATTGTTGTATAAAGACACCTGTGTCTGGAAGGTCCAGTCACTGGTTAATCTGTATTCGTGCTACAATTACACAATGAAGACAAAAGAACACTCCAAGAAACTCTAGAAAAGGGTTGTTGAAAAGTATAAGTGAGGAGATGGGTACAAAAACATTTCCAAGTCACTGAACATCCCCTGGAGTTCAGTTAAATCCATCATTAAGAAACGGAAGGAATATGGCACATGTGAAAAACTGCCTAGAGAAGGCTGTCCTCACAAACTGAGTGACTGTTCAAGAAGGAGACTAGTATCGGAGGCCACCAAAACACCTGTGACTACTCTGAGTTAAAAGCTTCAGCAGCTTAGGTAGGAGAGACTCTGCATACAACAACTGTTGCTTTATGGGAGAGTGGCAAAGAGAACGCCACTGTTGAAGAAAACTCATATTAAATCTCAACTAGAGTTCATCCAAAGGCATGTGGAAGACTCCAAGATTAACTGGAAGAACGTTCTTAGGTCTGATGAGACCAAAATGGAGCTTTTTGGCCATTAGACTAGATTAGTCTGCAAGGAACTACGACTTGGGAGAAGATTTATTTTCTAGCAAGACAATGACCCAAAGCATACAGCGAGAGCTACAAGGTGAATGTTCTGGAGTGGCTGAGACACAGCCAGACCTCAATCCAATAGAGAATTTGTGGCTGGACTTGAGAAGTTCTTTTCACACCTGATCCCTGAGCAACCTGACAGAGCTTGAGCAGATTGGCAAAGAAGAACGGAGTAAAATTGCGGTGTCCAGATGTGCAAGCCTGATTAAGATCTTTCCTCACAGACTCAGTGCTGTGATGACTACGGCCAAAGGCCTATCTACTAGATATTGACTTGAAGGGTGTGAATATTTATGCAAATAGTTGTTGTACATTACATATTTTTAATTAAATGACATTACTTTGTAGAAATATGTTTTCATTTTGATATTAAGGATTTATTTTTTGTAAACTATTATTATTATCGTTTTTAAGTTATATTGACCATAATTAGATTTATAAAAGCAACACAGGGGGAAAACATCCAAGGGGTTTAATACTTTTTACAGGCACTGTATAATGGTGTGAATGCAATTAAATTTTGTTAAAAAAATCGGCAGTGAGTTGAGTTTTTTTCACCTGACATGGTGACACATGCTTTCTATGAATATTTTCCAGAGAGAAAACAGGAAATTGGGGAAACAGAAAATTCAGGATTGTGGTCAGTGGGATGAAGTCATCATTTTTCAGGCAGCGTGAACAGAATGATGAGCTGTAGATGTGCTGAATGTCACACAGGTGGCCTCGGAGATGGAAGGACTTGGCTTTCCAATTACAGTCAGCGAAGCATCAAATGGATCTCAGTGTGCGATAAAGTGATCCCTCAGTGGCTTTGAATGTAGATGATCTTAAACATCACCAATGTTTTTCATCAACACTGTTTTCTGCCTCTGCATAAACAACAGGATAGCTCTTTTAATCTATTTGAAGTGCCCCTCCAGTTGGTGCTTGACTTAAAAAAGCCTGTCCAGCTGCCAGGAACACAGAGCTGACTATTATGTGAAGCACTGGAGTGAGATGCAGCCAGAGAGTCGCTCATGAGGAAAAACCAACCCAGGTATATGTCTGAATCTATATGGCTCCTGTCGTTTGAAATTTCCAGTGCCTAGGAGATAAAGTGCAAAACAAAATGACAGAAAATGACTTGTTTTCTCTGCCACTTTGAAGCACAGCAGAGGATGAAAACAGGCAGACACAAGCTTTCATCTGCAGTGAAATTGTTAATCAACCGTCTCCTACGGTCTCTTTTACACACTACAGGGAAATGTGGGAAGAAAAGCTGCTGATATCAGTGTCAAAAATACATTAAGTGATCTCAAGTGTTTATTCATGATCATTGGAACATTACTAATAACACACAAATCACAGAAACATGATATAATTAATGAGCCATGCTAGAGAAAAGATTCATTCTTTATAGTGTATGTTCACCATGTGAGGGAGGCACTTGTTGGTCTGAATGATGCTTATGACAAATGACAGGCAACATAGAGCTGACAAGTATGCAGAATATTTAGGGCTCCATAATATTTGCACTAATACATCATAATAATAATAAATATAACCTACACCTTCACTATAATTTTAAATTCTCCCCTCATCTCCATCATCACTGGAGATTACTAAGAATATCAACAGATACAAACAAAGTCATTCACTGACTTCTGCTCTTTGGAGTGCAGAGGCAGGTAATTGCAATCAGTTGTACCAAATTACTTAGGTAATTGCTTGCTTCAAGGGTTTTTGAAGCAAGCAACGGGTGGGGAAGCGGGTGTAACTTTGTAAAGTGTTCATTTTCACAAAAACCCAAACGTACAAAGTGAGCCAATTTATTCTCATCTCTACAGAAAATAACACGCCACAAAAAGTAGATTGAACTTGTAATATCCTGGAAAAATAGATTGCCTTAGCTAAACCCCAAAACCGAATAATGATGATGAATGTAAGAAAGATATATATTGTGGACATACATATATACATACACACATATATAACTTATGAATTCAATTGTGCATAGCTTACATTGTGACTATGAAGCTTTCCTCTGTGCCTGTCTTCCCCGGGAGACCTTAATGAAACAGAGGATTTATTATTCTGCTGACACTCTTACAAGGCTGGCAATTCTCAGTTTATTCTTCAGAAGACACTTTAAAATGTAAATGACTATTTAACACACTTCTTCCTACTGGGAGAGTTTAATAGTGTGAAACAAAATACTGCCTTATTTCCATATGGCAGCAGAAGAGAAATATAGGCTGCTGTATTCACACCAGGTGAAATTGTCTCCAAGCTCTTTATGCACCTTCGAAGTCATGACAACATCCAAGATTTGAATTTAAATATGGCCGGAAACATGTATAAAACCATCTCGGACACCACGAACAAGCACAAGACAGTCACTAAGACACAAGTTACTTATAGTGCTGAAATCTGAATTCAGTCAGTCAACCTGCCTTTGAGTCTGTAAACAATTGATGAGGCAGCTTGACAATGTTGTAACATAGTGCAAAAAACTGAATTCCCATAATTTCCTTAAAAAACACTTTCCCATCAGTATGAACTCATCCTGTGTGTTTTGTGCATTCAGGCTCTGCTGCTGATCAGCCCTCTTAATGCACCACATCCTGCGATATACATCAAACCTATACACCTTCAATGTGTACGACATGCACAATCTATAAAATCCACTCTAATGTGCATCTATTGTAACACAGCCTATTACTGTAATGGTGTAATCATGTAATTGTATAAGTACTTGTATTGTGCAGTGGCAATAGATTTGAACATACATGTATCTATACTGCACATACAATTGCTCTGTAATGCATGCATTGCATCCATCATCCATCTTTTTTCATACATTGCATGCTACAAGATCGTCTGGCCCCTTACTGATAAACACCTCAACAGCATCAATGTTAATACCACAGGTGATACTGAATGTTATGTATTAGCCATGATAGCAGCAGTGCTCTATGAATGTCATTATCGGCTGATTGATCCATTGCTGTCAACTAGTGAAATATTATTTGCAGCTATTGGATGGATTGCCATGAAAGTTTTTTGTGTCCTGCAGGATGAATTGTTGCAATTTTGAGAGCAGCTAAGTGCATTCCCCTCTTGGCCAATCAGGGTGTGACAATGCCCTTTTTTGGGGATTTAAAAGAAGTCATTCTGATCCGTCCTTGACTTACTGCAGACCTCATCTGAGCAGATATTGTCAGGTCTGTTCAAAGCCTTTTAAGTCTCCTTTCCTGTCTTTAGTGTTTCTGATTGAAGATGACTTTGAGCATTCTGGCTTAGCTTGAGGGAATATTAACAAAATAACCTTTCAACCAACTTAGCTGCATTAGGCCAGATCTTACTGCTATTTGTGCAAGAGTATTCCTTGCCTAACGATAACTTATTGCAGGCTTTTATTGTTTGTTTATATCATTAGTAGTAAGTGTATTAAGGATTTTTTTAATGATATAAAAAACTCCTTAATACACCTACTACTTAAGAAGCCTTTATTCATCATTATTAGAGACATTTTTTCATTATTATTGAAGAGGCGTTTGTTATTAAGGAGACACTTTTCATTGTGTAGGCACTTTTTT